>NC_137953.1:16255098-16790628 GCF_963924665.1 Micromys minutus
GTTTAGGTATGTTTTGTTTTCATTTTCATTAAATTCTAGAAAATGCTTAATTTCTTTATTTCTGCTTTGACCATGCTATTGTTTAATAGAGCATTGTTTAGTTTCCATGTGTATATGGGCTTTTTGTTGTCTTTGTTATTATTAAAGACCAGCCTTAGACCATGGTGATCTGATCGTATGCATGGGAGTATTTCAATAATCTTATATCTATTGAGACTTGTTTTGTGACTGATTATATGGTCAATTTTGAAGAAGGTGCCATGAGGTACTGAGAAGAAGGTGTATTCTTCTGTTTTAGGATGATATGTTCTGTAGATATCTATTAATTTTAATTGGTTAATAACTTCTGCTACTTTTACTGTATCCTTGTTCCGTTTCTGTTTCCGAGATCTGTCCATTGGTGTGAGTGGGGAGTTGAGGACTCCCTCTATTAGTGTTTGGGGTCCCATGTATTTTTTGAGCTTTAGTAAGGTTTCTTTTATGAATATAGGTGCTCTTGTATTTGGAGCATATATGTTAAGGATTGAGAGTTCCTCCTGACAAATTTCCCCTTTAATGAGTAAAACTGTCCTTTCTTATCTTTTTTTGATAACTTTTGGTTGAAAATCTACTTTATTTGATAATAGAATGGCCACTCCAGCTTTCTTCTTGAAGCGGTTTGCTTGGAAGTTTTTTTTTTTTTTTTTTTACTATACTTTTACTCTGAAATAGTATCTGTCTTTGTCTCTGAGATGAGTTTCCTGTATGCAACAAAATGCTAGGTTTTGTTAATGTATCCCATATGATAGCCTATGTCTTTTTATTGGGGGAATTGAGTCCATTTATGTTAACAAATATCAAGGAATAGTGGTTGTTGTTTCCTGATATTTTTGCTTTTGGAGGTAGAATTGTACCTGTGTGTCTTTCTTCTTTTGGTTTTCTTGCTTAGGTATTTTCTTGTTTTTATTAGGATGTAGTTTCCCTCTTAGTCTTGGGGTTTTCACCTATAATTTGTTGTAGTTCTTAATTTGTGGTCAGATATTGTGTATATTTAGTTTTTTCTTGGAATATCTTGGTCTCTCCATCTATTGTGATTGAGAGTTTTTCTGGGTATAGCAACTTTGGCTGACACTTGTGTTCTCTTTGGGTCTGCTTGATTTCTGCCCAGGATCTTCTTTTATAGTCTCTGTTAAGAAATCGTGTGTGATTCTGATTGGTCTGCCTTTATATGTTATATGACCTTTTTCCCTTACTGCTTTTAGTATTCTTTCTTTGCTTTGGACACTTGGCATTTTGACTATTGCGTGTCAGGAGGAATTTCTTTTCTGGTCCACTCTTTTTGGAGTTCTGTAGGCTTTTTTTATGCTCATGGTCATTTCATTCTCAAGGGTAGGGAAGTTTTCTTCTATGATTTTGTTGAAGATATTGGGAATTTGTTTCTAATTTCCTATCTCAGGTACCACTTGTTACATCCTCATAACCTACTGTTTATGCCTCCTGTGTTGATTTAGAGGACACCAAGTCACAATGCCTTGTAGAGCAAGTGGAGACTATAATGTGTCCTTAAACTGCCACCATCAGAAACCAAGGCACACTTATCTCTTGTTCTGTAAAGTATTCACTTTGCAATCAACAGTTCTAGGTTCAGTGGCAGTGGCTCTGGTACATATTATTCACTCACCATGACTAGCTTGAATGCTGAAGATGTTACAACTTTAAACTCTCAACAAGGCTGTGTAACTTCCACAGTTGTGCAGGAAAAGAAAAAAATAACTTTTCAAGAAGGAATGTGAGACCAGGCTATCTGTACTGGTGTCTGTGTGTCAACATTTGACAAGCTGGAGTTATCACAAGAATAAAGTTCCAGCTGAGGAAATGCCTCCATGAGATCAGCTGTAAGGCATTTTCTCAACTAGTGATAAAGGAGTGGAGCCATCCCTGGGCTGGTAGTCCTGGGTTCTGTAAGAAAGCAGGCTGATCAAGCCAGAGGAAGCAAGCCAGTAAGTAACATCTCTCCATGGCCTCTGCATCAGCTCCTTCCTCCTGACCTGTTTGAATTCCAGTTCTGACTTCCTTTGGTGATGAACAGCGACATGGAAGTGTAAGCTGAAGAAACCCTTTCCTCCCAACTTGGGTTTTGGTCATGATGTTTTGTGCAGGAATATAAACCCTGCCTATGACACTAACTCTGCTGATCTTACATGTATCTCCACATGCTGACAGTGTTTCTTACACACAAGGTTTGAAGCTCACTGGGAAGTTTTAGTAGAAGCTCTGCTATGTATACAAGTGTCTACCTCTTGTTTTCCTACAAGTGTCTACAGTTGTTCGAACACAGCAATGCTTTCTGTGATTTCTCATGAACTGAGGTTTTTGTATCTGAAGTATCTGAAATTAAGCATCATTTTTTATTAAAAAAGGAATCCCACATTTCATCAGGATGATACTGATGCCAGGATGATTCCTCATGAAGGCAAAAGGAGTTGAGTGCTGGACAATGGATGTCAGGGCTCAGTGTACAACTCTTCTTGATGGCTGTGCCCTAGGAAGATATAATTGGTAAGATATTTGTGAGAGAAAATTCTTCACTGCTTGTTTCTGAGGCCCTTAAAAGCCTCCACAGGGAAGCAAGATGCCCTTAGGGTCCCAGAAGTTTCCTCAGGAAGGCAGGGCAAACTGATAGACAAATGGGGGCTTTTACTATTAAATATATTTGTAAACCCTAGTCTAACAGCAGAAAATTAAAATGTATATAAGAATTAGAAAACAATTAACTCTCTATTTTCTTTTATAATTTATTCCCATTATCTATATTTGTTCTTTTTACATCCTCTAATATTTATCCATTTCTGTTCTCTTCTCAACACAGGACACTAAATGCACATATTTTATTTACATATATATTATACATTATACATTATACATTATATATCATACATTTTATATTATACATTCTACATTATATATTATACATTATACGTTATACATTCTACATTATATATTATACATTATACTTTATACATTATACATTATACATTATATATTATATATTATATATTATGTATTATACATTATATATTATAAATTTTACATTATACATTATACATCATATATCATATATCATATATCATATACCATATATCACATATTATATATTACATATATATCACATATTACATATTATATATCACATATCACATATTATATATCACATATCACATATCACATATCACATATCACATATCATATATCACATATCATATATCATATATCATATATTATATATCATATATCATATATCATATATTACATATCATATACCATATGTCATATGTCATATGTCATATGTCATATGTCATATGTCATATATCATATATCATATATCATATATCATATATCATATATCATATATCATATATCATATATCATATATCATATATCATATATCATATATTACATATCATATACCATATGTCATATGTCATATGTCATATGTCATATGTCATATGTCATATATCATATATCATATATCATATATCATATATCATATATCATATATCATATATCATATATCATATATCATATATCATATATCATATATCATATATCATATATCATATATCATATATCATATGTTATATGTTATATATTATATATTATATATTATATATTATACCATATATCATATACCATATATCAAATGTCATATATCATATATCATATATCATATATCATATATCATATATCAAATATCATATATCATATATTATAGTTATCACAACAGGGAGGATATATATGGGTTTTTCTTCTCTAGTTACCTATATACTCATTCTTTATTCCAATACTGCTTTAATCCCCATTCTTCAACATGTTTTGTAACTGTTATTTTTTCCTTTGCCTAAACAAACCTTCACAACGACAACACCAGTTGACAGGACAGTGTAGATGACACAAATGTCACAAGTCATATAAAGAGCTATGTGAATTAATGTTTGCTACGTAAAAGAAAATGAGACTTTATGAAGAAGTATCCCTTACGATAGTATTCAAACCTAGGTTGTCAGTCATATACCTATATAAATATCAACAATATTAAATTGACTAAGTATATGCTCTATATAAATCCATGTGTTTGTGTAATAATAATAATTAAAGAAGGATTAATTAATTTAATAGGAAATAATGGAAAAATATAGGGAGTGTTGAAGTGAGAAGAGGAAAGGTAGAAATTACATAAATATAAGGTTATAACTATATAATTATATAGTCATACTTTTCCTAAAGAACGTACCCAAAGCTCATAAGCTGGGCAGAGGTACACTTTTAAATTGAAGAGGTACAGTACATAGGAACAGGCTTTCTGTTCTTTGCACCTCACTTGCTCAATCTAATGGTATAATTTCACTGGCAAAATATTACTCCTTTGCATCCTCCCTAAGCTCAAACTGAGTTTTTGGGGTTTTTTGTTTGTTTGTTTGTTTGTTTCACATGTCAGAAAGCAGCAAATATTATTTTGTCCTGTTCCTTGTTTACATCTAACAAATGTCCTCAGTCATTTTGCCTGTGATATGTGTGTACCTGTTACTCTCGGGTTTTTGATATCTTTCTTGTTCAAACAATTGAAAACACACACACACACACACAAACTCCAACCTAAAGTCACCTTGGAAAATTATTATGTAATTATATAACTAAAATCCTGAGGAACCAGATTGGAGAGATGGCTTAGTGTGTGTGAGTGTGTGTGTGTGGGTGTCTGTTTGTGTGTGTGTGTGTGTGTGTGTGTGTGTGTGTGTGTGTGTGTGCTGATATCCCTTTTATATGATTCCAGCAATGGCTATAACTCTGCTACTCAAAAGTTTTTTAGGTGACTCAACAGAAACATTACAACATTTTTAATCCAAGGTCTGAGGAAAATGACAGATTATTAAAACATAAAATGTTATCTGATTCTTATAGAAACTGTCACATTGACCTGGTTTAGCAATAAAGAGTGCTGACTGCTTTTGTAGTGAAGCAGGGTTTGATTTCAAGCACACACAAGATTGCTAGGAACGGTCTATAACTTCAGTCCCACCATTACTGAGCTCTCTTCTGACCTCTGTAAGCATTGTTCTCATTTAGTATACAAACATATATGACACCAAAACACAAATCACACACAGTGATATGGAGAACAGACTCTTTTTATTTCAGAATGTAGAGTCCATTTTACTGAAAGGGTTTATTTACATCCTGGCAAAGAGAAACATTTCTATCAGCTGGATACCCCAAAAGAAGCAACTGGGCAGCCCTGTCTCTCACTTCTGCTTCCCTAGGTGATTATGTCATGGTTTGAATCTCTGTGGGAAATAGCCTGTAACCCTGACAACAGTAATACTTAGCAATGTCTTCAGGCTGCAGGCTGCTGATCTTGAGAGAAAACTGTGTACCTGACCCACTGCCACTAAACCTTGGTGAAATTCCATCTGCCAAGTTGGATGCAGTATATATAAGGACCTTGGGGGTTTTTCCAGTTTTCTGCTGAAACCATAATAAACTTTTGCCAATGTCCTGGCTTGCATGACATGTGATGGTGATACTTTCTCCCAGAGATGCAGACAGGAAAGCTGGAGTCTGGGTCATCCTTATGTCACATTTGGTACCTGATATTTGAAAGTTAAAAGTAAATTCCACTATAATTAATCCTGCTAGAAGAGAACTATGCAGCACTGACACATTCTTACGGATACATTTTTAATGATGTCTTCCTTACCTATAAGCCAGAGTAGCAGTAATCCCAGAAGCTGGGTGAGACCTGTCATGTTTGTGTGTGACCTCTGTGAGCCTGATTCTAGCACCGGGTGTGACCTAAATATAAAGAAGCCTCTCAAGGCAGTGGGCTGTGCTCTGGGCACAAGCAAATCAGCAAAGGCTGAGCACAGCCCTAGAACTGGTCAAGTTAATGACTCATTACAGACCTGTGGTCCTCTTTGTATCAGGTTTTTTGTCAGAGAGGAAGTACAGGTTTGTTTATCAGGAACGAGCTTCTCTCTGAACAACAAAAAACAGCACCAGTATATGAGTTGCAGCTTATTTAGATTTCTGTCATATTCAATGTAGAATTTCATTGTTATGTTTCCTTCAGTTGAAGGGTTTGACAGATATGGTACAGTACATTAATAATTATAAGGTTCCTTCATGGGAGCTGTAGATGATATTAAGGCCATGAAGCTTTGTTGGTTTTTGTTTCTGTTTATGTGTAATACTGAATTTTAATTACATAATGACTCCATTACAGTTTCTCCATCCAAATTCTCACAAATCTCACTTCATGCTCTCTTCTAAATTTACTTGTGTGTAAGCATCCAGGGTTGACTGGTTGGTTTCTATTGTCTCTTAATAAAAGTTTCTAACTTTAAGGAATATGAGTTTCCTCTTTAAAGGACCATTTATGTTCTTCAATGTACAATGGTTCCTATACTTCCATAGACTGTGAGCACCATATTTTCTCCAGAAATTAATAGGACATGTGTGTGTGTTAGTTTAGTGGAGAGCAGGACAAATTCTGTAGTGTGAGGAACACATGAACATGACTGTAGAAGTAACACTGAAAGTGTTGTGGGTTCCCACAAAGAACTGAGTCAAAGAGTTTTACATGTACATGTACAAGCAACCATCCTGAAGGAGATGGAGATTAGGCAGACTGGGAAAGACATGATATCTAGGTTTAAAACTGAAGATGAACAAGGGAGAGAGCTCAGAAAGGATCAGTAGGTAGATATGTACAGAAATTGATTGACCAACTGTTTAAAAATATTTCTCGTGGTTAGGAAGATCAATCGGCTGGGAGTTTTTCTGTTATTCATAGTATTACAGTGGTTCTTAGCACTAGGCATAAGTACTTTGACTAGGGTATGTGTGATTGTAGTTCCCTCTTCTGGAGAGATGAGAAATGCTTCACAGATACTATATTTTAATGGGGATATATTAAGTGAAAATATGTAATTCAGCAATATAACAAGTCAAAAGTTCATTGGACACATATATTATACCAAAGAACCGAGGTTTAAATGTTTTCAGAAACTTACCTTGGTATAAAGTTGGACATCATCTCATATGAAGGTATTTAATAACATACTGTGGAACATCCCTTGAAGTTCATTATACATGTTATATTATAAATTACTGCTGCTTGGATGTGTGCATTGCTGCCACTGCTCAGTAGCAAGGATGTATTTACAATTTTAAAAAAGATTTCTATTGTGCTTGTGAGCTTTCAGAAAATAATAAAGAAAAATTTAGTTGAATTTAAATCATCTCATAGGAAATTGAGAAGTGAGCATACATGTTTGCAAATAATTGTGTGTCCACAAAAACACTAAATCTGATAGGTTAAAATATTTTCCTCTTCCGTACAATGAGAAATAGTGCTCATTATGAATAAATGTGTAGCTCTTAGAAAAATCATTATGAATAAATAACACTTGAAATGTCTATAGTGATACTGAAAATGTCAGGTTTTGGCTTCTTATCAAACTTCACTAAAAGGCAAAAATCAATAAATACAGTAAAATATAACATTAAAATTAAAATTTAATATATAAATCAATTATAAGAAAATGGTATGACTTTAAAATTATTTCTATAGTTAAATATGTCAGATTATGTCATACTAAACATACCCTTGATGTATAAGACTTTGCTGTATTACTCTAAGTCATCTAAATATAAAGATTTTTTAAAAACAGCATATAAAATGTGTAAACCTCCTGTGAGACAAGAGAGGAATGAAAAATAGATTTAAAATCCTTTTAGCCTGTGTGATTCCAAGAAGAATGGCTAGAATTGCAGTTCATGCTGTTTCTGAGTTATTCCAGTTGAGTGAGGTAAGCTTGCACTTGAAACCTGGTCTACATTGGAGAGATGCAATCAATCTATCAAACCTGTAAAAGAATTAAGTACTGACAAAAATATTCATGTAATGTTATGCCAAAATACCTTTAAAAATCTGTATGTGTGTCCCTCTATTTTTAAAATAAAGTGGTAGGAAAAATAATATGTAATGATCTTCTGGCCCCAGTACAATCATGTTTGAGTTGTGTATATTATCTGAAACACCAATTTAAACATAATAGTCTAGCATTAGTGAGACACGAGAATCAGCAGGCTTCATTGTGCCCTGATAATTGTTGTTATTCATTTTCTTTTTATTGATCAGGACACTGGAAAACAACAACAACAACAACAAAAAGCAGCAGAGAATTCAATTTTATTCATTCATTTTCTCCAGATCTCATAAGCTTTTCATGACGTTAGCTTAACAGGAAACAGATATTCTCCTGACGATGGACAAAGAGACAGATGTCTGTGCTTGGGTGATGTCCTATCACACTAAGAGTGGGGAATACATTATTAACAGTACATAAAGGGTCATTCACTCTGCAGCAGATACACACACACACACACACACACACACACACACACACACCACAGAATATGCACACAGTTTTCTGATTTCAGGGACTTCCACTGCACAGCTCCAGGGATGTACTTCTCAGTCCTCAGAAACATGTTGTTAGAAAGTGCAGCTTGGATCAGACAATGTGTGCTTACTCATCTTCCTTCTTAACAAGTGACCCTCTAGATTCTAGACAGATCAAGTGTCATGTTTACCTAAACCAATCATGCTCCATATTAATAAATAATATAAAAGAATACATATTAACAAATCATGTAAAAATTACAGAGGGAAAGGTAGAATATAGATGTTCACATACCATGAAATTTGCTTAATTGTGAGGTGTTAAAAACCTGCAACCTTAAATAATTTATATATCTGAGTAACAAATACATTGAATAAATGTGGACTTACCATTTGTGTGATCAAAAATTTTCTTATATTTTAAAGAGTATCAGTGGTGGCCATGAGACATCTCAGAGTATAAAGGCATTTGTAGCCAATCCTAAGAACTTTGTTTCAATTCATGGAACTAACATGGTAGGAGAGAACCAACTTTGCACAAGTCACTTCTCTTCCATATTTCATAAACTAACCCATGCTTGAATAAATACATAAATGTGAATATGATAAAATTTTAATAAATGATGAATAGTTGCCTGTCTTGGGACCACAGCTAATGATTTTATTAGTATTGAAGACAGCAGAAATTAGGGGAAGTCCCTAACCTTATGTACAGTTCATACACAGTACAACCTGAAGTCCCATCAAGGTTCATCAGCAATGATACTTGAACCCATCTCATATTCACCATTAGAGCTTATTTTAGGCTATAACCTAACCTAAGAGTGAAATAGAAGTGTGAGGCTAGGCGCCCCATGTGCTGCTCCTCAACTTGCTGATATTTCTCAGCCTCAGTCTGGTTTTGGACCTTATGAAGATATTTTGGTAGAATGAGCCATCTCTGCTGTGATTTAACTCTCTTTCGTTCTGCTGAACTCACAGCATAAATAAGACAAATTTTCTCCAGAATTAATAACAGACTGATATGATATGAGACATATGCATAAACATTATTTGGACACTAAAAGCAAACTAGAAACTACTGTAGTCATTTCTTTAAAAAGCATTATATGAGAAGAATGGGAATTCAAAAGCAGTCATTAACAATTTTTGGACTATTTGGTATTGAGGAAAGTTGTTAAAGGATATACGAAAGCATTGTATTTCTCAACACATCTGATAAAAATCCTGTAGAGCACTGGCCCTAGGAACTCTTGGTGAATACAATATTTTGGTTGCTATTGTTCACATCTGCATATAGCACCTTCCTTTCTCTACACTTATTCATGTTCATGAAGGTTCTGGTGGATGCTATGTGTTTAACAGTTTCTCTCATTAAACTTAATGAGAATGTTTATTAATATCCTCAACAATGCATACATGATTACTGTTGTCTTTTAAAAGCCAATACATAATTATCTTCACCAATAACCATGATATTTACATTTTAGTACTCTCTTCCATCTTAGGTTTTTTTTAAACAACTTTATTTTACAAAACAAAGATAAATGTACAGATTTTAAACATTTTTTGCTTAAAATTATACATTTTTGTCAGTACTTTTTTCAGATTTTAACATAATTTTTACATAAAACTATATGAATATATTTTTTAGTCAGTACTTGATTTTTTCAAACGTTTGATAGTATGCCTTGAGAAATTAATAGTTACAATGAGCTAAAGTAAAACAAAATGTAACATGGAAATAGTTAAAGTTTTCTTGTTTTGTAAATATTTTTTGTTTTGTTTTCTTTTCTTTATTACTTGGACTTCACACAGTCTGTGAGTTGTTTCTGGGGGAGTGCAAGCTTCCGGGGTTAGCATCCCAATATAAGTGACTGCATATTCTGTCTGTTTTTTTGTGACTGGGTTATCTCATTCAGGATGATATTCACAAGATGCAGCCATTTTCTTAAGAATTTGGTTAAGTCATTGTTTCTGGTGGCTGAGTAGTATTCCATTGTGTATATGTACCACAATTTTTGTATTCATTCATCTTCTGAAGGACATCTCGGTTCCTTCCAGCTTCTGGCTATTATGAATAGAGCTGCTATGAACATTGTGGTGCATATATCTTTGTTGTGTATTAAAGTGTCTCTGGGGTATATGCCCAGTAGTGGAATAGCTGGGCCTTCAGGTAGTAATATATCCAATTTTCTGAGGTATATCCAGACAGATTTCCAGAGTTGTTGGATTAACTTGCGACCCCACCAACAGTGGAGAAGTGTTCCTTTTTCTCCGCAGCCTCGCCAGCATCTGCTGTCATCTGAGTTTTGGATCTTGGCCACTCTGACTGGTGTAAGGTAGAATCTCAGGGTTGTGTTGATTTGCATTTCCCTGATAGCTAAGAATGTCGAGCACTTCCTCAGATGTTTCTCTGCCATTCGGTGTTCCTCAACTAAAAACGTTTTGCTTAGCTCTGTACCCATTTTTTAATAGGATTATTTGATTCTCTGGTGTCTAGCTTTTTAGTTCCTTGTAAACCTTGGATATTAGACCTCTATCTGATGTGGTGTTGGTAAAGACCTTTTCCCATTCTTTTGGTTGCCGTTTTGTTTTCTTGACAATGTCCTTACCGTTACAGAAACTTTGAAATCTCATTAAGTCCCATTTGTTAATCTTTGACCTTAGAGCTTGAGCCATTGGTGTTTTGTTCAGGAAATTTTCTCCTGTACCTATGTGTTCTAAGGTTTTCCCTACTTTCTCATCTAATAGTTTCAGTTTATCTGGTTTAATGTGGAGATCTTTGATCCATTTACACTTGAGCTTTGTACAAGGAGATAAGAAAGGGTCTATTTTTATTCTTTAGCATGCTGAGTGCCAGTTGGACCAGCACCATTTGTTGAATATGCTGTCCTTTTTCCACTGAATGTTTACTGCTCCTTTGACAAAAATCAGGTGACCATATACATGAGGGCTCATTTCTGGATCTTCTATTCTATTCCATTGATCCACATGGCTATTTCTGTACCAGTACCATGTAGTTTTCAGCACAATTGCCTTGTAATATAGCTTGAGGTCAGGGATAGTGATTCCCGCAGATGTCTTTTTGTTGTTTAGGATGGATTTCGCTATTCTAGGTATTTTGTTATTCCAGATGAAATTGCACATTGATCTTTCCAATTCCATGAAGAACTGGATTGGAATTTTGATGGGGATTGCATTGAATCTGTAGATTGCTTTTGGTAGGGTGGCCATTTTTAAGATGTTGATTTTTCCAATCCATGAGCATGGGAGATCTTTCCATTTTCTGAGATCCTCCTCAATTTCTTTGTTAAGAGGTTTGAAGTTCTTGTAATACAGGTCCTTCACTTGCTTAGTTAGACTCACACCAAGGTATTTCATAGTTTTTGTGACGATTGTGAAGGGTACCTTTTCCCTAATTTCTTTCTCTACGTGTTTGTCCTTTGAGTATAGGAAGGCTACTGATTTGTTTGAGTTAATTTTGTATCCAGCCACTTTGCTGAACTTGTTTATCAGCTGTAGGAGTTCTCTGGTGAAATTTTGGGGGTCACTCAAGTACACTATCATGTCATCGGCAAAGAGTGATGTGTTTATCTCTTCCTTTCCGATTTGTATCCCCTTGATCTCCTTTTGCTGTCTAATTGCTCCAGATAGGACTTCCAGTACTATGTTGAATAGGTAGGGGGAGCATGGGCAGCCTTGTCCAGTCCCTGATTTTAGTGGGATTGCTTCAAGTTTCTTGCCATTAAGTTTGATGTTGGCTGTTGATTTGCTGTATATTGCTTTTATTATGTTTAAGTATGGGCCTTGGATTCCTGTTTTTTCCAGGACTTTTAACATGAAGTGGTGTTGAATTTTGTCAAATGCTTTCTCAGCATCTAGTGAGATGACCATGTGATTTTGGTTTTGAGTTTGTTTATATGGTGGATTACGTTTATGTATTTCCTTATGTTAAACCATCCCTGCATCCCAGGGATGAAGCCTACTTGGTCATGATGAATGATCGTTTTGATGTGTTCTTGGATTCGGTTTTCAAGGATTTTTTTGAGTATTTTTGCATCAATGTTCATAAGTGAGATTGTTCTGAAGTTCTCTTTCCTTGTAGTGTCTTTGTGTGGTTTAGGTACGAAGGTTATTGTAGTCTCAAAAAATGAGTTGGGTAATATTCCATCTGATTCTATCTTTTGGAATAGTTTGGCGAGTATTGGTGTTATATCCACAATAAATGTCTGATAAAATTCTGCACTGAACCCTTTTGGACCTGGGTTTTTTTTTTTTTTTTTTTTTTTTTTTTTTTTGGTTGGGAGGCTTTTGATGACTTCTTTTATTTCTTTAGGTGTTACAGGGTTATTTAGATGGTTTATTTGGTCCTCGTTTAACTTTGGGACCTTGTATCTGTCTAGGAATTCGTCCATTTTCTCCAGATTTTCCAATTTTGTGGAGTATAAGATTTGTAGTAGGATCTGATGATTTCTTGAATTTCCTCAGTTTCAGTTGTTATGTCACCACTTTCCTTTCTGATATTGTTAATTTGGATACTCTCTCTTTGCCCTCTAGTTAGTCTGGCTAGGGGTTTATCAATCTTGTTGATTTTCTTAAAGGACCAAATCTTTGTTTTGTTGATTTTTTCAATGGTTCGTTTTGTTTCTATTTGGTCTATTTCTGCCCTAATTTTGATTATTTCTTGCCATCTACTCTTTTTGGGTATATCTGCTTCCTTTTGTCTAGGGCTTTTAGCTGTGCTGTCAGGTTGCTGATGTAGCTCTCTCCAGTTTCTTTTTGGAAGCACTTACGGCTATGAGTTTTCCTCTCAATACTGCTTTCATTGCATCCCATAGTTTTGGGTATGTTGTGTTTTCATTTTCGTTGAATTCTAGAAAATCCTTAATTTCTTTATTTCTTCTTTGACCCTGCTATCCTTTCACAGAGCGTTGTTAAGTTTCCATGTGTATGTGGGCTTTTCGTTGTCTTTGTTGTTGTTAAAGACCAGCCGTAGACCATTGTGATCTGAGAGGATGTATGGGAGTATTTCAATCTTCTTATATCGATGGATGCTCGTTCTGTGTCCAATTATGTGGTCAATTTTCGAGAAGGTGCCATGGGGTTGTGAGAAGAAAGTGTATTCTTATACTTTAGAATAGTATGTTCTGTATATATCTATTAATTCTAGTTGGTTCAAAGTCTCTGCTAGTTTTGCAGTGTCCTTGTTCAGTTTCTGTTTCCCTAATCTGTCCATTGGTGAGAGTGGGGTATTAAAGTCTCCCACTATTATTGTGTGGGGTGAAATGTATTTTTTGAGCTTAGTAGGGTTTCTTTTATGAATGTGGGTGATTTTTTATTTGGAGCATATATGTTAAGGATTGAGAGTTCCTCCTGACAGATTTCCCTGGTAATGAGTAAAAAGTTTCCTTCCTTGTCTTTTTTCATAACTTTTGGTTGGAAATTTACTTTTTTTGATAATAGAATAGCCACTCCAGTTTGCTTCTTGGAGCTGTTTGCTTGGAAGTTTTTTTTCCCACCCTTTTACTCTGAGATAGTGTCTGTCTCTGTCTCTGAGATGAGTTTCCTGTATGCAGCAAAAGGCTGGATTTTGTTTATGTATCCAGTCTGATAGTCTATGTCTCTTTATTGGGGAGTTGAGACCATTTATGTTAATAGATATCAAGGAATAGTTGTTTCTGTTTCCTGCCATTATTGCTTTTTTGGGTTGAGTTGTATCTGTGTTTTTTTTTTTTTCTTCTTTTAGTTTTCTTGTTTAGGAGTTTTCTTGTTTTTGCTAGGCTGTATTTTTCCTCATTGTATTGGGTTTTCCACCTACAATTCGTTGTAGTGCTGGGTTTGTGGTCAGATATTTTGTGAATTTTGATTTGTCTTGAAATATCTTCGTCTCTCCATCGATGGTGATTGATAGTTTTGCTGGGTATAGCAGCTTGGGCTGACACTTGTGCTCTCTTAAGGAGTGCATGATGTCTGTCCAGGCTCTTCTAGCTTTCATAGTCTCTGTTGAGAAATCGGGTGTGAGTCTGATTGGCCTGCCTTTATATGTTACCTGACCTTATTCCCTTACTGCTTTTAGTATTCTTTCTTTATTTTGGGCACTTGATATTTTTACTATTATGTGTCGGGAGGTATTTCTTTTCTGGTCCAAACTATTTGGAGTTCTGAAGGCTTCTTTTATGCTCGTGGACATCTCATTCTTGAGGGTAGAAAAGTTTTCTTCTATGATTTTGTAGAAGATATTTACTGTGCCTCTTAATTGATACTCTTCTCCCTTTTCTATTCCTATTATCCTTAGGTTCAGTCTTCTCATTGTGTCTTGGATTTCCTGGACATTTTGGGTTAGGAGCTTTTTGTTTTTTGCATCTTCTCTGGCTGTTTTGTCTATGTTTGCAATGTTGTCTTCTGCTCCAGAGATCTCTCTTTGATCTCTTGTAATCTATTGGAAATGCTTGCTTCTGTGACTCCTTATTTTTTTTTTTTTTTTTTTTTTTTGGTGTTCTAACTCTAGAGTTATCTCTTTTAGCGTTTCCTTTTTGTGTCAATTTCTGTTTTAATTTTCCTCTTCCATTCCTTTATTTCTTTGGTTCTGTTTTCCTATAGTTCTTTGAGTTCTTTGAGTGTTTTTTTTTTTTTTTGTTTCTTCTTTAAAAGCTTCTGAATCTTTTTGCTTTTCCTCTCTTTCTTGTTTAAGTATCTCTATCAGCGTCTTGAGGTATGATTTGAGTTCTGTGTCTTCTTTTTCTGGAGTATTTGGAATTCCGATGTTTGATGTTATGGGAGAGCTGGGTTCTGGTGTTGCTAGATTGTCTTGGTTTCCTTGGGATATACTCTTTCTCTTTCCTCTTGCCATTTTGTTGTAGGTGATATGTTCTTGTCTTTCCCTTGTCTCTGGTCTGTGTCCCTGGTTTTCCACTGGTCCAGGTGTCAGATGGGCTAAGCCCTGTTTAATGCCTCAGAGTCTTCCGGTGTGAGCAGAAGTTCCAACGTTATGTTTCTGGTTGCTGGATCAAGCACGGCAGGGCAGGGCATGGTAGGGGGTGCACTTTCCGTGTGCACTCCTCAGCGATCTCTCTGCTCTCCTGCAGCCTAGGTCTCCCACTCACCAGTTGCTCAGCCTCTATGAGCCGCCGTTCCAGGTGGCAGATGGGTCAGGCTCTGCTCTGCGTCCTGAAGTCGCCTCCGGGTGGAAACAGAAGTTCTAATTTTCTGTTTCCAATCACTGGATCGGGCAAGGCAGGGCAGGGCAAGTTAGGGTGTGCACTTTCCATGTGCACTCCGCAGAGATCTCTCTGCTCCCTGGTAGCTCAGGTCTCCCACCCACCAGTTGCTCAGCCTCTATGAGCCGCCATTCCGGGTGGCAGATCTCATCTTAGGTTTTATTCTTCTTATTGCTCATGACCCTTTCAAAATGTATTTTAACTAGATTTCTATAAAAGCAATTATCACAAATATGAAAACAGAGATGCCTTTTTTAAGGCTGTCTAGTGAGTTAGTCTGAAATTAATCCATGAATTGAACAACAAAATATACAGACAAAATTATAGTCATCTTTACACGATGATAAATTTAGTTCTTAATTTCAGCCATATGACCTATCCCTAACCTCTTCATCTGCATCTCTCAAAGATAATGTCACCAAGAGTTCTGTGACATATCAGACTATTAGTAAGAGATTAGACTGGGATCAGCAGAAATCCAGCAACACCCTTAACTCCCACTCTACTGTAACTATATCCACTTTACCATTTAGGATTGGAGTTGTAAATGTTACTTTTATTTGTCTGTGTAATTGTTTAGTAGTAAGCTAAATACTGATAAATAAACTCATCCTTTCTAGTTCTTTCTAAATTCTGGCTGGCTGTTTGAACTCAACTGGTCTGGTTCAAACTCTCCTTCAAGATGACTGATACAATCTGGCTTATCTCAACTTCTCATTGAATCGCTCTGTTGGGAAAATTTCTTGTATGGTGTGTACAGGTTGTGTTTGTATCATTCAAGTGTTTATTTCAATACCATCAGAGAACTGGATACTGTCTGGACACTGTTATTGTAATATTTTTAATTGAACAACTTTATTTTAAAAAACAAAGATAAATGTACAGATTTTAATAGCATTTTGGCATAAAAGTATATGAATAAATTTTTATCAGTACTTGATTTTTTAAAGGTTTGATAATATGCCTTAAAATCTTACTAGTTACAATGAGCATAAAGTACATGTAAAACAAGATATAACTTGGAAATAGCCAAAGTTTTTGATGACGCATAATCAATTTCAGAATTTTGTGATCACTGGTCTCCATCAACTTACAAAGAGTTTTAACAAGGAGCCTATAAGAAGGTAGGAGAGGAAAGTTAGAGCATATGGGCAGAGACGAGAACTCTGGAAAATATCACAGTGAGGAGATTTGGTAGACAAGGAGAAAGGAACAGGTGGCAGGAATAAGAAGTAATAAGCCACATAGTAAATATGCAATACAATGGACGAGGTTAAATAAGTTACACAAGATAGTGCGGAACAACCAGATCATATATAAGCATTTATATGAACGAATAAGTCTCTGTGTTATTTTCAGAACCTGGCAGGTTGACACAGTCTGGTGATATTTTGTGCCCAGTATGGGGCAGAAATCTACATTTAGATCCTGAGAAAAGTTATGGATGGAAGGCAGAGCAAAACACTTCCCAGAGCTAGATGAGGCTTCCTGGCTGACTGTGAGCAGGAAACCACTAAAGAGAGGCTATGTGTAGAGGTATGGCTCCTCTAAGAGCTCCAACTGTGTGGCATGGCCAGCTGCCACCTGCTGGTGGCAACAGTAGGTAAGGGAGGTGGAATCCATAGCCTCTGTGTGCTGTCCTTCAGACAACAAATCCCTAGGTTGCAGCCAAGCCAAGCAACTTCTGAGAGCTTGGGTTGGGAGGCAGGGCTCCCAGCTAGACTCAGCAAGCATGAACCCCAGCTCTCACAGAAGAGCAAGCATCAGTTACAGCCCAGAAACAGTGTGGTAAACTGCTCTACTGACCTGAGTAGATGCATTCAGCTGTCATCCCTATGTGGTAAGCTAAACATCTCAAAAAGAGCTCCAGAAACTGCACCCAATATCCGAAGCACAGAGGAATCTTGGACTGGATACTTATCTTTGGACTCAGGCTATAGTATTAAAAAAAATTAAAAGAAACAGAGTTTTAACATTCATAGAAAGAGATAATTAGTTTGAAGATAATAAAGTGAAGTCTCCTAAGAAAATATTTTGTGTTAAAAAATAAAAAACACAAATACAGAGGATATTTGAATCCCATATAAATGTGTGTCAATTATCAGCACTCAAATAATTATATTTTTGGTAAGGATTGAAATTTTATGTTTCCTTTTTAAGGCCTATGAGAATTAAGCAGATTTAGATAAGGAAAGGGCAAAAATAAAAAAATAAAAATATAATATATATAATACTACAATAATACAAACAATAGAAGAAATTTAGACAATTCTTTGACTTATTTTCAATTCTATCTAAAGCCTACCCTGCCACCTAGTGATTAAATTCCAAAATAGCAGTTTAAAAGACAACTAAAATGAAGAAGCTAGAGAAAGGAACTGAAAGGGTTTGTAAGTCCATGGGAAGAACAACAATATCAGACAACCAAACTCTCCACAACTCCCAGGGACTAAAACGCCAACCAATGAAGACAAATGAAGAGACCCATGGCTCCAGCTGCATATGTAAAAGATGATGGCATTGTCTAGCATCAATGAGAGGTGAGGCCTTTGGTCCAGTGAAGGTCAATTTCTGAGTGTAAGGGAAATGCCAAGGCACTAAGTTGGAGAGAGTGGTTGGGAGAGGGAGCACCTTCATGGAAGCAAGGGGATGAAGAAGCTGAATGGGAGTGGGGGAAATATTTGATGCCTCAATTGCAACTAGAGCTTTTAGTTTATAATTTGAGCAAAATTAAAATTTGTATTATTATGTGTGATTAATAGTAATGTTATTGGGCAACATTGTTTTAACACTACTAGTTAGCAGTCTTGCGTTGGCTTTTAGGCTGCTAATTGCTGCACAGGATCTGCCTCCTAGTCACTGCTCTAATAATCACTATATTATAACTGATAAAGGATAGGGTTAAGATCCATTTCCTCTTTGTCTAAGCCACTCATAACAAACACGTTGTGTGGCCACTTCTGCTGAACTCATCCTTTCCCCCAGAACCTGCTCAACATGCCACAGTCATCAAGGTGAGCTATGTGGTATTGCCCAGTGGGTGCAGGGACATCTCTCCTGAGTGCCTCAGCCAGTGTTAGCAAGGTACATGGGGCAAGGGTGGGAGAGGCCTGACTGTGATTGTGTTAGCCGCATGAGAGAGGGAGAGATAGCTCTGCTGGTTGCTGGATTCTGCAATGGATTAGCTAGCCATGGTGGGGCTGAAACTTTCAGCCATGTGGTGTGGGCATGGGAGAGTTTTCTGGTTTAACAGATCAGATAATGTGCAGGTCCAGGCTTTTGAGTTTGTCTACTCCACCATCTATCCCCCATCAATGAATTGCTGATATCTACAGTGTGTCCAGTCCTAGATATCCAAACCTACAGAATTTCCATGACATAGGGGAACAATAGGATATCCTAGAGGAGTCCATGTAGGGTCCTAATATTGATAGTGAAGCAGATGCCAGAGGCCTCTTCATACTGGACTAGTGACTCATTCCATGAACATTTGCAAGTATGGAATTGTAGGCAAAATAGTATACTATAGAACATACAATGACAAAATAAATGAGATTTTTTTTCTTTTGGGGAGTTATTGCAAGGGTAGAAGATGGGTGTAAGGGGTCAGGGAGATATGCAGAATTTGGGTGGAGGTTCTGAAATCGCAAAGAACCGATAAAAAAATTAAATGTCAAATTCAGCTGCACAACAGACAGCAAGTTAAGCTTGTAATGTCAAGGTTGCAACTCAAATTTCCAAAGATACCAAGCTGGCGAAGCCTCATGCATGCTGGCAATGTATTCTAATCCCAGTCTGAGTTCCATGTCACTGACACAGACAGGGGCCATCACTGTGAAGTCTTCTTAATGTCTGAGAATTTGGGTATTCATCATGAGAACAACATTTGTGCCAACAGAAGTATCTTTATTAAGAAGCTGATCTGTCGGGGAAATGGCTAGTTTCAGGATCCAAACCATATTATCAGGCAGCAGGAAAGAATAACTTTTTAAAGAAAGCAAGCAAGCAAGCAAAAAAAAATTACTGAAAACCAACAAAAACAACCAAAAATTAAAACAAGACATGCAGAGATAGATAAATAGATAGATAGATAGAGAGAGAGAGAGAGAGAGAGAGAGAGAGAGAGAGAGAGAGAGAGAGAGAGAGAGAGAGTTAGTTCACTGGAACTTCTTTCACTTAGACTTGTCTTCATATATTTCCCTACAGTTCTTTTACACAGGAATCTTTCTGGATCAGAATGTTTGACTGTGGGATGACAACTCCATCTCTCCACTTGATGTGTTTCTCCTGAAGGTGAACTCTAAAAGTTCTGGATTTTGTTGGGAATTTTGTCTAAGGTCCCTACATTTGAGTCATGAGAGTCTCTTGCCTCCCAGGTCTCTAGTATTTTCTAGAGGGTCTTCCCACCTCACAACCCCTGAGGTTGTATTTGCCCATTCATTCTGATGCCATTCAGGACTTCCCTCATTTCCTCTCTCCCCATACTTGATCATTATTTCCTTTTC
This sequence comes from Micromys minutus, assembly GCF_963924665.1. Classification (NCBI taxonomy): domain Eukaryota; kingdom Metazoa; phylum Chordata; class Mammalia; order Rodentia; family Muridae; genus Micromys; species Micromys minutus. The sequence continues at coordinate 16,275,267 of NC_137953.1, forward strand.
TCTTCTTTCTCCCTTCTACAACTTAGGTTCCTTCATCTCTCTACACTCAATGATTGTTTTTTCTTCTCCCTCCCAGGTGAGATTGAAGCATTCACACAAGTGCCCTTCACCTTAAAAACCTTTATTTAGTTCTGTGTATCTTGGGTTTTTTATAACATTTTGGCTAATATCTACTTATTACTGAGTACATAACATGAATGCCCTTTTGAGTTTGAGTTTTCCCACTCAGAATCATAGCTTCTAGTTCCATCTATATACTTACAAAACTTATAATGTCCTCTCTCATAATGGTTGAGTAGTATTCCATTATGCAAACAAAGCACATTTTCTGTATCTATTCTTTCATTTTAGGTTACATCTGGGTTTTTTCCAGCTTCTGTGTATCACCAATAAGGCCACATTGAACATAATGAGGCATGAGCTCCTATGATGTGGTGGGGCAGGCATATTGTGGGTATATGCCCAAGGCTGATCTCAGGTAGAAGAAGTGAAGAATCTGAGATTGAATTCCAGAGTACTTGTACCAGTTTGCTATCCCACCAGCAATAGAGAAGTGCTTCTTTTTCTCTGCATTCTTGCCAAATGTGTGTCACTGGAGGTTTTGATCTCAGCCATTTTGGTTAGTGTAAGCTCAAATATCTGGGTCATTTTATTTGAATTCCCTTATTACTATGGACTTTGAACATTTTTGTAAGTGCTTCTCAGCAATTTATGATTCCTTGATTGTGAATTATTTGTTTAGTTCTATACTCTATTTTTTGATCATGTTGTTTGTGTTTTTGGTCATTAGCCTCTTGCGTTCTTTACATATTTTGGATATTAGCTCTTTACCTATAGATGGGATAGTGAAGATATTTCTCCAGTCTGTAGGTTGCTGATTTGTCCTATTGACTATAACTTTGCCTTTCAGAAGTTTTCCAGTTTCATGAGGTCCCAATTATCAATCCTTGATCTTAGCACATGAGCCATGGAATTCTATTTAGGACATTTTCTCCTGTGCAAATTATTTCAAGGCCCTTTTCTACTTTCTCTTCTATTTCATTCAGTGTATCTGGTTTTATGGTGAAGTCCTTGATCCCCTTGGACTTGAACTTTATGCAAGATATCAAATATGAGGCTATTTTGATTTTCTACATATAGACTAGAGTTGCACCAGCAACATTTATGGAATATGCTTTCTTTTATCGATTGTATGTTTTTGGATTCTTTGTAAGAGCTCAAGTGTCCATACATGTATCACTTTATTTCTGTGTCTTCAATTCAATATCATTGATCAATGCTTCTATCTTTGTACCAGTACCATGCAGTTATCATCAGTATGGCTTTATAGTACACATTGAGGTCAGGGACAGTTATTCCTTCAGATGTACTTTTATTATGAAGAATGATTTTCAGTATTCTGGGTTTTCTCCATTTTGATTTTCTAGATAAGTTTGAGATTACTCCTCCCATGTCTCTGAAGAACTATGGAATTTATATGGGGATTGCTTTTATTCTGTAGATTGTTTTTGTTAGGATAGTCATTTTTACTATGATAATTCTGCCAATCAATGAACATGGGAGATTTCTTCATTTTCTGAGATCTTTAAATTTTTGAAATATTTGAAGTTATTGTCATACAGATATTTGACTTGTTTGGTTAGTGTTACCCCAAGTTATTTTATATTATTTATGTGTATGTTGAAGGGAATTATTCTCCTAATTTCTTTCTCAGCATATTTTACAATTGTATAAGAAAAGGCTACTGGTTTCTTGGAGTTAATTATATATTGAGCTACTTTGCTGAAGTTGTTTAGCAGCTGTAGAAATTCTCTGGTAGAATTTTGTGGATTGCTTAGGTATACTATCATACCATCTGCAAATAGTGATAACTTTTCTTATTCTTTGCCAATTTGTATCCCCTTGATCTCTCTTTGTAGTCTTATTGTTCTAGCTAATACTTTGAGTGCTATGTTGAATAGTTATGGGAAGAGTGGGCATCCTGGTCTTGTCCATGATTTTAGTGGGATTCTTTCAAGTATATCTTCAAAAGAATTTGAGAAAATAAAACACCCCTTTCATGTTCAAACTGTTACAAAGATCAGTTATTCAAGGCCCATACCTCAGCATAATAAAATCAGTTTTTTTGCAAATGAACAACCAATATCTATTGAGTCTTTCTTAAGAATTTATTATACATATAATATAAATACAATATATATATATATATATATATATATATATATATATATCTTTAATGGGTGTTGTTAGTGAGCATAAAACAGAGGATTTGATATAAATTATTTAAGAAGAAAAATCTAGGAAAATTCTAGAAGTGGAAAAACTGTACTTGATTTGCTAGATTTTAGGTTCTGCTTTATAAACAAGAAATTTATGTGAATAAAAAAAGACTTTTATTATATACTTAATGAAAAGCTTTGGCAACATTCTGAAGGCTATATAGAATGAAGTTTAAGGTATTACTATGTTTTTCTTTTCTTTTCAGAATTGTAGAAAATATAGAAACCATACTGAAACAAGGGTTTATGACAAATACACAAAAGAGAGCATATTGGCTCCATGACTTGCCGAACCTCCTAAACAGGATTGCCACACTAGACCATGACTGATAGACTGTCTTTGCTTGAACAAGGGGCTGCATGATATTTTAAGAATCAGAGAAAAAGTTTGATGGTCTAGTGACAGATATGAAAGAAATATAGAAGAAAATAAAGAATTAAAAATTGGTCAGAGAGATTGAACTTTTATGGAAAACCAAGCTTGATATAACAGGTAGTAGGAAATAAAATTTGATCTATTAATTTTATGCCAAACTGAAACAGAAACAAGTTCAAATACAGTCATTCTGTCTACCATTTCTGTAACCCTAAGCCTTTACAACACTAATCTTAAAGAAAAATATATTGAGTTGAAAGAAAACTAATTTTATCATAGATAGTATTTTAGTTTGTTTTTTTTTTTTAACTGCTGTGTGATTACATTGTTCCTCTTTCAGAGTTCTTATGTAATCAAGGAAGACTTCAGAGAACAATGTACTTTGAAAAGCTTTGTATCACTCAAAAGCATTTCTGAGTCAATGATTTCATGTACAAATAAATTTTTCAAGAGATACAGGTTGTTAGATTACGAGAAGCCATGCTGAGATATGCTTCTATTCTGTCTAATCTTTCTTGAATCAAATGACAGCCTATGTCTTTTTCTTTATTCCCTTCATCATGATTGTATTCACCATTCTCCAGACTCTACTCTCAGCTGAGTCTGAATGTTGACAACAATGGTACTTTTTAAATCTAAACATTTTTTTTAATTTAACAATATACCATTAAATCATTTTCTAGATTGGAGATTTTCAAACAAGCTTCTACCTACCTGAAATCTCATAGAGCATTGTAGCCAAACCTTCACTCACCTTGTTATAAGTGCTTCTTTTACAAACCCTAAATGAACTTGAACTAATGTATGACATTCATACTGTCTAAATCTATAAAACTTCATGGAACTGCTGCAACATTGGAACATAGAATGTGGGATAACTTGGGCAGATATGGTTTGTTTGCTTGTTTGTTTGATTGTTTGTTTATATTTGTTTCCTGGCAGACACTTGACACAATCATAGTCAGAATCAGTGTTGTTCTCTTGCCACAAGGAAAAAAAGCAGAATGAAAGAAATCCAGTCTATGCTCACATTTAGGTCCATTTATCCCCACGGAATCTGGAATAATAGTCGCCTTGACTGAAGTTCTCTCTGGTTAGTTTTGCCTTTATTTGATCATGTTCTGTTGAGTAAGCTGAACATTCAATGTTTTCTTACTGTTTCAGGTTTGTGATTAACTCCTATTCTCCATCTTTGAAATTCTGAAGTTGTCCATACTTTATGCCATGCCAAAAGTAAAACAGTGAGAGTCCTATAACATATGGCCTTTTTCGGTGTAGACTTACCAAGCATTACTGAAGGGCATAAAATCAAAGGCCATTTCATGTTGAGTGGGATTATCTATTCATTTCTTACATTGGAAAGAAACCTCTATTATGAGAGGTTGGAAGAAGTGGGAGAGAGAAACATCTTAACAATATTAAAAATTTCCATAATGCATGTATCTGACAACTTAATGGCCAAAATTAATCAATAATAACTGTAAATTAAAAAGGGAACTTGAACGTGGTATGAAACTCAACTATGTGCCCATAATTTGTGATGAGAATCATCTGTTCATGTTCACAATGTCCAGAAAGTAAAAATCATCTCACCATTCAATGTTCCAATTTTATTCAATTTTTCTCTTTCTTTCCTTCACCTGTTACATATATTATGCCAAAAAAAGGGAGGAGTAGACACATAGTATCTGCAATGGAGACCACCACCTTAACTTACACTCCCTAAGGTCTCAGCTATTAAAAAAAAAATTCTGAGTTCTTAAGCTCTTCTTCTTACTCTGTTTCTCCTGATCTTCCATCACCTCCATCTCTGCCTTCTTCTATCTAAATGTAAAAGTTTGTTCTGATATCACATGCAATGCATATAATAGTTGGGCATTGCCATTTGATGGGTTTTTGTTCAGGGCTGTTTCACTATGGAGGTGACTCTAAAGCTTGCTGACAGTAATACACACCCATATTTTCAAGCTCCACTCTATTGATTTTCAGAGTGCTATCCATTCCTGACCCCCTGCCACTGAACCTGTCTGGCACTCCTGATGCATGTGTACACATCCAGTAGGTCAGTATCAGAGGAGACAGCTCTGGCCTCTGCAGGTACCAGTTTAAGGAAGTGATGTCATTACTATGTAGAAGACTCTTACTAGACCTACAGGAGATGGAAGCTCACTCTCCAACAGTGACAGGATTGGAGTGTACAGCCTGTGTCATCACAATATCCCCACTGATTCCTGAAATGAAAAAAAAGAAACGTATGACCAAACATAATAATACTTTAAAATGATTTTTTCTTTTCTTTATTACCTAATTATGTGTTCGTCACTTCCATTATATTTTAAATTTTTTCAATATAAAATACCTATGTAAAAAGATCATATGACCTCTTTTGGCAATCATCTGGACCATCACCATTGGTAGCTTTGAGAGTTGCCACAAAACCTTAGGTTCATCCAGGAAAACTTAGCGACACATGCCTGGAAAACCAAGCTAGTGATCTCAGATATTAACAGCAACGGCATGTACTTCTGCAGTTCCCATGAAGTAAAACATGAGCCTTTATGGGCACTCTAAGAGATCCAATTGTGTATGTAGCTGAAGATAGCAATGTCTGGCATCAAAGTGAAAAGCAACTTTTGTTCCAGAGAGGGCACATTTTCCCAATGTAGGGAATTCCAAGGGGTGGAGATAGGGATCAGAAGTGAGTGCACAATTGTGAAAGCGAATGAAGGGGGAGGGGAATAACAGCAGGGTCTGGTAAGGGATAACAACTCAAGTGTAAATACAGAGTATCTAATAAAAAAACATTTACCCACAAGAAAAGAAAGTTATCATACATTTTGTTCAGCTTTAGACTTTATATCCAAGTGTCTATCTGTTTAGCAGGTTTCTAACTGTAGCAGTGACCCCAATCATAGGGTAAATCTAGAACTTGGTGAATCAATCTGTAACACATTGAGAAAAGTATGTCAGAAAAGAAATATTTTATGGGTAATAGCATTTTCTGAAAGGTACAGAGTCAATGGACATAGTTCATGTAAAAGAAAAAAAAGAAGATACTAAATATATGCAATGGAATTTAAATCAAAAGCTTAAATGTGACAATTGAAGCAATTATTTATTAAGTGAAAAAATTTAATAAAGGACTAAGTCTCAGTTTTCTGTCTGCTTTACTGGATAATGTTGAGTGACAAAGGAAGGCAGGGCATATACAACAGAATGGGTTTACACTCAGTTTAACCACCATCATTGCTGGTTGCTGCAAGGACACCTGCTCACTATTCTCCTGAGGCAGATAGAATATCATTGTTATTGTAGCCAATGAAGCCAAAAAAGTGTGACTAGTGAGCTGTAGCAAAGATGCACATGTCCTAAGCAGCACCCCATAATCTGCAGTTACTCAAAAACTCGCTCACAAAGATAAGTAACTTATTTGACATCTGGAAGGTCCAAGCAAGAACGTTTTTGTTTTGGTCTGCATCACTGTGGGAGGAAAATGTGTAGCTTGCAAACAGTAATAAACTCCCACATCCTCAGGCTGTACTTTGCTGATCTTGAGTGTGAAATCTGTCCCTGAACCACTGCCACTGAACCTGTCTGGGACCCCAAAAACTCGGTAGGAAACCTTGTATATCAGGAGCTGTGGAGACTGGCCTGGCTTCTGCAGGAACCAATTCAAATAGACCATTCCATAACTATTTACAAGGCTCTGACTAGACCTACAGGAGATAGAGGCGTACTCTCCAAGGCTGACAGGCAGGGAGAGTGGAGGCTGTGTCATCACAACATCACTGCTGGAAGCTGAAACAATGACAGAGAAATTCATAAGCAAACTTCATGAGAAATCTTGTGATTTTTTGTTATATATTTCAACTGCATTTAATTTTATTAAATCATTAGTTTATAAAGATTTGTATGTGAAAATAAAACTGGTTTCACAATTTTATTTTTACCTACAAATCTTTATGAATTAAAATTCCAGTCCTAACAAAACAAGTGAAATTTAAGTGACAGGTACTTCTATACATAAATTAAACCATCTCATTCATCCATGTTATAATCTTCATTATAGCACAGGTTTTCTCCCAAATGACACCTCCCTCTTGCAGATAAACACTCAACAGGCCTCATCCTTTAGGATAATATGTGTCTACTCACATATAACCCAGTAAATGAACTGAGCAGTGTGAACCTGGACTTATGCTCCCACCCCATCTTCCTCTCTCACTTCTTTCTGTCTGCACTCACCAGGAATCCAGAACAACAGCACCAACAGCCTACAAGTCAACTTCATTTTGAGGAGGCAGCCTGAGGAGACTTTTCACTCACAGCTAGATGACAGGCAACCTTTTTATCCCAAACTGGCAGTGGTGGTTCCTCCCTGGGGAACAATATGCAAAGGCCTGGGTTTGTGTGGCTGTACAAATAGAGGGAAGTACCCTGAGAGCTTCTGATGTTTGCAGAAATATAAATCCTCTTCTAGTTGTACAGGTCAGTGTTGCTCAGAGATATGCACTGAAGAAAGGAGAAATGTTACTCACATAAGGCTGTCTTCTCAATGGAGGAAATTCATGCTTGGATTTCACCCAGCATACCATGAATGGATACAGTTAGTAGCCTGATGGTTTTTTCTATCTGTAAGGCCTTACCCAGATTCTCCAGAGTCTCTTTTCATTGGCCTTGAACTTTACTTTCAGGGATCAGTCACCTGAATCCACCCTTAAGGAAGAAGTCACATCTGTTTTCCAAAGAGTTTCAATGTGGTCATGTCTTAGGTTTATTATGCACATGAAATGCACAAAAAACAAGAAAAGGTTTTTGTATTAGAGTGTTATGCTGTATTTAAATATGTCTAAAATGTACTACCCCAATGTCAGACTATTGACACTTGAAACACCTTCAGCTAACTACTTTGTTCTTACTAGAGTTTCCTTCCTGCCTCACAATGTTGGTTTCTCTGTCAACCATGACACTTGATGAGACCTCCACAGCTGGTACCAAGCTTGAGGAACACAACCCTCAGAGAATATAATAAATTTCTCTTTAAATAGAGATTAGAGGTTAAATAAAATTGGGCCTCTTACACAAAGGATTATTTCTGTAAGACAGAAGTAATATGTGTTCTAATCAGTCTAATGAGGCAAAGGATTTTATACAATTGTTAGGATACTTTGTAAGAATGAGAAGGAACTACTAATGCAAAGAGGGTTCCAGAAATGCAATCTCTGTCAGTAAATTGTTTTAAAATACAAGGGGACATTTTCTGCTATACAGATCCTGTACAGTTTTTTTCAAGGCAGCCAGATTTGACTTTGGTGCCACTCATGCTTCCTGATTGACAGGCAGGTTCAAAAACCAGGCCTTACATATGTACTTGAAGTGGAAAAAGTTTGGGAAGAAGTAAAGAATTGTAGCTTCAATACCATTCCCAGCTTGTTTCTAACAACTCACCAATGAATGACTCCCTAATTTTCTACAGGGAACAGGAATTGTGCTCATATAATAAAACTAATGCTCGGTGAAAGTGTTTGTAATGATGTCACAATTGGTCGATATTAATCTTCATGTATACATTGTCAGAATTACCAATAATACACTATGAAAACAGTAAAATGTTTTAAGAATAATTTAATAATTATCTACTTTCAAATGGCATAATTCTCATTTCTATATGTTTCACAACTGCCATCTTCCCTAAACGGACCATACATAGACTGAGACCTAATTCTGCTATAGTATCATTTGCTGGTATTCTCTGTGCAGCTTCAAGACCAGCAAGAAACAAGCTTAGCAGAGTAGACACTGTAGCACATGACATAATTCTGAGGTACTCATCGTTCAGATTCTGGCAATACCCATTGTACCTGACCTAGTTCAACACTCCTTAGTATTGAGGACTTAAGTTTGTGAATCCCCTCACCAGAATATTTTATGCCCATATTTACAAAGTCCTCAGCATCCTGACACAGGAGAGAAGTTTCTCAATGATAATACAATTGCATAAGCCAAACCTTATCCTTTTAAACCTCCTGTTCTAAAAGGGAACTAGGGGTAGCCACTCAACAGTCTCAGATACCAGGAACCCAAGAGGATTCAAGGACCCAACAAAGAGGATAATAGTTGAAAAACCAACAAAGGGAGGAAGACCTTTAAAGAACATATCCAGTTGTGCTGGTTTGAATATGCTTGGCCCAGGGAGTAGCACTGTATGGAGGTGTAGCCTAGTTGGGATAAGTGAGTCACTGTGGTTGTGGGCTTTAAGACCCTGACCCAAGTTACCTAGAAGGCAGTCATCCAATAACTGCCTTCAGATGAAGATATAAAACTTTTAGATACTCCTGTTTTCAGCAGTAAAACCCTGCCTAAGACAAAAGTTGGTACCAGGAACTATGGTGTTGCTGTAACAGTCTGGGCCATACACTTGTTTGAAAGAATGTGGATTTAGGGACTTTGGATTTGGAAAGCAGTGAAACATTTTAAATGGGGCATTATGTGTTAACCTAGTAAACTTTGTTACTAAGAGTGATTTAAATTTTGTGGATACGGCCCAAAAAGTTTCAGTGGAAAATTTCAATATTTGGCCTAGCATCTATTTTTCTGTTATTTAGAGGAAAAAATAAATGTGGCTGCCTTTTTCCATTGTCTGAATACTCTGTCTCAGGCTAAAATGAAGAGCTTTAGATTAATTTTTTTGAAGAAGGAGTCCCAAAGCAGCCCAGTTTAAATTATGTGGTGTCATTACTAAAATACATTCGTATGAAGAATATTTTAATGAAAAGAAATAAGTTGAAAAAGTAAAACTACAAAACATGATTTAAGTATTAAAGAAATACCTGTAAGTGAAATGCAGCTGAGTACTTTGTTCAAAGATAATAAATTGAATTAATGGAGTAACAACTTTGGGGAAAGATCCCACCTTGCTAAATTTAAGACCAGGCACTGTAAAGACAAACATTTAATCCCAGGAGGCAAAGGTAAGCATATCTCTGAGCTCAAGATAGCCTAAAACAGAATTCTAGATGAAGAAAAATGTAAATCAGGACTTGCTGGACCACTGCACTAAACTTAGCACTTTGTAGACAGCATGCAGTTTTCTGAGTTCAAAGTCAATCTAAACAGCATGTCCTTGGACACCCAGGCTTAGGCTGTGAAACATATGGAAAACAGAAACCTGGTGATAATGTAATAGAACAAGGGAGCCATGTTTCAGCTCCAGCAAGCAACAGAATTTGGCAGCTTTGGCTGAGTGGCTCTGGCTTTAGAGTACAGAATAGAAGGCACAACTGGCTCCATTGATACTGGTTAGATGGAGCAAAGAAATTAGCAGTGATTAAGAAGAGAACAGCATCACTGAGGTGAAATCTTCTGAGAAGGTTTTTTTTCCCAAGATCACAAGAAGATGTCTGTGTTCTAGAGATAGCCAATGTTCTACCTCTTTCTGAAGCTGTACTTGGTAATGTGTAACAGTTACCCAGCTGGTACTGCTTTTGATGTCATGAAGGTTGATGAAAAAGCAGCTGAGCTTTGGCACATTAAGAGGCAATTGAAGCCCACTGGTGAAGGTGCAACCTCAGTGGCAGTTGTCAGCTCAGAACTGAGGGAGTCATTCAAAGGAGTTGAGTCCTGGCACCAGGAAGAGTGCCTATGAAAGGCTATTGGTAAAGCCTATTTGCAGTGGAAGACCACAGCATATTGAAGATGCCAGTACCATAAAATGACTACAAAGAACATCAGTGGCACTGGATTGAATCAACCTGAGGTACAGAAGGCAGAGATGAAGATATGACTCCAACCATTTGGAGAAGCCCTGGTGATAATGTGTGGATCTCAAACTTTTAAACAAGAAGCTATAACACTGAAGTTCACTTGGAGACCCAAGATACCAGAGTCATAGGATACATGCTGAGGAATGCTTCTAAAAAGGAGTTGAACCAGCATAGGAGTAGTCAGTTTGTTGTAGTCAACACAGATGAAAAAGTGGGAGAAGATCTTAAGATCGCTTTGACATCAGACATGGAGATGCAGATTTTGAAGTTTTCCCAGAAGGTTCCATTTCTTGCTTTTTGGGTAACATTAAGTGATTGGATGAATCTTAAAAGAAAATAAAATTTGGACTTTTAACATTTTTGAAACTGCTATAGACTATGGAGAGTTTTGAAGGGACTAAACCACCAACCCAAGAGTGCATGTGGTTGCACCCACAGTTGAAGCTGGATATATAGGAGAAGATTGCATTAACTGGCATCAATACAAGGGGAGACCCCTGGTTCTCTGCTGGCTCAGTTACCCAACATAAAGAGATGCTAGGACACTGAAGAATGAGTAGATGGGTAGGTGGTGAAGCACCTTCATAAAAGTAGGGGAAGAGAGAAAGTCTTAATTAATGAAAATTACCAAATTTTTAATATCTAACTATATAATAAGCTTCCTCCTCTAGATTACAAAAAATATCTTTGTTCTACTCAGTAATTATGTGATTTCTATATGGGAAATTTGTATTAAAATACAATGATAAAAGATGTTTCACAAATTTTTGTTCACGACTGCAGGCGTTGGATGCTGACTCTCTGGATGTGACAGGATTGGAGAATGCACTCTGGGTCATCAGAATATTTCCACTGATACCTGAAAAGAGAGAAATGTCTGTATGCACAAATATAATGTTATTTTAAAATGATTTTTCTTTATTTTCTATTTATTGCTTTTGTAACTTGCATTCATATTTCAGACACACACAACATAAATTCCTATGGAATGAGGGTATATATCCTCTATAGAAATCATCTGGACCATCAGCTTTGGTAGTTGAAAGGAAGCTACAAAGAACATAGATATTCTTCAACAAAAGAACGAATACATAAAATATGGTACATTTACACAATAAAGTACTATTTAGCTATTAAAAACAATGACTTTATGAAATTCTTAAACAAATGGATGGAAGTATAAAGTAACATCCTGACGCAGAGCAGAGCCTGGCCTACCTGCCAGGCGGAACGGCGGCTCATAGAGGCTGAGCAACTGGTGAGTGGGAGACCAAGACTGCAGGGGAGCAGAGAGATCTCTGCGGAGTGCACACGGAAAGTGCACACCTTACCTTGCCCTGCCCCGCCCTGACCGATCCAGCGATTGGGAATAGAAAATTAGAACTTCTGTTTCCACCCAGAGGCGACTTCCAGATGCAGAGCGGAGCCTGGCCTACCTACCAGGTGGAACGGCAGCTCATAGAGGCTGAGCAACTGGCGACTTCCGGACGCAGAGCAGAGCCTGGCCTACCTGCCACCCAGATCGGCGGCTCATAGAGGCTGAGCAACTGCAATTGGGAACAGAAAATTAGAACTTTTGTTTCCGCCCGGAAGCGACTTCCAGAAACAGAGCAGAGCCTGGCCTACCTGCCAGCCGGATCGGCAGCTCATAGAGGCTGAGCTACTGGTGGGTGGGAGACCTGGGCTGCAGGGGAGCAGAAAGATCTCTGTGGAGTACACAAGGAAAATGCAACCCCTGCCTTGCCCTGCCCTGCTGTGCCTGATCCAGCAAACAGAAAGAGAACATTGGAACTTCTGCTCACACCCGATGACTCTGAGGCATAAAACAGGGCTCGACCCATCTGACACCTCAACCAGTGGAGAACCAGGGACACAGACCAGATACAAGGGAAAGGTAAGAACATATCACTGACAACAAAATGGCAAGAGGAAAGAGAAAGAGTATATCCCAAGGAAAGCAAGACAATCTAGCAACACCAGAGCCCAGCTCTCCCATAAGAGCAAACATCGGAACTCCAAACACTCCAGAAAAAGAAGACACAGACCTGAAATCATGCCTCAAGATGCTGATAGAGTTACTTAAACAAGAAAGGGAGGAAAAGCAAAACGATTCAGAAGCTTTTAAAGAAAAAACAAGAAACCACTCAAAGAAGTCAAAGAACTAGAGGAAAAAAGAACCAAAGAAATAAAGGAATGGAAGAGGGAAATTAAAACAGAGATTGACACAATAAAGAAAATGCTAAAAGAGGTAACCCTAGAGTCAGAACACCAAAAAAAGAAATCAGGAGTCACAGAAGCAAGCAATTCCAATAGATTACAAGAGATCAAAGAGAGAATCTCGGGGGCAGAAGACAACATTGCAAACATAGACAAAACAGCAAGAGAAGATGCAAAAAACAAAAAGCTCCTAACCCAAAATGTCCAGGAAATCCAAGACACAATGAGAAGATCGAACCTAAGGATAATAGGAATAGAAGAGGGAGAAGAGTATCAACTAAGGGGCACAGTAAATATCTTCAACAAAATCATAGAAGAAAACTTCCCTACACTCAAGAATGAGATGACCACGAGCATAAAAGAAGCCTTCAGAACTCCAAATAGGTTGGACCAGAAAAGAAATACCTCCCGACAAATAATAGTAAAAACATCAAGCGCCCAAAGTAAAGAAAGAATACTAAAAGCAGTAAGGGAAAAAGGTCAGGTACCATAGAAAGGCAGACCAATCAGACTCACACCCGATTTCTCAACAGAGACTATGAAAGCTAGAAGAGTCTGGACAGACATCATGCACTCCTTAAGAGAGCACAAGTGCCAGCCCAAGCTGCTATACCCAGCAAAACTATCAATCACCATCGATGGAGAGATGAAGATATTTCAAGACAAATCAAAATTCACACAAAATCTGACCACAAACCCAGCACTACAATGAATTATAGGTGGAAAACCCAATACAATGAGAGAAAATACAGCCTAGTAAGAACAAGAAAAGTCCTAAACAAGAAAACTAAAAGAAGAAAAAAACACAGACACAACTCAACCCAAAAAAGCAATAATGGCAGGAAACAGAAACAACTATTTCTTGATATCTATTAACATAAATGGTCTCAACTCCCCAATAAAGAGACATAGACTATCAGACTGGATACATAAACAAAATCCAGCCTTTTGCTGCACAGAGGAAACTCGTCTCAGAGACAAAGACAGACACTATCTCAGAGTAAAAGGGTGGGAAAAAACTTCCAAGCAAACAGCCCCAAGAAGCAAGCTGGAGTGGCTATTCTAATATCGAATAAAGTAAATTTCCAACCAAAAGTTATCAAAAAAGATAAGGAAGGACACTTTTTACTCATTAAGGAGGAAATCTGTCAGGAGGAACTCTCAATCCTTAACATATATGCTCCAAATAAAAAATCACCCACATTCATAAAAGAAACCCTACTAAAGCTCAAAAAATACATTTCACCGCCACACAATAATAGTGGGAGACTTTATAACCCACTCTCACCAATGGACAGATCAGGGAAACAGAAACTGAACAAGGACACTGCAAAACTAGCAGAGACTTTGAACCAACTAGAATTAATAGATATATACAAAACATACTATCCCAAAGTAAAAGAATACAAGTTCTTCTCACCACCCCATGGCACCTTCTCGAAAATTGACCACATAATTGGACACAGAACGAGACTCCATCAATATAAGAAGATTGAAATACTCCCATGCATCCTCTCAGATCACCATGGTCTACGGCTGGTCTTTAACAACAACAAAGACAACAAAAAGCCCACATACACATGGAAACTAAACAATGCTCTGTGAAAGGATAGCAGGGTCAAAGAAGAAATAAAGAAAGAAATTAAGGATTTTCTAGAATTCAACGAAAACGAAAACACAACATACCCAAACCTATGGGATGCAATGGAAGCAGTATTGAGAGGAAAACTCATAGCCCTAAGTCCTTCTAAAAAGAAACTGGAGAGAGCTCACTTCAGCAACCTGACAGCACAGCTAAAAGCCCTAGAACAAAAGGAAGCAGATATACCCAAAAAGAGTAGACGGCAAGAAATAATCAAAATTAGGGCAGAAATAGACCAAATAGAATCAAAAAGAACCATTGAAAAAAATCAACAAAACCAAGAGTTGGTTCTTTGAGAAAATCAACAAGATAGATAAACTTCTAGCCAGACTAACTAAAGGGCAAAGAGAGAGTATCCAAATTAACAAAATCAGAAAGGAAAGTTGAGACATAACAACTGAAACTGAGGAAATACAAGAAATCATCAGATCCTACTACAAAAACTTATACTCCACAAAATTGGAAAATCTGGAGGAAATGGATGAATTTCTAGACAGATACAAGGTCCCAAAGTTAAACCAAGACCAAGTAAACCATCTAAATCACCCTATATGACCTAAAGAAATAGAAGATGTCATCAAAAGCCTCCCAACCAAAAAAAGCCCAGGTCCAGAGAGGATCAGTGCAGAATTTTATCAGACTTTTATTGAGAATATAACACCAATACTCGCCAAACTATTCCAAAAGATAGAATCAGATGGAATATTACCCAACTTATTTTTTGAGGCTACAATAACCATCGTACCTAAACCACACAAAGACCCTACAAGGAAAGAGAACTTCAGACCAATCTCACTTATGAACATTGATGCAAAAATACTCAACAAAATCCTTGCAAACCGAATCCAAGAACACATCAAAACGATCATTCATCATGACCAAGTAGGCTTCATCCCTGGGATGCAGGGATGGTTTAACATAAGGATATCCATCAACGTAACCCACCATATAAACAAACTCAAAGACCAAAATCACATGGTCATCTCACTAGACGCTGAGAAAGCATTCGACAAAATCCAACACCCCTTCATGTTAAAAGTCCTGGAAAGAACAGGAATCCAAGGCCCATACTTAAACATAATAAGAGCAATATACAGCAAACCAACAGCCAACATCAAACATAATGGCGAGAAACTTGAAGCAATCCCACTAAAATCAGGGACTTGACAAGGCTGCCCACTCTCCCCCTACCTATTCAACATAGTACTGGAAGTCCTGGCTGGAGCAATTAGACAGCAAAAGGAGATCAAGGGGATACAAATCGGAAAGGAAGAGATAAAAACATCACTCTTTGCAGATGACATGATAGTGTAGTTGAGTGACCCCAAAAATTCCACCAGAGAACTCCTACAGCTGATAAACAAATTCAGCAAAGTGGCTGGATACAAAATTAACTCTAACAAATCAGTAGCCTTTCTATACTCAAAGGATAAACATTTGGAGAAAGAAATTAGGGAAAAGGTACCCTTCACAATCGTCACAAAAACTATGAAATACCTTGGTGTGACTCTAACTAAGCAAGTGAAGGACCTGTATGACAAGAACTTCAAACCTCTAAAGAAAGAAATTGAGGAGGATCTCAGAAAATGGAAAGATCTCCCATGCTCATGGATTGGAAAATCAACATCTTAAAAATGGCCATCCTACCAAAAGCAATCTACAGATTCATTGCAATCCCCATCAAAATTCCAACCCAGTTCTTCATGGAATTGGAGAGATCAATGTGCAATTTCATATGGAATAACAAAAGACCTAGAATAGCGAAATCCATCCTCAACAACAAAAAAAACATCTGCGGGAATCACTATCCCTGACCTCAAGCTATATTACAAGGCAATTGTGCTGAAAACTGTATGGTACTGGTACAGACATAGGCATGTGGATCAATGGAACAGAATAGAAGATCCAGAAATGAGCCCTCATGTATATGGTCACCTGATTTTTGACAAAGAAGCAGTAAACATTCAATGGAAAAAAGACAGCCTATTCAACAAATGATGCTGGTCCAACTGGCACTCAGCATGCAAAAGAATGAAAATAGACCCTTTCTTATCTCCTTGTACAAAGCTCAAGTGTAAGTGGATCAAAGATCTCCACATTAAACCAGATACACTGAAACTATTAGATGAGAAAGTAGGGAAAACCTTAGAACACATAGGTACAGGAGAAAATTTCCTGAACAAAACACCAATGGCTCAAGCTCTAAGGTCAAAGATTAACAAATGGGACTTAATGAGATTGCAAAGATTCTGTAAGGCTAAAGACATGGTCAAGAAAACAAAACGGCAACCAACAGAATTCGAAAAGATCTTTACCAACACCACATCAGATAGAGGCCTAATATCCAAGGTGTACAAGGAACTCAAAAAGCTAGACACCAGAGAATCAAATAACCCTATTAAAAAAATGGGTAAAGAGCTAAACAAAACGTTTTCAGTTGAGGAACACCGAATGGCCGAGAAACACCTGAGGAAGTGCTCGACATCCTTAGCCATCAGGGAAATGCAAATCAAAACAACCCTGAGATTCCACCTCACACCAGTCAGATTGGCCAAGATCCAAAACTCAGATGACAGCAGATGCTGGCGAGGCTGCAGAGAAAGAGGAACACTTCTCCACTGTTGGTGGGGTTGCAAGCTAATACAACCACTCTGGAAATCTGTCTGGCGATACCTCAGAAAATTGGATATAGTCCTACCTGAAGACCCAGCTATTCCACTTCTGGGCATATACCCCAGAGACACTTTAATACACAACAAAGTTATATGCACCACAATGTTCATAGCAGCTCTATTTATAATAGCCAGAAGCTGGAAGGAACCCAGATGTCCTTCAGAAGATGAATGGATACAAAAATTGTGGTACATATACACAATGGAATACTACTCAGCCACCAGAAACAATTACTTAACCAAATTCTTAAGAAAATGACTGCATCTAGAGAATATCATCCTGAGTGAGATAACCCAGTCACAAAAGAACAGACATAATATGCAGTCACTGATAGTGGGTTGCTAACCCCAGAAGCTTGCACTCCCGCAGAAACAACTCACAGACTGTATGAAGTCCAAGAAATAAAGAAAACAAAAAAATATACATATATTTACAAAACAAGAAGACTTTGACTATTTCCATGTTGTGTTTTGTTTTGCATGTACTTTACGCTTATTGTAACTATTAGGTTTTCAATGCATACTGTTAAGCCCTTGAAAAAAAATCAAGTACTGACTAAAAAAAATATCTTCACATGGTTTTATGTAAAAATTATTTCAATGTCTTAAAAAACAGTACTGACAAAAATGTATAATTTTAAGCAAAAAATGTTTAAAATCTGTACATTTATCTTTGTTTTGTAAAATAAAGTCGTTTAAAAAATAAATAAATAAATAAATATATGAAAAACCATTATGCTTAATCTTTACATACCAAGAAAACTGACTATTTTCAGGTTACATCTTGTTTTACATGTACTTTATGCTCACTGTAACTAGTAAGATTTTAATGCATACTATCAAACCTTTAAAAAATTAGTACTGACAAAAATGTATTCATATAATTTTATGCTAAAATGTTTTTAAAATCTGCACATTTATCTCTGTTTGTAAAAATAAAGTTCTTCAACTCAATAAAAGGAGAACCATTCAGGTTGTTTATCTGAAAAAAATAAATTAAAATAAAGTAACATCCTGAATGAAATAACCCAGTTATTAAAGGACACATTTGGTATTCACTCACTGATGAAAAGATATTATCCCCAAACTTTGGAATACCCAGCATGCAATTTCTAGACCATAAGAAGCTCAAGAAGAATGAAGATTAAAATGTGGATGCATCAGTACTTCTTAGAAGGGTGAAGAAAATACTTTGAGAGAAAATCCAGTGCCAAAAATGTAGAGCCAAGGCTGAAAGAAAGTCCATCCAGAAACTACTCCATCTGTTTGTCCATCTCATATACAGCCACTAAATCCAGACACTATCATTTGTGCCAAAGAAGTGTTTGCTGACAGGATCCTTATATGGATGTTTCCTGAGAGGCCCTTCCAGAGCCTTACTGTTATAGATGAGGATGCTTACAGCTAACCATTAAACTAAGCAGGCAGACCTAAATGAATGAGTTAGAGAAAGGCCTGAAGGCACGAAAGGTGTTTTCAACCACATGGGTAGAAAAATATAAACTAACCAGACTACCCAGAAATCTCAGGGATTAAATCACCAACCAAAGAATACACATGAAGGAACTCATGACTCTGGCTGAATATGTAGTAAAGAATGGCATTGTCTGGGATCAATATGCAGAGAAGACTTGGTCCTGTAAAATCTTTTCCCCAGTGTAGAGAAATGTCAGGGTGGTGAGTTGTTACTGGGTGGGTGGGAGGGAGAGCATCTTCATAGAAATGGGGGAAGGGTACATGGAAGAGGGGAGGAAAGAGGATAACATTTGTAATGTAAATCTAAAATTAGAATAAAATGTAAAAAACCACAAGGAAAAAAAGTGATACAGATCCAATTGAAATTTTATTCAGCTACAAAAAAATATATGGAAGTGATGATATTTTTTTAAAAAATGTCAGGAACTATGAAAAATATTTTAAAAATATATTTCCTAGTGACAAAGAGTGATGTCATGTGTTCACTTTTTTTTAAGTTTTATTTTATTTATTTTATGTATGTGGGTACACTGTCTCTGTCTTCTGATTCAACAAAAGAAGGCATCAGATCCCATTACAGATGGGTGTGAACCACCATGGCTTGATTGGAATTGAATTAAGGTTCTACTGAGTCATCTCTCCAGACCCCCCATGCGTTCACTTTCATAAGTGGATCCTAATTTAATTGATTAAATTTGAATGAGTCTAGAATGATAGGAAGTAAGAATGATAGGAGAATTGAGAACAGACCGTAAAAATAGGATAAGGTAGTGGTGTACGGATCAATTGAGGCTTAAAGTACTGCTGTTTTGTTTTCAGACTCCATTTGATCATAAGGTAAAATTGAATTCAAGTTCTCATGCTATAGAGGAGCTGGAAACTCTAAAATTGCTGGCCTACTTTGTCCTTATTCTTTTCTTGTTTGCCAAAACACAATAAATGACTCTTCCTAACCACCAAAAAATAAATGATTCTAAATGATAAAAAACAAATGTTTCAAAATTTTGGAAAAGATGCTTGTGGGGTTTTTATTCACTGTAGGAAGAATTGCTAGGATGGATGTTTGGAGACACAGGCAGCTCCTTTTATGGACAGGTCAGGTTGTGCTTCCAAATTCAAGTATTATGCTATGTATGGCGATTTCTCTTGCTTTGGTTATTTTAGATTTTCAGATTCTAACTGAAGAATGTATATCTGTGTGTTATAGAAGTAGACAGTGAAATACTAGTGGCTGATAAATTTCCACAAAGATATGGCAAGGAATAGGAAAGGAACAGGTATTGAAGTTTAAACAAATAAGTGTGTTTATATGAACACTGTGAAAATATATTATTTTTTAATTTATGTTGAATAATGATCCTCTGGAAGTAATAGGTTCATAGTGTCAAGTAAAGGAATCTTCCATTATAACAGAGGTCCCAAAGAAAAAAAAGGAAACAATCTATTGTTATTTCATTGAAAACAGGATTCAGATCCATTTCATTTCATTTCATGGTATTCCTTTAATACTCTAAACATATATTTTATATTTTTTCTTTTTCATCTTGCTAGACTTCTTTAAAATATTCTTCATGAGACTTAACCAGGGACCAGGGTCTATGATGAGACTTTCTGAGACTTCCTTTGTCAATGCAGACCCTTCAGGCAAAGATAAAAGAAACCCACATTTTAAACCAAAATACCACAAAACAGTTTCTTAGACACATACTGAAATTTTGCGCTGAAATTTTGTTGAGCCAAGACTGCACAATTCAAATCATTCACCTAACAAAGTCTTCATATTCCTAGTAGGAGAGTCCATTAAGTACTACTTAGAGGACTTCACATCTTTCCAATTCAAAGTAAGCAAATCCACATTCTTCCCATGAAAATCATGATTAGGCCTATCACAGATTGGAAAAATCAACATTTTAAAAATGGCCATTTTACCAAAAGCAATCCACAGATTCAATGCAATCCCCATCAAAAGACCAACCAATTTCTTCATTGAGATGGAAAGAGCAATGTGCAATTTCATCTCGAATAATAAAAGACCTAGAATAGAGAAATCTGTCCTCAACAACAAGAAAACATCTGTGGGAATCACTATGCCTGACCTCAAGCTTTATTACAAGGCAACTGTGTTAAAATCTGCATGATACTTTTACAGAAATAGGCACTTGGATCAATGGAATAGAAAATAAGATCCAGAAATTAGGTCTCACATATATGGTCACCTGATTTTTGACAAAAGAGCTGTAAACATTCAATGGAAAAAGAAAGTATATTCAACAAATAGTGTTGGTCCAACTGGCACTCAGCATGCAGAAGAATGAAAATAGACCCTTACTTATCACCTTGTGCAAAGCTCAAGTGCAAGTGGATCAAAGATCTGCATATTAAACCAGGTACACTAAAACTATTAGCTGAGAAAATAAGGAAAACCTTAGAACACATAGGCACAGGAGAAAATTTTCTGAACAGAACACCAATGGCTCATGATCTAAGGTCAAAGATTAAAAAATGGGACTTAATTAGATTGCAAAGTTTCTTTAAGGCTAAAGACACTGTCAAGAAAACAAAATGGCAGCCAAAAGAGTGGTAAAAGATCTTTACCAACCCAACATCAGATAGAGGCCAAATATCCAAGGTATACAAAGAACTCAAAAAGCTAGACAACAGAGAATCAAACAACCCTATTAGAAAATGGGGTACAGACTTAAAAAAAAGTTCTCAATCAAGGAATGTCGAATGGCTCAGGAACATCTAAGGAAGTGCTGGACATCCTTAGCCATCAGGGAAATGAAAATCAAAACAACCCTGAGATTCCACCTCTCACCAGTCAGATTGGCCAAAATCCAAAACTCAGATGTCAGCAGATGCTGGCGAGGTTGTAAAGAAAGATAAACACTTCCCCACTGTTGGTGGAGTAGTAAACTGATACAACCACTCTGGAAATCAGTCTGGCGATTCCTCAGAAAATTGGACATAGTACTACCTGAAGATCCAGCTATTCCACATCTGGGCATATACCCCAGAGACACTCCAATATACAACAAAGACGAATGCACCACAATGTTCATAGCAGCTCTATTTATAATAGCCAGAAGCTGGAAAGAACCCAGATGTCCTTCAGTAGATGAATGGATACAAAAATTGTGGTCCATTTACACAATGGAATACTGCTCAGCTATCAGAACCAATGACTTAATGAAATACTTAAAAAAAAATGGTTGCATCTAGAGAATATCATCCTGAGTGAGATAACCCAGTCACAAAATAACATATATAATATGCAGTCACTGATAATGGGATACTAAACCCAGAAAGCTCTGAACGCCCCAGAAACAAATAACAGACTGCATGAAGTTCAAGAAAAGAAAAAAAAAAACATTATTTTCAATCCTTACATACCAAGAAATCTTTGACTAATTCCAGGTTACACACTGTTTTACATGTACTTTTTGCTCATTGTAACTTAATGCACACTATCACATTTTTTTAAAAAAAGCCAAGAACTGACAAAAATATTGTATACTTTTACGCAAAAATGCTTAAAATTTGTTCATTTATCTTTGTGTTTTAAAATAAAGTTGTTCAAAAAATTTTAAAAAATTAAAAAAAAGGAGGACCGTTTTTTTTTCTGCATGTAATACAATGGCTGTTTGAAATAAAAGAATTGTACAGTAAAAAAATAAAGGAAAAGAAGAGATACCGAAGTTCCTGGTACTGACTTCTGTGTCCGTGAGGGTTTTACTGCTATGAGCAGACACCATGACCAAGGCATTTTTTGTAATGACAACATTTAAAATTGGCAGTCTTAGAGCTTCAGAGTTTAAGAGAAGTGACAGACAGACATTGCAAGTTTCCACCAAGGCAGACAAGGCAAGTAGCAAGACCAAAATTACCTGATATAGTGAGTAGCTGGTGATGAAACCTGGGATCATACACTAGTACTGTTCTGTGCTGCCACCAGGGGGTGATGACTGAGTCCACAGCCCTGTTGCAGCAGGTTTTGTAACCACCAAAAACCAGGCAAATATCCATAGTCTGAGCTGCTACCCTGGGGACTTGTTGATGTCTGAGGGCTGGGCACCAAAGCCCAAACTCTAATTTGGGCATGATAGGAGTGCTGATGCTGACCCTAGCCATGTGTAGTACTCAGAAAAACCTGAGACCATACAGCAGTTGATGTTGGTTCAGAGAATACAAACAGTCTGAGAGAACATGAACTATCACTTGTCCACATGCAAGGAGCATCCTATTTGCCTCTATTAAACTATGGCAAGCAGAAGACTGGCCCAGGAGTCTAGGAGCAGGAGAGCTGACTTAGACCCTCACCAGCTTCATCACTGAGGACAGAGGTTCCTGCTCTTTGCCTGGGCAACACAGTATAGCTGACCCTGGTGACACCAGGGAGAAAGTAGATGTGAGGTACTTATTTTGGGAAAGCTAGTTCTGCCAATTCGATGCCATGTGGTGACAAGGACAGGGCAAAGGTACCCTTACCCCATCTCTTTCCACATATAGCAGAACAGGACATCTTGCCAGATGGTCGTCAGAGTGGGAGTTCTAGCTTTACACTTCAAATCTTCAGCATTTAAGAGTGTAAACCCTGCATCTTACCTGTGTAGCACAGTAGAGCTCACCCTGACTACAGGGTTTAGTAGTGACCCAGCCCTTAAGTGTATAGAATTGGAGAGTTGCCTTACCTATGTTTTGATTTTCAGTGAAGTTTGTGAGAGAGAGATCTCCTCCTCTCCATTTTGCCCTTGTCACTGTCAGTGGGACATTTGGTCTGAATGGGGTGTTGAAAGCAGAGAACTGGTTCTTATCCTCACCTGCCACAGCACCCAAGAAATCAAATCCTGATATTACAGCACAATACAATTGTTGCTTCTATATGGGGGTTGTAAGTAAGCTAACTCCAATGATGTGAGCACAGCAGAAGTGATCATTCCACATGTCGGCTGGTCAATGGCTCAAACAATCATTTGTACTCCTCCCATGCTTCATTCTTCACCATCTATGGCCGACAGTACACGTGGCCCTCGGGTCATGAAAATGGGAGAACTGGACTTGAACATCAACAGCTTCATCACTGAGGAAACCAGACTCTGTACCTCACTTTAGCTGGCCTGGTTGGTGGTAGTTGATGGTGAACCTTCCTTAAGGGCAAGAGAGTGGAAATGCTGGATGATGACCATCTCAAATACTTCTCAGGTCTAATGCCAGTGTTTTGAATTGAGATACCACAAAATAGCTAAAGTCCCAACTTTCCCTTCAGTAACATTCTGGAGTACATAAAGTCTTACAAAGAGAACAGTCCTACAATCAAAACTTACAAGATCTTCATGGCACAGGCCAACAAAATCTATTGTGAGGGATCCCCAGTGATATGGCAGGAGTAGCAGAAGCTATATCACAAGAATAGAGGTCTTGTACCAGGCCAATGACTCTGTCCAGTGAAAAGTTGTAAGCAAAGAAGTATAAAGAAAAGTGTATTATGTCTATTCAACTGTGACAGAATATAGTCTCCATGACAAGATTTATTTTCTGTTAGGAGGATTAGTTTTGAAGCATGGAGTGTAAGTATGAAGGGAATGGATGGAGTGATGAATACAGTTGATTACAGGATGTGAAATCCACAAAAAAATAGCAAAACAATATAACTCAGAAAAGAAACACCTTGACAAGACTGAGTATACTAGAGATGAACAGACATGTACATAAACAAATGTGATATTATGAAGAAAGAAATAAAAGTTACCTATACATAATTTTTAAAAAGACACAGAAACAAAGTATAAATCTTTGTTAAATTTGAGTTTTGTTTCATTTCTAAGACTTGTATATCAACTTTGCTTTAATAATACTTCTGAAAAATCTTTCACAACTTTTTATTCTTTATGTTTCTATATAAGAAAATCTGAATTGTACTTCACTTAGTGGGATTAAAATTTATATAGTGTAGTTTAATGATGCTTGATTCTTATAAGCAAGCCTGTGTACATAGGAGACAGAAGAACGCTATATGAAGTGCTTCAAATACCTTGAAGCATACGCATTCTTGGTTGGAATTTCAAGAAACAGCAGAGAATAATGGTCAGGCAGCCTTCCATTTCTATGACATAGTACAGGCATTGAGAAAGAAGCAGAGACTGAGAAAATGGCCAACCAAGAATCAACCTAACGTGAGACACATCCCATGTGTGACATTCTCTAGATGGCCTTTTTTTTTCAGTCTCTGCTCCATACTTTGTCTTCCTAAATCCTTCAGTGAGTATTTTGCCTCCCCCCCCCCTTCTAAGTACTGAAGCATTTATAATATGATCTATTTTTTTCATAAGCATCATATGTTCTGTGACTTGTATCTTGGGGTGTGAGCTATAGACAGAAAACTGGGTTTCCAGTGGAGGAGGTAGATAAAGGTCTTGGGTACCTGAAGGGGTTTGTAACCCCACAGGAAGAATAACGATATAAGCAAACCAGACACTACAGAGCTACCAGGGACTAAGTCGCCCACCAAAAAGTACTCATGAAGCAACCCACACCTCCAGTTGCATATGTAGCAGAGGATGGCCTTGTAGGGGATCAATAGGAGAAAAAAACTCTTGGTTATTTGAAGGTTATAAGTGCAAGTGTATGGGAATGCCAGGGTGGGGAGGAAGGAGGGAGTGAGTGGGTGGAGACAATTTTATGAAGACAAGAGATGGATGATGGCATGGGGGCTTCTATATTGGAAACGGGATAAGGGAGTAACATTTAAAATGGAGAAAAATAAAAATCCAATAAAAATAGAAAATGATTAAACATTTTTTAAAAAATCAACAAATGGGAACAAATAAAATTGCAAAGTTTCTTTAACGCAAAGGACACTTTCAATATGACAAAATGGGATCCAACAAACTGGTAAAAAATCTTTACCAATCCTATGTCAGAGATAGGGCCAATGACTGATATATATATACAGAGATCTCAGGAAGTCAGAATCCAGAGGACCTATTAATTCTATTTAAAATGGGATTCTATAATAAAGCAAGCTGAGCAAGCCAAGGTAAACAAGTCAGTACATAACATCCCTCCATGGCCTCTGCATCAGCTCCTGCTTCCTGACATGCATGAGTTCCAGTCCTGACTTCATTTGGTGATGAATAGCGATATGGAAGTGTAAGCTGAATAAACCATTTTCTCCCCAACTTTCTTGTTGGTCATGATGTATTGTGCAGGAATAGAAACCCTGACTATAACATCGAGTGTAAAAGATCAGTTTCATGTAATCACTTTCTTTTTCTAAGATTTATTTTATTTATTTTTTGTATGTGGGTCTCTGTCTTCTGACACACCAGAAAGGGGCAACATATCCCATTAGAGATGTTTGCGTCACCATGTGGTTGATGGGAATTGAACTCAATATCTCTGAAAGAGTAGTCACTGCTATTACGTACTGAGCCATCAACCACCCCCAGCCATCCCCACAAATATTCACTATCATAGGTGGATCCTAACTTTAATTAATTAAACCTGAATGATTTTGGAATGGATGGAAGTTAGAATGAATTGAGGAATTGAGAATAAACATTAAATAGAGAAGGGGCTATTGGTGTAGGGAAAATTTGAGGCTTGAAATACTGCCGTTTTGTTTTTAATTTAAAATTAAATTCAAGTTTCCAAGCTTTAAAGGAGCTGTAAACTTTCTAAAAGTGCTCACCTACTTTTTCATTATTTTTTTATTTGCCAAAACACAATGAATGACACTTTGTAACCACCAAAGAATAAGTGATTCTGAATGATTAAAAAGTATAACAAAATTGTGGCATAGATGCTTTTGGTGTTTCTATTTTACTGGAGAAATAATTGCTAAGATGGATATTTGAGAACACTGGCAGCTACTGAGTCTATGCTCCTGACATTGACAGGTCAGGTTTTGCTGCCTAATTCAGGTAAATATCATGCATTGTGTGGACTCTTCTGCCTTGGTTGTTTTAGATTTTTAGACTCTAAATGTAGAATGTATATGTGTGCGAGGGAGTTGCATAAGTGGACAGTGAAAATACTAGTGGCTTATGAGTTTCTACAAGTATATGGTAGGAAATAGGAAAAAAATGTATTGAAGATTAAACCAAATAAGAGTATATATAAGAACACTGTGTAAATACATTATTTTCTAATTCTATGTTGAATAATGATTCTGTATAAGGAACAGGTTCCTAGTGTGAAGTAAAGGAAACCTCCTTTACAACCGAGGTCCTGAAGCCAGAAAACAAAATAGGCTATTGTTTGTTGTTGTTGTTGTTGTTGTTGTTGTTGTTGTTGTTGTTGTTGTTGTTTGAGTGATTACCAAAGGTCACAAATGCCTATTGATAAAGATACAAGCATCAAGCATTTTAGTAGAAGAACATAGAGAAGTAATCATGGAATTAAACTAGAAGTCTACTGCTGGGTTGCTAAACATGACAGATCTAAATGTCCTATAAACTCTCAAAGATTAAGAAAGTTAAAATTCATTTTCTCATCTGCAGACTTCATATCCAGCATTAATATATGTCTGTCTAGCAGGATGCTAACATTAGCAGTTATCCCCATAATAGGGTTAACCTAGAGCTTGCTGGCTCGATCTATGGCACACTGGTTTATGTGAAAATTATGTCAGTAAAGAGACACTTTATAGGTGAAAGCATTTGATAGAAGTTATAGAGTAAATTAGCATACTTCATGAACATGAAAAAAAGAACATAATAAATATATGCAACAAAATTTAAATCAAAAGCTTAAAATATAGCAATAATGCAATTATTTACTAAAAACGTAAAAAAATATGTCTCAAATTTTTATCTTCTTTACTGGATAATGTTGAGTGACAAAGGAAGACAGGCATATAGCACAGAGTGGGTTTACACTCAGTTTTATCACCATCATTGCTGGTTGCTGCAAGGGCACCTGTTCACTGTTCTCTGGAGGCAGATGCAATACCATTGTTGTGGTAGTGAATGAAGCAAAAGAAGTATGAGCAGTGAACTGTAACCACAATTCACATGTGCTCAGCTGCATCATACAATCTGAAGTTCCTCAGAGAATCTTTCATACATATGAGTAATTTATTTGACAGATGATAGTCCAAGCAATATAAAAGCAAGAACGTTTTTGTTATGGTGTGCATCACTGTGGGAGGAAGATGTGTACCTTGAAAGCAGTAATAAACTCCCAAATCCTCAGGCTCTACTCTGCTGATCTTGAGTGTGAAATCTGTCCCTGAACCACTGCCACTGAACCTGTCAGGGGCCCCAGAAAATCGGTCAGAAACCCTGTAGATCAGGAGCTGTGGAGACTGGCCTGGCTTCTGCAGGTACCATTCTAAATAGGTTTTTCCATCACTATGTACAAGGCTCTGACTAGACCTGCAAGAGAAAGAGGCTTGATCTCCAGGGCTGAGAGGAAGGGACAGTGGAGTTTGTGTCATCACAACATCACTGCTGGAAGCTGAAATAATGAGAGAAAAGTACAAAGTCATAAACAAACTTCATGAGCAATCTTGTAATTTTTTTACATATTTCAACTGAGATGTTTATTTTTACATTCAATTCATTATATACTAAAATTCCAGTCCTAACTAAACAAGTTATATGGGAGTGACAGGTGATTCAATACATAACTTAGACCATCCCATCCATCCATGTCATAATCTTCATTATAGTACAGGTTCTCTCCCATCTGGAACCTCCCTCTTCCAGATATACAGCCAACAGGCCCCATCCTGGAGGATATTTGTCTACTCATGTATGGCATCTTCCTCTCTCACTTCTTTCTGTCCTCACCAGGAATCCAGAACAACAGCACCAACAGCCTACAAGTCAACTTCATTTTGAGGAGGCAGCCTGAGGAGACTTTTCACTCACAGCAAGGTGACAGGCAAACTTTTTATCTCAAACTGGCAGTGCTGGTTCCTCCCTGGGGAACAATATGCAAAGGCCTGGGTTTGTGTTTCTGTACAAATAGAGGGAAGTACCCTGAGAGCTTCTCATGTTTGCAGAAATATAAATCCTCTTCTAGTTGTAGAGGGCAGTGGTGCTCAGAGGTATGCACTGAAGAAAGGAGAAATGTTACTCACATAAAGCTTTCTTCTCAATGGAGGAAATGTATACCTGAATTTCACACAGAATGCTCTAAATGGAAGCTGTTAGTAACCTAATTGCTTCTTCTAATTAGAAGATCTCACTCAGTTTCTCCATAATCTCTCTATTCATAGGTCATCAGTCAATTGAATCCACCCTTATGGCAGAAGTCACATCTACTTTGCAGAAAAATTTCAATTAGTTATGTCTTAGGTTTTCTATGCACATGAACTTTAGGTATCTTTTTTTTTTGTTTTAGAATGTTATACTGTATTGAAATATGTCAAAAATACACTACCCAATTTTAGACACTTGAAATACCATCAACTAACTAATTTATTCTTACTAGAGTTTTTCTTGCCACACATTCTTGGTTTTGCTGTCAGGCATGACGAAATTTGAGGATAAAGAAAATTATGCCTCTTGCACAAAGGATTGTTAATGTGAGACAGAAGTAATATGTGTTTTAATCAGTTCATGGGGACAAAGGATTTTATACAAGTGTTAGGATGGTTGTTAAGAATGAGAATGAACTATTAATGTAAATATTTTCACAGAAAGAGTAATCCCTGTAAGTAATTGATTTTAAAAGGGATTGGGATATTTTCTGCTGCACAGTTCCTGTAAGATTTTGTCAGAGCAGGCAGATTTGACTCTGGGGCAGCTCATGCTTCCTGGTTGACAGTCAGGTTAGTCAGCTAGGCCTCAAGAATTTGCCTTTAAGTGGGAAAGGTTTGGAAAGAAGCAAGGGATTGTAGCTTCATTACCATTCCCAGCTTGTCTCTAACAGCTCTCCAGTGAAAAACTCCCTGATTATCCACAGGGGAAAGGTATTGTGCCCATGTAATAAAACTAATACTCTGTGGAAGTGTTTGTGATGATGTCACAATGGGTGGATATTAATCTTCATGTATACTTTGTCAGAATTAGTAATAATATATTATACAAACAGTGAAATATGGTAAGAATAATCTAATAATTATCTACATCCAAATGGAATAATTTTCATTTCTATACTCTTCACAACTGCCATCTTCCCTAAAAGGACCATGCATAGACTGAGACCTAATTCTGTTATAGTGTAGTTTGCTGGTCTTCTTCGTTTGTGCAGTTCAAGAACAGTAAGAAACAAGCTTAGCAGAGTAGACACTGTAGAACCTGGCATACTTCTGAGGTGTTCATCTCTCAGATTGTCACAATATCCATTGTACTAGACCTAGTATGACACTCCTTTGTATTGAGGACTTAAATTTTTAAATCCCCTCACCTGAAGTAATGTATCCCCATTTCTACACAGTCCTCAGCATCATGGCACAGGAAAAAAGTTTCTTCCTCATTATCTGAATAATGATACAATTACAGAGGCTGAACTTTATTCTTTTAAACTATTGTTCTAAGAGTGAACTAGGGATAGCCACTAGAAAGTCTCAGATACCAAGGACCCAAGAGGTTTCCAATATCCATCAGGGAAATTAGCTAAAATACCAGACAAAAGGGAGAAATACTTATATAGAACATATCCAGTTGTGCTTGTTTGAATATGCTCGGCATACGGAAAGCACGATATAGAGGTGTAGCCAGGTTGAAATAGGTGAGCTACTCTGGGTGTGGGATTTAAGACTCCAGTTGCCTAGAAGTCAGTCATCAACTAGCAGCCTTCAGAAGAAAATGTAGAACTTTCAAATAGTCCTGAACCATCCCTTGCCTGGATGATGTTATGTTCCTGATCTGATGGGAATGGAAGTGACACTGTAAGCAAACCCACATTATATGTTGTCCTTTAATAGACTTGTTTGGTCATGTTGTCTGTTCACAGCAGTAAAACACTAAGACAGAAAATGGTACCAGGGACAGGAGTATTGCTGTTAAAGATGTGACCATGCTTTTGTTTAGAAGAATGTGGATGTGAGGACTTTGTATTTGTAAAGGAGTGAAATGCTTTAAATGGGGCTTTGCTACTGAGAGTGCTTTAAATGAGCTGATATGGCCTAACAGTTTTAAATGGAGAATTTCAATATTGAGCCTATTTTTTTGTTATTTTGAGGGAAAATGTGGCTTCTTTTTTTCATTGTCTAAAAAGTCTGCTGAGGCTAAAGTGAACAGAATTAGATTAATTGATTTAAAAGAGGAAGTCTCCAAACAGGCTGGTGTACTTTCTGTTGTGCCTTTACTAAAGTACATACTTATGAAGAACATTTTAATGAAAAGGAACAAAGGAATAAATACTAAATACATGATTAAAGTATTAAAGGAACACTGAGGAGTGAAATGGAGTTGATTCTTATGTTCAAGAATAGTAAATTGAATTAAGGGAGTAACAAATTTGGGGAAAGATCCTGCCTAGCTAAATTAAGGACCTGCCACAATAGTACAGACATTTGATCCCATGAGGCAACAGAAAGCATATCTCTGAGTTCAAGACAACCTAGAACAGAACAAATTCTGATACAGAAAAATGTAAAGACAGGCTTGGTAGACACCTCTTTAAACCTAGGACTTTGGAGACAGCATGAAGATTTCTGAGTTCAAAGTCAGTCTACACAGGAATTTCTAGGACACACAAGCTTATGCAGTGAAGCAGATGAAAAACAGAACACTGGTGATAACATAATAAAACAAGGGAGCCATGTTCCACCTCCAGCAAGCAGCAGAATTTGGCAACTTTGGCCTAGTGACTCTGGCTTTAGAGTACAGAATAGAAGGGACAACTGGCTCCACTGATACTGGTTAGCTGTAGCAAAGAAATTAGTTGTGATTAAGAAGAGGCCAGCATCACTGAGGTGAAATCATCTGGAAGCTTTTTTTTTCTGAGAGCAGAAGGAGCTGTTCTGTTCCAGAGATAGCCAAGGTTGTACCTCTTCATAAAGCTGTACTTGATAATAGGTAAGATTCAACCAGATGCCACATGTTTTGAAACATGAAGGGTCTTGAAGAGCAGAAGAGGCCTGGTACTGTTAAAGGCGATGGAAGGCCATTGGTGAAGGTTCATCCTCAGTGACAGTAGATGGCTCAGGACTGATGGGGTGATGCAAACGATATGAGGCTTGGCACCATGAGGAGAGCCTACGAGAGGCTACTGGTAAAGCCTAATTTCAGCTTAAGACCTCAGTATATTGGAGATGCCAGTACCATAGAATGACCACCAAAAATAGCAGTGACAGTAGAATGGGTCATACTGAATTACAGAGAACAGAGCTGGAAAATTGACAAAAGCCCGTTGTACAAGCCCAAATGATCATGTGTGTTTCCCAGACATTGAAATAAGAAGCTATAATATTGAAGTTGACTTGGAGACCCCAAGGTATTAATGATGGAGGAGCAATGGGATATGTGCTGAACAATGCTTCTAAGAGGGAATGGAACCAGCACAGAAAAAGTCAGTTTGTTGCAGTCAACACAGATGCAAAAGGAGTAGGGGATCTGAAGACTGCTTTGTCTTTAGACATAGAAATGCAGAGTTTGAGTTTGCCCAGTTGTTCCCTGCCTTGTTTTGGAAATTACATTAATTGATTGGATGAATCTCAGAAGAGACTTTGGAGCTTGGACTCTTATCATTTTTGAGACTACTATAGACTATGAGGAGTTGTGGAGTTGGATTAAATATAGTTTGCATTATGCTATGTTTAGATATGGCCCCCATAGACTCACTTGTTTGGTCAATTCTAAGGGGACCAGGACATAACATATCATGGTTTGAGTATGCTTGGCCCAGGAAGTGGCATTATATGGAGTTGTGGCCTTGTTGCAATAGGTGTGTCAATGTGGTTGTGGTCCTTAATACCTTCACCCTAGCTGCCTAGAAATCAGTCATCCACTAGAAGCCTTCAAATGAAGATGTAGAACTTTCAGATCATCCTGTACCATGCCTGCCTTGATGCTGTTATGTTCTTGCCTTGATGATAATGGACTGAGCCTCTGAACCTGTAAGTCAGCCCCAGTTAAATGTTGTTCTTTAGAAGATTTGCCTTGGTAATGGTGTCCATTCACAGTTATTAAAACCCGACTAACACACCAGTAGATAAGCATTGGCAATGGTAACCACCCACCTTCCTCAAAACTATTAATCTAAAATTTCTGCTGTGAAAAAGAAATGTAGGGACACAAAGTTAATCACAGTCTGAAGGAAACCCCATACAGGGTCTGCTCCACCTAGGGATTCATCACATCAACTGACACTAAACCACTCTTGCTGATGTCAAGAAATACTTGCTGGCAGGAACCTTATATAGCTATCCACTGAAATGCTTTGCCAGAACCTGAACAATACAGAAGAGGATGAATGCATGCAAAGAGCAGAGTGAGCATGGGGACCCCAAGGGAGACATTAGGGCAAGGACTGAAGGAGTTTCCAACCCCATAGGAAGACAAGACTATCAACCAAAGATCAACCAACTCCCAAAAGCTCCCACAGCCAAACTTCCAACCCAAGAGTAGAGATGGGGAAAACCATGGTTCAAACTGGATATATAGTACAGTATTGCCTTAACTATCATCAATGGAAGGGGAGACTTTTTGTCCTGTGGAAGCTCAATGACCCAACATAGAGGAATGCATAGGTGCTGTAGAGGGAGTGGATGGGGAGTTGGGGAAGAGGTGAGAGGATAGGGAATTTGTGGATGGAAAATTGGGAAGCAGGATAACACTGGAAAAGTAAATAAATAATATAATCAATTAAAAATATAGGAAGAAAATGAAAAATTTAGGACATTTCTAATATTTAACTTCATAATAAGTGTAGTGGCTATTCCTGATTGTCAATTGACTATATCTGAAATGAACCACAATCCAAGATCAGGATGTTCACCTTTAATATAATCTTGAGTCCTAGAGGCTATGAACCTTAGGACACTAAGGCAAGGAGATCTCTGAACTTGAGGTCATCTAGAACAAAGCAAGTCCCAGATTCAGATGTGGTGGTACATACCTTAAATCTGGGACACATCTTCTGTTGAAGACCTAAGTAAGAACATTGAAATAAGAATGGAGAACTCTCTTTGCCTGCTTGCCTTGTGGGACGGAGTATCATTTAGATTCTTGGACTTCCACTCACAGCTGCTGCTGTCCATTGTTGAAAAGTTGGACAACAGACTGTAAGTCACCAAAAAAAAAAAAAATCCTTACTATATAGAAACTACAATAAGTTTTGTGACTGTAGAAAACCATAACTTATACAGAAGATAGTGTTAGGAGTGGTTCTAGAGGAGCAGAAGTACAAGGATGAGTATTCTAGGAATCTGGAATTGGTTTAATAATTCATCAGCACATTCACCTTCACTGAAACTTCTCCAGATACTCTCTTTCCTGGGAGCTCAGAGAATATTGAGATCAGTGGTAAAAATATATTTCATATATGTTCACCTGATTTTTGACAAAGGAGCTGTAAACATTCAATGGAAAAAGAACAACCTTTCAACATATGGTGTTTGTCCAACTGGCACTCAGCATGCAGAAGAATGAAAATAGACCCTTTCTTATCTCCTTGTACAAAGCTCAAGTGCAAGTGGATCAAAGATCTCCACATAAACCAGGTACACTGAAACTATTAGATGAAAAGTACAGAAAATCTTACAACACATAGGCATAGGAGAAAATTTTCTGAATTGAACACCAATGGCTCATGCTCTAAGGTCAAAGATTGACAAATGGGACTTAAGGAAATTGCAAAGTTTCTGTAAAGCTAAGGACACTGTCAAGAAAACAAAACAGCAGCCAACAGAATGGGAACAGATCTTTACCAACACCACATCAGATAAAGGCCTAATATCCAAGATATACAAAGAACTCAAGAAGTTAGACACCAGAGAACCAAACAACCCTATTAGAAAATGGTGTACAGAGCTAAACAAAAAATTCTCAATTGAGGAATAACAAAGGGCTGAGAAGCATCTAAGGAAGTGCTCAAAATCATTAGCTATCAGGGAAATGCAAATCAAAACAACCCTGAGACTCTGCCCCATGCCCCCCTGCCCACTTCACTGAGTTTATCACTCCTAGCGGAAGCGTCGCCAACATGTCCAAAAAACTGCCCTACAAATTTGCGGACATCGGACTGGCTGCCTGGGGACGGAAGTCCCTGGACATAGCTGAGAATGAGATGCCAGGTTTGATGCGCATGCGGGAGATGTACTCGGCCTCCAAGCCACTGAAGTGTGCTCACATTGCTGGTTGCCTGCACATGGCTGTGGAGATTGCTGTCCTCATCGAGACTCTCGTGGCCCTGGGGGCTGAGGTGCGGTGGTCCAGCTGCAACATCTTCTCTACCCAGGACCATGCAGCAGCTGCCATTGCCAAGGCTGGCATTCCAGTGTTTGCCTGGAAGAGCGAGACAGATGAGGAGTACCTGTGGTGAATTGAGCAGACACTGCACTTCAAGGATGGACCCCTCAACATGATTTTGCATGATGGTGGTGACCTTACTAACCTCATCCACACCAAATACCCACAGCTCCTGTCAGGCATCCGAGGTGTCTCTGAGGAGACCATGACTGGGGTCCACAACCTCTACGAGATGATGGCCAATGGGATACTGAAGGTGCCTGCCATCAATGAAAACTATTCCGTCACCAAGAGCAAGTTTGACAACCTCTATGGCTGCCGGAAGTCCCTCGTAGATGGCATCAAACGGGCCACAGATGTGATGATTGTGGGCAAGGTGGCAGTGGTAGCAGGTTATGGTGAGGTGGGCAAGGGTTGTGCCCAGGCCCTGAGGGGTTTTGGGGCTCAAGTCATCAACACCGAGATTGACCCCATCAATACACTGCAGGCTGCCATGGAGGGCTATGAGGTAACCGCCATGAATGAGGCCTGTAAGGAGGGCAACATCTTTGTCACCACCACAAGCTGTGTTGATATCATCCTTGGCAGGCACTTTGAACAGATGAAGGATGATGCCATTGTTTGTAACGTCAGACACTTTGATGTGGAGATCGATGTGAAGTGGCTCAGTGAGAACGCCGTGGAGAAGGTGAACATCAGGCCCCAGGTGGACCGCTACTAGCTAAAGAATGGACACCGCATCATCTTGCTGGCTGAAGGCCGTCTGGTCAACCTGGGTTGTGCCATGGGCCACCCCAGCTTTGTGATGAGCAACTCCTTCACGAACCAGGTGACGGCACAGATTGAGCTGTGGACCCACCCAGATAAATACCCCGTTGGGGTTCACTTTCTGCCTAAGAAGCTGGATGAGGCAGTGGCTGAAGCCCACCTAGGCAAGCTGAATGTGAAGCTGACCAAGCTGACTGAGAAGCAGGCTCAGTACCTGGGCATGCCCATCAATGGCCCCTTCAAACCCGATCACTACCGCTACTGAGAGCTGGGACTGCCCTTCACCTTCCAGCTGCCATCTTGTTCAGGACACTACCTCTCGATCCCAAGAACACATGTCACCAACTTTGCAGTTGCTCTGACAGTGTTTTCCCCTCACCCCCTCCACTGTGGCTGGTCTTTCTTGTATATCTTTCTGGTGTATCCCTCATACTGTTCCCTGTGTGGCGGGGCAGGGAGTGGTACAGAGAGGTACCTGGGGGCATCCACAGAGAATGTGAGCTCAGAAGTCCTGGAAGTCCTGAGGCAGGATGTTGCTAGTGGTGGTCACAAACCCGCACACCTTACTCTCCAGATCCTCACTTGGTCTTTAGATTTCTGAGCTTGGTTTACAGATCTGCTGGTTTCTCAGCCCAGGACCCAAGAAGGAGCTCTGACTACCAAAGCATAGGAAGCACTGAAGGCTCCTGAGAGCTTGGCCCTTTCACTGTTGGGTCGTCTCTTAAACCTCATAGTACGAGTTGGTACTTTTGGTCCCTGTTTCACAGGGTTAGGATAGATTTACCAAGAAAAGACACGTGACAGAGACTGAAAGGGGCTGGAAACACAAACAGGAAAACGCCTGTCACTGCTGTATAATTGATGGTTCCTATCACAAGCCTGAATCATAAACATTAATTTGTTCTATAATGTTTATATACTATTTACACGTTAACAAAGGAAAGTGGGTAAAATACAGGTTCTAGTGCCTTAAAAAAAAAAAAAAAAAAAAAAAAAACCCTGAGATTCCACCTCATACCAGTCAGATTGGCCAAGATCCAAAACTCAGATGACAACAGATGCAGGCAAGGATGTGGAGAAAGAGGAACACTTCTCCACTGTTAGTTGGGTTGTAAACTGGTACAACCACTCTAAAAATCAGTGTGGTGATTCCTAAGAAAATTGGACATCTTAGTACCTGAAGACCCAGTTATACCACTTCTGTGCATATACCCCAGAGACACTCCAACATACAACAAGGACACATGCAACACAATGTTCATAGCAGCTCTATTTATAAAGCCAGAAGCTGGAAAGAACCCAGATGTCCTTCAGTACATGAATGGATACAAAAATTGTGGTATATTTACACAATGGAGTACTGCTCAGCTATCAGAAACAATGACTTTATAAAATTCTTAAGAAAATGGATGCATCTAAAGAATATCATCCTGAGTGAGATAACCCAGTAACAAAACAACATACATAATATGTAGTCACTGATAATTGGATACTAACCCCATAAAGCTCAGAACACCCCAGAAACAACTCACAAACTGTGTAAAGTTGAAGAAAAAACAACGGCTAAAAAAAAAAAAAAAAGAAAGAAAGAAAAACCATTATGCTTAATCTTTACACACCAAGAAAACTTTGACTAATTGCAGGTTACATCTTGTTTTTCATGTACTTTATGCTCGTTGTAACTAGTAAGATTCTAATGCATACTATCAAACCTTTAAAAAATTAAGTACTGACAAAAATGTATTCATACACTTTTATGCAAAAATGGTTAAAATCTCTACATTTATCTTTGTTTTCAAAATAGACTTGTTCAATTAAAAAATGTGCAATTTACAGATATATGTAGATATCTGAGAAGAGCCAAGCACAGGTAAGATTGTGTTTGTGAGGGAAAAAATAGGTAAAATGTTGTCTTCTTTTAACACTGGACAAAGAGGACATCACTGTGAAATTTCAGATTAGTTACTAGGCATCACATGCAGAGCTATAGCTTTCTGAGACATCGCAGGGACTTTTGTATTATAATATGCTTGGAAGGGCTATGAAAATCAACGTGCATTCCTCTTAAAGCTAAAGAAATACAAAAACACCCACCCTCTCATATTGACATATTAAGGATTTAATTCAGTAAAATCATGAACTCAAGTTTAAGGTTTCTTAAGTCTATGCTCCCAAGATACATAAATATGATCAGTAAATCTTAGAAAACGTTATTTTCTGAGATATATAAAATCAAAATGTGTAAGTATTTTTAAAGAATGCTATATAGTATTAAATTTGTCAATAATAGAGACAAAACAATATTTATAGATATTTGCTGATTTTTGTAGCATGCCTATATCATTCTTGAGGTTAGTTTGTCCTATGTGTCTTACACTCTCCCATTTCTTATCTTTCTGAATAATCTCTTTGGTGGAAAAAATGTGATGCTTGAATCTAGTGGCATATTTACAGCATCTCTCCTACTCTTGTGGAGATGGCAAGTGGCCTACAGAAACATTGAAGATGGACGCTCTCACCTTGTAAATAAAATAGCATACAAAGGTACTGTTTATAAGGTACAAGAAACATCCTGTTCCCCACTCTTTTCTTTGCAGTCAGAAAGCTTGGCTGAAAGCTTCTGTTGGAAACCTTCCAGTTGTTAGAAATAAGCCCCAATACTCTCCCTTGAACTTTTCTTTCCTGAAGAGTTCCTTGTTGTCACTCCCTGCTTTTAGGAAATAGACTTTTATTCAGTGCCCCACTATGCAATTTCATTTAGCCTTTCTGTCTATATCATTAACAATATTCTGTTATTCTGCTTAGTGTCCTCTGAAACCATGACACCCAAACATGTAAAAGTTTGTTCCTTTAAAATGTTTAATTTCTAATTAATGTCAGAGAAAAACAATATGGTTATGTGTAAATATATAGACTCTAATAAATACTAATGAGTATATCCCTTTGGAAGCTCTCATTTTGATATCACATAATTGAATTAATATAA
Source organism: Micromys minutus (assembly GCF_963924665.1). Classification (NCBI taxonomy): domain Eukaryota; kingdom Metazoa; phylum Chordata; class Mammalia; order Rodentia; family Muridae; genus Micromys; species Micromys minutus. The sequence goes on from NC_137953.1 coordinate 16,313,813, forward strand.
GATATAAAGTAATTAATATATAAATGAAAGGGAAATTATACAATTTAATGTAAATTGATGTAGCTGAGAGGAGATTGTATTGGGTAGGGTAAACTTTAGAATTGTGTGCTTAATATGAGTGGGTTGTCGAATGCAAAATGTTAAAAATGACCATTGGAGTTGAATAGGGAAAGATCATGGGACGCATAGGTAGTGCACAGGTGATAGCATAGGAGAGTGTTAGGTGTGAACATAGATTGTGGGTCACAGTGGTTATGCCAACAGAGAAAGAGGCATGGATCATGTTCAAACGTTTTCTGGCCTGCTTCTGAGCATGTAAGCCAAAGACCCCCACCAGATGGTCATAGATAGTGAAATAGCACAGCACCTGGAATTCTTCATGCAATTAGAGCAGCCTGGGACAGTAAAATGCATTTAGCACCCAGATTGCATTTCACTCCCAAAGTTTCTTAGAGTCCCAGTATACAGGTAATAAAACATTCCCAATAGGATTAGAGTGATGTGATCCCTATTTGTCCCAGAATCCACTTTGCCCACTCTTTGCCTGGTGTGCATCAGCATCTGATGCCTGATAAGAAAGAGGTAGATCGCTGATCCAACCCACTCCAGACTTTTCCCTGTCCTCTCTAAGGTTCTGTATTGGAGATGTCTGGGCACCCTGTGAGAGATGCCAAAGCTGGGACCTCAAGGGATGATATTCACTTATTTCAAATAATATTATCTTTAGTTGCATCAAGGTTTCTATGATTAATGTAGCTTTATTTTATTCATTGTATAAAAAACATTTCCTTATGTAGAAATAAAGAAAATAGGAAATTATAAGACTTCTAGCTAAGTGGATGGAGCTGGAAAAATATTGTATTGCTTAAGGTAACCTGCAAAGTTGTGTGGTTAATATGGATTAGTTGTTGAATCTGAGAAATCAGGGAAAAAAAACTGTTGGTCTGTGAAGGGAAAGGAAAATTCTAAAAGAAGTTGAGGACTGAGTTTTGAAATGGAAAACTAAAATTAAGGGTGTAGTAAACAGCCATAGAAATCTATTATTTGATATATATATATATGTGTGTGTGTGTGTGTGTGTGTGTGTGTGTGTGTGTGTGTGTATGTGTGTGTATTAAAATTATTAATATAAAAGAGTTTAAATAGACTTAGGCTGAAAAAGGCATATAGATACTCATCCAAAATGCTTTAGGTTAGCTGAATAAAAAGCTCTGTGCCAGGATTGCATTACTTTCCTTCAAGATGCTTATTAGAAGTACACTGAAAATCACCAAAACAATACAGGTGATTACCATTTTTCTTGGTTGCTGTGGTAGTTTGAATGAGTATACACTCCAGAAATTCAATTATTTTAAAACTTGGTACCTTAGTTAGGCTTTTACTTCTGAGAACAGACACCATGACCAAGGAAAGTCTTACAGAGGCTAACATTTAATTGGGTATGACTTATATATTCTGAGATTCAGTCCATTTTCATCAAGGTATATGATTCCTGCATACATGTCGCCATGTAGGCAGGAATCGTGCAAGCACACCTGAGAGTTTTACATTTTCATCTCAAGGCTGCTAATGGAAAGGAGACTTCCAGCCAGCTAGGAAGATAAGCACACACACGGTGAAATACCTGCTCTAACAAGGCCACCTCTCCTAACAGTGCCATTTACTGGAACATGCATATACAAACCATTACCCTGTGGCCCCTGTACTATCACTACCAATTGGAGGTGTGAGCTTGCTAAAACGATTATTTAACTCCGGACAAACTTTGAGTTCTCAAAGAGACATACCATCCCTTAACTGTTTTTGAAATTTCTACATGTAGTTAAGATTTAAGCTTTCAGCTGATTCTCTAGCTACCATGCCTTCTCTACACCAACACGGATTCTAACATCTTGACCATAAGTCCAGATTAACCCACTATTTTCTAAATGCCTCTTGTCATGATGTTTCTCACAACTATAGTGTCCAAAGTAAGGAAATTCCCAAGTAAAATTTTATGGTGAAATGTTACTGAGATACACAACACCTTCATTTGCCAAAGGATGTAAAATATCAAGTAAGTACTAACCAGAGACAAGGGAGATCCATGTGGATAGTATTCATAGTATCAAAGGTGTTATGTGGGTTGTTAAGGGGGAAATGATCAGTTTTATGAGGGTGATGTGAACTTTGTGAAGCACAGTTGAGACTTTGCATATAAGATGTAAGATTTGATCATTTGACAATGATTGTCACAGATATTATGGGTTATCCCACACATTTTTAAATTTAGGTTTAAAACCTGTTCCGCAGAAAGCAACAAATGAATAGTGCTGCAAATCTGCACACAACACGAAAAGTGTAGGAGCTCACATCACCCACGCTCCAACTTGCTACTATGATTTTGCTAAATGGACTCAGTGTCAAACTACCATCCGAATTTATGTCTGTACATATAGATTAGTGCAGCTCTCATACCTTATTAGAGAAGTTTCTTTGTGCAGTGAATGGAGACTGAGAGACAGAATAACCAATGGTTAGAGTCCATACAGTAAGTATCAGTGCTGTGCTCAAACAAATATGAGGCATCGGCATCACCACTCATTTCCAAGGTTCCTGAACCATTACAGAAGAGGTGCATCAAGAGTGTAAGAGCCAAAATTCATTAACTTGTACTTCATCTCTTGAGAGCAGTCTTGTTTCTTTCATCATTCAATTATGGATTCGGTCTCTGTTTCATTCTGTGTAATTTGTAGGTGATAATTCCTTTTTGAATGAATGAGATTAAAGATAAAATGTAATGTCAAAGATATGAACAATGAAGTTGTCTTATTCAAGATATGGTTCTACCCATCAGGGACCATAATTTGGATTACTTTTTTATGAAATAATGCATTTTATAAACTAATAATCTCTGAAGAGAAGTTGTTGCCTCTCCAACCAGCATGAACTTTCATGGAATATCCCATTTCCTAAGGGTACATTTTTCATTAGCAGAAAGTCCAGGTATCTCCTAAGATTGTATTCATGTTGTCATTCTGGAAACATCCTGTTACAAACAAAACAAGAAACTTACCAGGCAATATTGTCACTTGAAGCAGGGGTGTTTTTATTCAGAGCTGTTTCACTGTGGGAGGTAATTCTAGCCCTTGCATGCAGTAATAAACACCCACATCCTCAGCTTCCACTCTACTGATTTTCAGAGTGAAATCTCTTCCTGACCCACTGCCACTGAACCTGTCTGGCACTCCTGAGGCAAGGTTGGACACCCAATATATGAGGAGCTGAGGAGCCTGTCCTGACCTCTGGAGGTACCAATACAAGTCAGTGTTGCCATCACTAGATAGGAGACTCTTACTAGACCTGCAGGAGATGGAAGCTGATTCTCCAAGAGTGACAGGATTGGAGAATGCACCTTGGGTCATCACAATATCTCCAGTGGATCCTGCAATAAAAGAATTAAATGATTATTTAAGACAAATGATACAATGAAGTGACTTTCCTTCCTTGATTGGTTTCTACTTAATGTGTTCTTGACTTTCATTCATACTTTAAAAGTGTTCCAAATAAACTATGTATATAGAGAAGTCACAGAGTCTCTAGAATGCACCTGGACTTTGGCATTGGAACTTGTCAAAGTCGCCACAAAAATACAGATTTTTAATCTGTTCACCATTTTAACACTACAAGCCATTACTGGAGAACAGAACTCTATATCTCACACATGGACAGACATGGATATTCATCATCACATCCCCAGAAATCTCCATCCTCAACATTCTCCTTCTTTGTCTCCTTACCAGGGATGCTAAGCAGAAGCAACCCCAAAAGATGAGTAGTGTACCCCATTCTGAGAACTTGATATGAAGACTCAAGAGTAGTCAAGACAGAAAGAGGAGCTAGCTTTTACCCTGCACTTGCAAGAGGAGGTCCTCCCTAGGGAGCAATATGCAAATCTCCTCCTTAGTACAGTTGAGTGAAATGTACCTAATAAGTGAAAAAACCCATTCTTCAGAGTCAACTGACATAATGTGCTTCCAATGTTTGCAGAAAATTAAATTCAGCCTCACTGACAATACTACAAGAAGAAGAACTTCACTGTGAAAACTTGAGTCTGTGTGAATGGACACATACAGGAACTAAAGACAAAGCATCACAATCAAGAATCAAGGCAATATTTCCAATAATCAATTTATTTGTTCATATAAGCATAACATCATCCTATAAAAACCTACATAATTTTTTTAGTTAGTTTGTTTCAGTTTTGTCAGAATTTGGAGCCTAGTAAAGGAAACTGAAGATTCATGACACATAACTTTTTTACTAGATTCTCTAAGGGCCATTTACCACAAGAATTTTGATTCATTGAAGACAGAAAAAGAATAACAAATTTACATAAAGATATCCATCACTCTGAATAGATAATTGTTACTGAGTCCAATACTTGGTTAGATGAATAGAATTATTACAACTTAGTTAAAGGACTCCATTGGGCAGACAAAATAAGTTATGGCCTGTTTCAGAGTAGAAAGATTTAAATGCTATATGTTCCATATTCAAACTCAAGTTATTGAGAAAAAGCTTCTGAGAATCTAGTCCTGAGGTCTTCACTGAAAAATATGTTCATAACAAAATAGCATTTTTTGCCTAGAAATCTGTCCAACTGTAATTTTTGTTTTATATATATATAAAAGCAATAGTGTATGTTTCTAGATTGCAACAGAATCCATGACTTATCATAAGCTTAACACTTTGATGAACAGAGAAATGACAAATCACAAATGAATCTCTCAACTTTTACTTGGTATTTTCAGCCTGCCCTTAAAGTATTTTTTAACATTTTAATGATTCTATGAAAATTTCCATCATGAAATTTAATTTACTTTCTATAATTTTGTATCTACCCACTATCATTGTAACTCTCACTTTACTTTTTAAAAGAAAAGATACTTTTTAAAATTTCCTCATGGAAGTGGGTGTGTTATAGTGTGTCACAGAGTATGCCCTTTTGCCCATACATCTTCATTTGCAAATGTTCATTGCATTGAGTTTTAGTCTGGTTTATGGCCTCCAGCTTCCACTATACTATCAATCCTGGATTGTCACTATGACTCCACTCAGATATTCTGTTATTACCCTGTAATATAGAGTCTTGCAGAATTGGATCAGTAGAACCAGTTTCTTAATGTTCTACAGCAGCTGTGAGATGGAGTTCTGGGGGCCAACCAAAATCTAGACATGACTGACTAGCTGAATTGTTCCATCAGTTTTCCCTCACCCATAGGAACAGCATGAGCCTTCCAGCACTGGCTACATCACCCAGTGCCTCAGAAGACAAAGATTAGGACTAACTGCCCTGCTTTCATGCCCAAAAGGGCCAGCTTACCTATGCTACCACTATCAGGTCCACCTCCCAGGTGACCTGGGAGGACCTACTTTATGAATGCTGAAATGGGTAAGGATTTGGTCTAGCTCTCTGACTCTCATAATTTGGAACCAGTTCTCCCACCTGCCACAGGTGACAATGAGCATGAAGACATCTCTCTGATGGCCAAGCCACTTCATGGGAGATGATGTACAGAGAGAGCTCTACCTGGATCCTGCCCTCAGAATGGCTTTCCCTTGTGCCCATCATCAGAGTGAGCTCTACAGTGCTTCTTTTTTAAAACAACTTCATTTTTGAAAAAACAGATAAAGGTTCAGATTTTTAAAGGCATTTTTGCATAAAACTATATGAATATATTTTTGTCAGTACTTGATTTTTATTAAAGGTTTTGATAGTATGCATTGAAATCTTACTATTTACAATGAGCATAAATTATATGTAAAACAAAATGTAATATGGAGATAGTCAAAGTTTTCTTGGTATGTAAAGATTAAACATAAGAATTTTTAAATACCAAGAATTGTCACACGACTACTTTCTTAGCTCTTCAATTATTAAGTATTGAAGGTCTAGGTGTACCACACTATGAGAGGGTCCTATACACTTATATTTTTTCTAATAAGAAATGATGCTTCCACTTTTTTTTTCAGACTTATGTTGTCTGTGTCAACATCAGCCTAAATACCTCATTTTTGAAGATTTATAAACAAGTTTCCGACAATGTAAAAAAGAGAATTTTAGTGGACAGGTCAAGCTATACTGACCAAACTGAGTTAAGACAATTCAAAAAATGACAGCGTTAGAAAGAACCCCACCACAATGTTCATAGCAGCTCTATTTATAATAGACAGAAGCTGGAAAGAACCCAGATGTTCTTCAGTAGATGAATGGATATAAAAATTGTGGTACATTTACACAATGGAGTACTACTCAGCCATCAGAAACAATGACTTAACCAAATTCTTAAGAAAATGGTTGCATCTAGAGAATATCATCCTGAGTGAGATAACCCAGTCACAAAAGAACAGACATAATATGCAGTCACTGATATTGGGATGCTAACCCCAGAGGCTCGAAATGCCCCAGAAACAACTCACAGACAGTGTGAAGTTCAAGAAAAAAGGAAAACAAAACAAAAAAACAAAAGAAAACAAAAAAAGGCATGCTCAATCCTTCCACACCAAGAAAACATTGACTAATTCCAGGTTTCCTCCTGTCTTACCTATACTTTTTGCTCATTGTAACTAGTAAGACCTTAATGCAGAGTATCAAACCTTAAAAAAAGAAAGAAAAAAGCCAAGCACTGACACAATTGTTTTTGTATACTTTTATGCAAAAATGTTTAAAATTTCTCTTCTTTTATCTTTGTTTTTAAAATAAAGTTTAAAATAAAAAAGAAAGAAGAACCCTCTACCCCTCCTGGTGATAAATTCTTAGAAAAACGATGAGGAGTCAGCAGGACCCTGCCAGACCACCCACTTTCTCCCATCTTGGAAACTTTTCCAAGCTGACCCTTTCCAAAGCCAAACACAAAGATAAGAAAATGACTAACTGAGCCAAGAACAACACCTTGAGCATGGGCTAGCCAATACCTGATCCTTTGTTCTAAGATCCACCCATGAGAGTAAGCCAATTACTCTGTTGCTAAAATCTGCCAGCTGTAAAGAAGAAAAGTCGTGGGCTTTGTGAATTCAGGGTTGGCTCTCCCTACGACATGAGCAACCCCATATACATGGAATAAAAAACCTATGTTATTACAGCAGTCTATTGTCTAATTGTGTTCAGTGAGTCGTGTTAGCTGGGGTCTTACAACATATTTATTGGGTCAAGCCTCAGATTCTTTGCAGGATCTCTTCAGTCCTGGACCATTAACTGAAACTGATGCTGCACCTTTTACAATGGCCTTCCATGGTCTCTCACACTGCCAAGGCTCAGCTGCTCTTCACGACCTCTTCATGCCTTCAAAATTGGTACTGCCTGACTGAATCTTACCCATTACCAAGTACAGCTTCAGCACAAGGTACAACCATGGTTATCTCTGGAACACAGCTTCTTTGTACTCTCTGAGAACACTTTCCAGAAGATTTCACCTCAGTGATGCTACTGTCTTCATAATCACTGCTAACTTTTTAGCTCCACCTAATCAACCTCAATGTTCCAGTAATCTCTTCTATTCTGGACTCTAAAGCCAGAGCCACATGGGGAAATCTACTTAATTCTGCTGCTTGCTAGGGCTGGAACCTGGCCCCCTTTTTCTATTACATTATCATCAGCTTTCTGTTTTCCATCTCCTTCCCTGCCTAAAATTGGCTGTCCTGGAACTTGTTATGTAGATTGACTTTGAACTCAAAGATCTAAATGCTTGTCTCCTAAACACAGGAATAAAGGTGTAGTCTACAAAGCCTGGATTTAAGTTTTTCTTCACCTAGAACTTGCTCGGTTCTAGACTTGAGATCTGTCTTTGCCTTAATAGATTAACAACTTGTACTTAGGTTGCCTGGACGTAAATTTAACTGGGTGGGATCTTGCCCAGAAAGTCCCAATTTCTTAATTTGTTAATTCATTGAACACAGGATTCAGCTCCATTTCATTTCATTTCATGGTATCCCTTTATTACTCTAAAAATATATTTTATATTTTTTCCTTTTTCATATTGCTATACTTGTTTAAAATATTCTTCATGAGACTTAACAAGGGAACAGGGTCTATGATGAGACTTTCTGAAACTTCCTTTGTCAATGCAATTAATCTGGGTCTCTTCACCTTAGCCTCAGGCTGACTTTTCAGACAATGGTAAAAGGAATCCACATTTTAAACCATATACCACAAAACAGTTTCTTGGACACATACTGAAATTCTGTGCTGAAATTTTTGTGCCAAGTCTGCACAATTCAAATCATTCCCCTAACAAAGTCTTCCATATTCCTAGTAGGATAATCCATTAAGTCCCACTTAAAGGACTTCACATCTTTCCAATTCAAAGTCATTAAATCCACATTCTTTCAATCCAAAGCATGATTAGGCCTATAACAGATTGGAAGGTTCAACACTTTAAAAATGGCCATGTTACCAAAAGCAATCTATAGATTCAATGCAATCCCCATCAAAATTCCAACCCAATTCTTAATTGAGTTGGAAAGAGCAATGTGCAATTTCATCTGGAATAACAAAAGAACTAGAATAGAGAAATCCATTCTCAACAACAAGAAAACATCTGCAGGAATCACTATCCCTGACCTCAACCTATATTACAAGGCTATTGTACTGAAAACTACATGGTACTCATACAGTAATAGGCACATGGATCAATGGAATAGAATAGAAGATCCAGAAATGAACCCTCAGGTATATGGTCACCTGATTTTTGACAAAAGAGCTGTAACATTCAATGGAAAAAGAACAGTCTATTCAACAAATGGTATTGGTCCAACTGGCACTCAGCATGCAGAAGAAAGAAAACAGACCCTTCCTCATCTCCTTGTACAAAGCTCAAGTGCAAGTGGATCAAAGATCTCCACATTAATCCAGGTAAACTAAAACTATTAGCTGAGAAAATAAGGAAAACCTGAGAACACATAGGCACAGGAGACTATTTCCTGAATAGAACACCAATGGCTCACACTCTAAAATCAAAGATTGACAAATGGGACTTAAAGAGATTGCAAAGTTGCTGTAAAGCTAAGGACACTGTGAAGAAAACAAAATGACAGCCAACAGAGTGAGAAAAGATCTTTACCAACCCCTCATCAATTAGAGGCCTAATATACAAGGTATACAAAGAACACAAAAAGCTAGACACCAGAGAATCAAACAACCCTATTAAAAATGGGGTACAGAGCTAAGCAAAACGTTCTCAATTGAGGAATATGGAATGGCTGTGAAACATCTAAGGAAGTGCTGGACATTCTTAGCCATCAGGTAAATGCAAATCAAAACAGCCCTGAGATTCCACCTCACACCAGTCAGATTGGCCAAGATCCAAAACTCAGATGACAGCAGATGCTGGTGATGTTGTGGAAAAGGAGGAACACTTCTCCACTGTTGGTGGGGTTGTAAACTGATACAACCACTCTGGAAATCAGTCTGTCAATTCCTAAAAAAATTGGACATAGTACTACCTGACGATCCAGCTATTCCACTTCTGGGCATATACCCCAGAGACACTCCAATATACAAGAAAGATACATGCACCACAATGTTCATAGCAGCTCTATTTATGATAGCCAGAAGCTGGAAAGAACCCAGATGTCCTTCAGTAGATGAATGGATACAAAAATTGTGGTCCATTTACACAGTGGAGTACTACTCAGCTATCAGAAACAATGACTGAATGAAATTCTTAAGAAAATGGTTGCATCTAGAGAATATTATACTGAGTGAGATAACCCAGTCAAAAAGAACAGACATAATATGCAGTCACAGATAATGGGATACTAACCCCAGAAAGCTCTGAACACCCCAGAAACAACTGAAATTGTTTTTTCAGACTGCATGAAATTCAAGAAAATTAAAGAAAAAAACATTATGCTCAATCCTTACACACCAAGAAATTTTTGACTAATTCTGGTTTATATCCTGTTTTACATGTACTTTTTGTTCATTGTAACTAGTAAGATCTTAATGCACACTATTAAACCTTTAAAAAACTGACAAAAAATGTATTTGTATACTTTTATGCAAAAATGCTTAAAATTTGTTCATTTATCTTTGTTATTTAAAATAAATTTGTTCAAAAAATGATAAAATAAAAAAATAAAGAGGTGGACTGTTTTTTTTTTTCTGCATGTAATACAATGGCTGTTTGAAATAAAAGAATTTGACAGTTAAAAAAAAAGAAACAAAGAAAAAGAAATACCACAGTCTCTGCTACTGACTCAGTGTCAGTTAGGGTTTTACTGCTATGAGCAGACACTGTGACCAAGGCATTTTTTGTAATGACAACATTTAAAATGGGATGTCTCAGAGCTTCCGAGTTTAAGAGAAGTGACAGACAGACATTGCAAGTTTCCACCAAGGCAGACAAGACAAGTAGCAAGACCAAAATGACCTGATGTCGTGAGTAGCTGGTGAGGAAACCTGGAATCATAGACAAGTACTGGTCTGTGCTGCCACCAGGGGGCGATGACTGAGTCGACAGCCCTGTAGCAGCAGGTCTATATTAACACCAAAGACAAGGTAAATATCCATAGTCTGAGCTGCTACCCTCAGGACTTGTTGATGTCTGAGGACTGGGCACAAAGGCCCAACCTCTCATTTGGGCATGATAGGAGAGCTGATGCTGGCCCTAGCCATGTGTAGTACTCAGAAAAATCTGAGACCACACACAACAGTTGATGCTGGTTCAGAGGATACAAACAGTCTGAGAGAACATGAACTATCACTTGTCCACATGCAAGGAGCATCCTTTTTTGCGTATATTAACCTATGACAGGCAGAAGACTGGCCCAGGAGTCTAGGAGCAGGAGGGCTGACTTAGACCCTCACCAGCTTCATCACTGAGAACAGAGATCCCTGCTCTTTGCCTGGGCAACACAGTATAGCTGACCCTGGTGGCGGCAGGGAGAAACTAGATGTGAGGTACTTATTTTGGGAAAGCTAACCCTGCCACTTCTATGCCACGTGGTAACAAGGGCAAGGGAAAGATACCCCTCCCCCATCTCTTTCCACATACAGCAGAACAAGACATCTTGCTTCATGGTCCTCAGAGTGGGAGTTCTAGCTCTATACTTCAAATCTTCAGCATTTAAGAGTGCAAACCCTGCATCTTACCTGTGCAGCACAGTAGAGCTCACCCTGACTACAGGGTTTAGTAGTGACCCAGCCCTTAATGTATTAGAATGGGTGAGTTGGCTCTACCTATGTTTTGCTTTTCAGTGGAGATTGTGAGGGAGAGATCTCCTCCTCTCCATTTTGCCCTTGTCACTGGCAGTGGGCAGAGGAGTTGGTCTCATGGGGTCTTTAGAACAGAGAACTGGTTCTGACTCTCACCTGCCACAGTACCCAATAAATCAAGTCCTGATATCACAGCACAGTAGAGTTGTTACTTCTATATGGGGGTTGCAAGTAAGCTAACTCCAATGATGTGAGCACAGCAGAGGTGGTCATTCCATATGTCGGCTGGTCAATGAATCAAGCAATCATTCGTACTCCTCCCATGCGTCATTCTTCACCATCTATGGCAGACAGGACACGTGGCCCTCGGGTCATGAAAATGGGAGAACTGGCCTTGAACTTCAACAGCTACATCACTTACTTCTTGGTCATAATGTGTTGTGCAGGAATAGAAACCCTGACTACGACATCTAGTGAAAAAGTTTAATTTCATGTATTCACTTTATTTTTCTAAGATTTATTTTATTTATGTTTTGTATGTGGGTCTCTGTCTTCTGACACACAAGAAGGGGGCAACATATCCCATTAAAGATGGTTGAGTCACCATGTGGTTAATGAAATTGAACTCAATATCTCTGAAAGAGTTGTCAGTGTTCTTAACTACTGAGCCATCCACCACCCCCCAGCCAACCCCACAAATATCCACTATCATATGTGGATCCTAACTTTAACTGGTTAATCCTGAATGAGTTTGGAATGGTTGGAAGTTAGAAGGCATGGAGAAATTGAGAATAAACATTAAATAGAGAAGAAGGCATTGGTGTAGGGAAAAATTGAGGCTTGAAATAGTGCCATTTTGTTTTCAGACTCAATTTGATCATAAGGTAAAATTAAATTCAAGTTCCCAAGCTATAAAGAGCTGAAAACTTTCTAAATGTGCTCACATATTTTGTCATTATTTTTTTTGTTTGCCAAAATACAATGAATGATTCTTTGTAACCACCAAAGAATACATGTTTCTGAATGATTAAAAGGTGTAAAAAATCTTGGCAAGGATGCTTTCGGGGTTTCTATTTTACTGGAGAAATAATTGCTAAGATGGATATTTGAGAACACAGGCAGCTACTGAGTCTATGCTCCTCACACTGACAGGTCAGTTTTCGCTGCGTAATTCAGTTAAATATCATCTTTGTGTGGACTCTTCTGCCGTAATTGTTTTAGACTATTAGACTCTAAGTATAGAATGTATATGTGTGGGAGGGGAGTTGCATAAGTAGACAGTGAAAATACTAGTGGCTGATCAGTTTCTACAAGTATATGGTAGGAAATAGGAAAGAAAAGGTATTGAAGATTAAACCAAATAAGAGTATATATAGGAACTCTGTGGAAATACGTTATTTTCTAATTCTATGTTGAATAATGATTCTGTATAAGGAACAGGTTCCTAGTGTGAAGTAAAGTAAACCTCCTTTACAACAGAGGTCCCAAAGCCAGAAAACAAAATAGGCTATTGTTAGTTGTTGTTGTTATTGTTGTTGTTGTTGTTGTTGTTGTTGTTGTTGTTGTTGTTGTTGTTGTTTGAGTGATCACCAAAGGTCACAAATGCCTATTGATAAAGATACAAGCATCAAGCATTTTAGTAGAAGAACATAGAGAAATAATCATGGAATTAAACTAGAAGTCCACTGCTGGGTTGCTAAATTTGACAGTTCTAGATGTCCTTTAAACTCTCAGTGGATTGAGAAAGTTATCAATCATTTTCTAATCTGCAGACTTCATATCCAGCATTAATATATGTCTGTCTAGCAGGATGCTAAAAGTATCAGTGAACCCCATCATAGGGTTAATCGAGAGCTTGCTGGTTCAATCTATGACACACTGGTTTATGTGAAAATTATGTCAGTAAAGAGACACTTTATAGGTGAAAGCATTTGATAGAAGTTATAGAGTAAATAGGCATACCTCATGAACATGAAAAAAGAACATAGGCAGAGCAGAGCCTGGCCCACCTGCCACCCAGAACGGCGGCTCGTAGAGGCTGAGCAACTGTGACCGGGAACAGATCTAAAGAACTTTTGTTTCCACCCGGAGGCGACTTCAGGACGCAGAGCAGAGCCTGGCCCATCTGCCACCCGGAACAGCGGCTCTTAGAGGCTGAGCAACTGGTGAGTGGGAGACCTAGGCTGCTGGGGAGCAGAGGGATCTCTGCGGAGTGCACATGAAAAGTGCACCCCCTGCATTGATCTGCCCTGTTCTGCCTGATCCAATGACCAGGAACAGATCTTAGGAACTTCTGTTCCCACCCGGAGGCGACTTCAAGGACACAGAGCGGAGCCTGGCCCACCTGCCACCCGGAACAGCGGCTCGTGGAGGCTGAGCAACTGTGACCAGGAACAGATCTTAAGAACGTCTGTTTCCACCCGGAGGTGACTTTAGGACAAAGAGCAGAGCCTGGCCCATCTGCCACCCAGAACGGCGACTTCAGGATGCAGAGCAGAGCCTAGCCCACCTGCCACCCGGAACAGCGGCTCTTAGAGGCTGAGCAACTGGTGAGTGGGAGACCTAGGCTGCTGGGGAGCAGAGGGATCTCTGCAGAGTGCACACAAAAAGTGCACACACTGCCTTGACCTGCCCTGTCCTGCCCGATCCAGTGACCGGGAACAGATCTTAGGAACTTCTGTTCCCACCCGGAGGCGACTTCAGGACGCAGAGCGGAGCCTGGCACATCTGCCACCCAGAATGGCGGCTCATAGAGGCTGAGCAACTGGTGGGTGGGAGACCTGAGCTGGCATGGAGCAGAGAGATCTCTTCGGAGTGCACACGGAAAGTGCACCCCCTGCCTTGCCCTGCCCCGCCCTGTCTGATCCAGCTACCAGGAACAGAACTTTAGAACTTCTGTTCCCACCCGGCGACTCTGAGGCATAGAACAGGGCTTGACCCATCTGCCACCTGGACCAGTGGAGATCCAGGGACACAGAGCAGATACAAGGGAAAGGCAAGAACATATCACTGACAACAAAATGGCAAGAGGAAAGCGAAAGAGTATACCCCAAAAAAAACCAAGACAACCTGGCAACACCAGAAGCCAGATCTCCCATAACAGCAAACATCGGAATACCAAACACTCCAGAAAAGGAAGGCACAGACCTGAAATCATACCGCAAGATGCTGATAGAGATACTGAAACAAGAACAGGAGAAAAAGCAAAAAGACTCAGAAGCTTTTAAAGAAGAAACAAGAAAAACACTCAAAGAACTCAAAGAACTGGAGCAAAACAGAATCAAAGAGATGAAGGAATGGAAGAGGGAATTTAAAACGGAAATTGACACAATAAAGAAAACACAAAAAGAGATAACCCTAGAGGTAGAACAGCTAAAAAACAAAATAGAAATCACAGAAGCAAGCATTTCCAATAGATTACATAAGATGGAAGAGAGAATCTCGGGGGCAGAAGACAACATTGTAAACATAGACAAAACAGCCAGAGAAGTTGCAAAAAACAAAAAGATCCTAACCCAAAATGTCCAGGAAACCCAGGACACAAGGAAAAGACCAAACCTAAAAATAATAGGAATAGAAGAGTGAGAAGAGTATCAACTAAGAGGCACAGTAAATATCTTCAACAAAATCGGAGAAGAAAACTTCCCTACCCTCAAGAATGAGATGGCCACGAGCATAAAAGAAGACTTCAGAACTCCAAATAGGTTGGACCAGAAAAGAAATACCTCCTGACACATAATAGTAAAAACATCAAGTGCCCAAAGTAAAGAAAGAATATTAAAAGCAGTATGGGAAAAAGGTCAGGTAACATGTAAAGGCAGGCCAATCAGACTCACACCCGATTTCTCAAGAGAGACTATGAAAGTTGGAAGAGCCTGGACAGACATCATGCACACCCTAAGAGAACACAAGTGCCAGCCCAAGCTGCTATACCCAGCAAAACTATCAATCACCATCGATGGAGAGATGAAGATATTTCAAGACTAATCAAAATTTACACAATATCTGACCACAAACCCAGCACTACAACGATTTATAGGTGGAAAACCCAATACAATGAGGGAAAATACAGCCTAGTAAAAACAAGGAAACTCCTAAACAAGAAAACTAAAAGAGAAAAAAGACACAGACACAACTCAACCCACAAAAGAAATGATGGCAGGAAACAGAAACAACTATTCCTTGATATCTATTAACATAAATGGACTAAACTCCACAATAAAGAGACATAGATTATCAGACTGGATACATAAACAAAATCCAGCCTTTTTCTGCATACAGAAAACTCATCTCAGAGACAAAGACAGAAACTATCTCAGAGTTAAAGAGTGGGAAAAAAACTTCCAAGCAAACAGCTCCAAGAAGCAAGCTAGAGTAGCTATTCTAATATCGAATAAAGTAAATTTCCAACCAAAAGTTATCAAAAAAGATAAGGAAGGACACTTTTTACTCATTACCCGGGAAATCTGTCAGGAGAAACTCTTAATCCTTAACATATATGCTCCAAATAAAAAAGGACCCACATTCATAAAAGAAATCCTACTAAAGCTCAAAAAATACATCTCACCCCACACAATAATAGTGGGAGACTTTAATACCCCGCTCTCACCAATGGACAGATCATGGAAACAGAAACTGAACAAGGACACTGAAAAACTAGCAGAGACTTTGAACTAACTAGAATTAATAGCTATATACAGAACATATCATCCTAAAGTAAAAGAATACACATTCTTCTCAGCACCCCATGGCACCTTCTCAAAAATTGACCACATAATTAAACACAGAACGAGCCTCCACCGATATAAGAAGATTGAAATACTCCCATGCATCCTCTCAGATCACCATGGTCTTCGGCTGGTCTTTAACAACAAAGACAACAAAAAGCCCACATACACATGGAAACTAAACAACACTCTGTTAAACAATAGCAGGGTCAAAGAAGAAATAAAAAAAGGAATTACGGATTTTCTAGAATTCAACGAAAATGAAAACACAACATACCCAAACCTTTGTGATGCAATGAAAGCAGTACTGAGAGGAAAACTCATAGCCCAATGTGCTTCCAAAAAAAAAAACTGGAGAGAGCTTACATCAGCAACCTGACAGCAAAGCTAAAAGCCCTAGAACAGAAGGAAGCAGATATACCCAAAAAGAGGAGACGGCAAGAAATAATCAAAATTAGGGCAGAAATAGACCAAATAGAATCAAAAAGAACCATTGAAAAAATCAACAAAACCAAGAGTTGGTTCTTTGAGAAAATCAACAGGATTGATAAACACCTAGCAAGACTAATTAGAGGGCAAAGAGAGAGTATACAAATTAACAACATCAGAAAAGAAAGTGAGGACATAACAACTGAAACTGAGGAAATTCAAGAAATCATCAGATCTTACTACGAAAACTTATACTCCACAAAATTGGAAAATCTGGAGGAAATGGATGAATTCCTATACAGATACAAGATCCCAAAGTTAAACCAGGACCAAGTAAAACATCTAAATAACCCTATAACACCTAAAGAAATAGAAGAAGTTATCAAAAGTCTCCCAACCAAAAAAAACTGAGGTCCAGACAGGTTCAGTGCAGAATTTTATCAGACATTGATTTGGGATATAACACCAATACTCTACAAACTATTCCAAAAGATAGAATCAGATTGAATAATACCTAACTCATTTTTTGAGGATATAATAACCCTAGTACCTAAACCGCACAAAGACCCTACAAGAAAAGAGAACTTCAGACCAATCTCACTTATGAACATTGATGCAAAAATACTCAACAAAATCCTTGCAAACCAAATCCAAGAACACATTAAAACGATCATTCATCGTGACCAAGTAGGCTTCATCCCTGGGATGCAGGGATGGTTGAATATAAGGAAATTCATCAATATAATCCACCATATAAACAAACTCAAAGATCAAAATTACATGGTCATCTCACTAGATGCTGAGAAAGCATTTGACAAAATCCAACACCCCTTCATGTTAAAAGTCCTGGAAAGAACAGGAATCCAAGGCCCATACTTAAACGTAATAAAAGCAATATATAGCATACCAACAGCCAACATCAAACTTAATGGCGAGAAACTTGAAGCAATCCCACTAAAATCAGGGACACGACAAGGCTGCACACTCTCCCCCTACCTATTCAACATAGTACTGGAAGTCCTGGCTGGAGCAATTAGACAGAAAAAGGAGATCAAGGGGATACAAATCGGAAAGGGAGAGATAAAAACATCACTCTTTGCAGATGACATGATAGTGTACTTGAGTGACCCCAAAAATTCCACCAGAGAACTCCTACAGCTGATAAACAAGTTCAGCAAAGTGGCTGGATACAAAATTAACTCGAACAAATCAGTAGCCTTCCTATACTCAAAGGACAAACATGTGGAGAAAGAAATTAGGGAAAAGGTACCCTTCACAATCGTCACAAATACTATGAAATACTTTGGTGTGACTCTAACTAAGCAAGTGAAGGACCTGTATGACAAGAACTTCAAACCTCTAAAGAAAGAAATTGAGGAGGATCTCAGAAAATGGAAAGATCTCCCATGCTCATGGATTTTAAAGATCAACATCTTAAAAATGGCCATCCTACCAAAAGCAATCTACAGATTCAATGCAATCCCCATTAAAATTCCAACCCAGTTCTTTAAGGAATTGGAAAGATCAATGTGCAATTTCATATGGAATAACAAAAGACCTAGAATAGCGAAATCCATCCTCAACAACAAAAAAACATCTGCGGGAATCACTATTCCTGACCTCAAGCTATACTACAAGGCAATTGTGTTGAAAACTGCATGGTACTGGTACAGAAATAGGCAAGTGGATCAATGGAATAGAATAGAAGATCCAGAAATGAGCCCTCATGTATGTGTTCACCTGATTTTTGACAAAGGGCAGTAAACATTCAATGGAAAAAAGACAGCCTATTCAACAAATGGTGCATGTCCAACTGGCACTCAGCATGCTAAAGAATAAAAATAGACCCTTTCTTATCTCTTTGTACAAAGCTCAAGTGCAAGTGGATCAAAGATCTCCACATTAAAACAGATACACTGAAATTATTAGATGAGAAAGTAGGGATAACTTTAGAACACATAGGCACAGGAGAAAATTTCCTGAACAAAACACCAATGGCTCAATCTCTAAGGTCAAAGATTAACAAATGGGACTTAATAAGATTGCAAAGTTTCTGTAAGACTAAGGAAATTGTCAAGAAAACAAAAAGGCAACCAACAGAATGGGAAAAGATCTTTACCAACACCACATCAGATAGAGGCCTAATATCCAAGTTATAAAAAGAATTCAAAAAGCTAGACACCAAAGAATCAAATAACCCTATTAAAAAATGGGGTACAGAGCTAAACAAAACATTCTCAGTTGAGGAACACCGAATGGCCGAGAAACATCTGAGGAAGTGCTTGACTTTCTTAGCCATCAGGGAAATGCAAATCAAAACAACCTTGAGATTCCACCTCACACCAGTCCGATTGGCCAAGATCCAAAGCTCAGATGACAGCAGATGCTGGCGAGGCTGCGGAGAAAGAGGCACACTTCTCCACTGTTGGTGGGGTTGCAAACTAATACAACCACTCTGGAAATCAGTCTGGCGATACTTCAGAAAATTGGATATAGTACTACCTGAAGACCCAGCTATTCCACTTCTGGGCATATACCCCAGAGACACTTTAATACACAACAAAGATATATGCACCACAATGTTCATAGCAGCTCTCTTTATAATAGTCAGAAGCTGGAAAGAACCCAGATGTCCTTCAGAAGATGAATGGATACAAAAATTGTGGTACATTTACACAATGGAATACTACTCAGCCACCAGAAACAATGACTTAACCAAATTCTTAAGAAAATGGCTGCATCTAGAGAATATCACCTTGAATGAGATAACCCAGTCACAAAAGAACAGACATAATATGCAGTCACTCATATTGGGATACTAACCCCAGAAGCTTGCACTACCCCAGAAACAACTCACAGACTGTATGAAGTCCAAGAAATAAAGAAAATAAAAAAATATATATATTTACAAAACAAGAAGACTTTGACTATTTCCATGTTGCGTTTTGTTTTGCATGTACTTTATGCTCATTGTAACTATTAGGTTTTCAATGCATACTGTCAAGCCCTTGAAAAAATCAAGTACTGACTAAAAAACATATTCACATGGTTTTATGTAAAATTTATTTTAATATCTGAAAAAACAGTACTGACAAAAATGTATAATTTTAAGCAAAAAATGTTTAAATCTGTACATTTATCTTTGTTTTGTAAAATAAAGTCATTTAAAAAAAGAACATAATAAATATATACAATAAAATTTAAATCAAAAGCTTAAAATATAGCAATAATGCAATTGTTTATTAAGTGAGAAAACATAAAAAAGGAATAAGTCTCAAATTTCTATCTTCTTTACTGGATAATGCTGAGTGACAAAGAAAGACAGACATACAGCACAGAGTGGGTTTACACTCAGTTTTATCGCCATCATTGCTGGTTGCTGCAAGGGCACCTGTTCACTGTTCTCCGGAGGCAGATGCGATTTCATTGTTATGGTAGTGAATAAAGCCAAGGAAGTATGAGCAGTGAGCTGTAACCACAATTCGCATGCCCTCAGCTGCAGCATACAATCTGCAGTTCCTCAGAGAATCTTTCACACATAAGTGTAATTTGTTTGACAGCTGATAGTCCAAGCAACAAAAACGCAAGAACGTTTTTGTTATGGTGTGCATCACTGTGTGAGGAAAATGTGTACCTTGCAAGCAATAATAAACTCCCAAATCCTCAGGCTGTACTTTGCTGATCTTGAGTGTGAAATCTGTCCCTGAACCACTGCCACTGAACCTGTCTGAAACCCCAGAAAATCGGTTGGAAACCTTGTAGATCAGGAGCTGTGGAGACTGGCCTGGCTTCTGCAGGTACCATTCTAAATAGGTGTTTCCATCACTATGTACAAGGCTCTGACTAGACCTGCAAGAGAAAGAGGCTTGATCTCCAGGACTGACAGGCAGAGAGAGTGGAGTCTGTGTCATCACAACATCACTTCTGGAAGCTGAAATAATGAGAGAAAAGTACAAAGTCATAAACAAACTTCATGAGCAATCTTGTAATTTTTTTATATATTTCAACTGAGATGTTTATTTTTACATTCAATTCATTATTTACTAAAATGCCAGTCCTAACTAAACAAGTTATATGGAAGTGACAGGTGATTCCATACATAACTTAGACCATCCCATCCATCCATGTCATAATCTTCATTATAGCACAGGTTCTTTCCCATCTGGAACCTCCCTCTTCCAGATATACAGCCAACAGACCCCATCCTGGAGGATATTTGTCTACTCATGTATGGCATCTTCCTGTCTCACTTCTTTCTGTCCTCACCAGGAATCCAGAACAACAGCACCAAAATCCTACAAGTCAACTTCATTTTGAGGAGGCAGCCTGAGGAGACTTTTCACTCACAGCAAGATGACAGGCAAACTTTTTATCCCAAACTGGCAGTGCTGGTTCCTCCCTGGGGAACAATATGCAAAGGCCTGTGTTTGTGTGGCTGTACAAATAGAGGGAAGTACCCTGAGAGCTTCTCATGTTTGCAGAAATATAAATCCTCTTCTAGTTGTAGAGGGCAGTGGTGCTCAGAGATATGCACTGAAGAAACTATGACTGTTACTCACATAAGACTGTCTCCTCAATGAAGGAAATGCATGCTTGGATTTCACCCAGCATACCATGAATGAATGCAGTTAGTAACCTGATGGCTTTTTTTACCTATAAGGCCTCCCCCAAATTTTTCAGAAAATTCCTTAATTGAACTTCATCTCTACTTTCTCAGCCATTCGAATCCACCTTTAGGGGAGAAGACATGTGCTTTGTAAAAGGGTTTCAATTTGGTCATGTTTTAAGTTTATAATACACATAAAATTGAGGTCCACATTTTTGTTTTAGCATGCTATACTGTATTTAAATATGTCGAAAGTATATTACCCCAATGTCAGACTTTAGACACTTGAAATACCATCAACTAACTATTCTTATTAGAGTTTTTTTCCTGACAAACATTGTTTTTCTGCCAACTGTGGCAGTTGCTGTAACCACAACAGCTGGTACCAAGCATGTAGGACACAACCCTCAGAGAATATAATAAAATTCACTTTAAATAGAAATTAGAGGTTAAAGAAAATTAGTTCTCTTTAACAAAAGAATTGTTAATGTGTGACAGTAGAAGTAATACATGTTCTCATCAGTTCATTGGGACAAAGGATTTTATACAAGTGTTAGGATGGCTGTTAAGAATGAGAATGAACTATCAATGTAAAGATTGTCACAGAAAGGATAATTTCTGTCAGTTATTGATTTTAAAAGTGATGGGGATATTTTCTGCTGCATGGTTGCTGTAAGGTTTTGGCAAGACAGCCAGATTTGATGCTGGGGCAGCTCATACTTTCTGCTTGACAGACAGGTTCATCAGCCAGGCCTTACATATGTGCCTTAAATTGGAAAAGGTTTGGGAAGAAGCAAGGAATTATAGCTTCAATACCATTCCCATTCTGTATCTAACAGCTCACCCATGCATGACTTCCTGATTATCCACAGGGAAAAGGAATTGTGCTCATATAATAAAGCTAATACTCTGTGGAATTGTTTATGATGTCACAATGATTAAATATTAATCTTCATGTATACTTTGTCAGAATTAGTAATAATAGATTATACAAACATTACAATATCTTAAGAATAATTTAATAGTTATCTATATCCAACTGGCATAATTCTCATTTCTATATGCTTCACAACGGCCATCTTCCCTAAAAGGACAATACTTAGACTGACACATAATTTTGCTATAGTAACATTTACTGTTCCTCTTTGCCTGTCTGGCTTCAACACCAGTAAGAAACAAGCTTAGCAGAGCAGGCACTGTAGTACCTGGCATACTTCTGTGGTACTCATCTCTCAGATTCTCACAATATGTATAGTACGTGACCTAGTTCAACATTCCTTAGTATTGGGGACTTAAGTTTTTTAATCCCCTTCACCAGCAGTATCCAATCCCCATTTTTACACAGTCCTCAGCAGCATGACACAGGAGAGAATTTTCTTCCTCATTATTTCAATAATGATACAATTGTATAGGCTGAACCTAGAAATACTCCTGCAGAAAGAAAATGCAAGGACAAGAAGTAGAGCAGAGCCTGAAGAAAAGCCCATCTGGGGACTGCTCCACCTAGGGACCCATCTCATCAAGAGATAACAAACCACTCTTGCTGATGTAAAGAAATGCTTTCTGACATGAGACTGGTATACCTATCCCCTGAGAGGCTCTGCCAGAACCTAACCAATACAAAAGTGGATACATGCAGCCCAACATCAGAGTGAGTATTGGAATACCATTGGTGAAGATAGGGCAAGGACTGAAAGAGCTGAAAAGAGTTGCAACACCATAGGAAAACAAAAAAATATGTCAACCAAACAGACACCCCAAAGCTCCCAGGAACTAAACCATCAACCCAAGAGTAGAGATGGTGGCAACTATGGTTCCAGCTGGATATGTTGCAGAGGATTGCCTTAACTAGCATCAATGGAAGGGGAGGGCCTTGGTCCTGTTGTGCCTCAATGTCCCGACATAGAGAAGTGCTGGGGTTCTGAGGAGGGAGATGATGGGCAAGTGGGGAAGTACCCTTATAACAGGAAGGGGAGAAAACAGGAATTAGGGAGTTCATGGAGGGTAAATTGGGAAAGGGGATAACACTGGCAATGTAAATAAATAAAACAACTTATTAAAAATATAAAAAGAAAATAAAAATATAAGGAATTTCTAATATCTAACTACATAATAAGCTTCCCTCTCTTGCTTAAAAGAACAATTTCCATTCTACTCAAAAATCATGTGATTTTTGTGTGCAACTTTGTATTAAAATACTATGATAAAAGCTAATTCACAGTATTTTATTATATGAATTAATATAATTAATTAGCATGATCTATTCTGAGCATATGCAGAATCTGAAAAGGGGGTTTAATTAAACATTTAAACCGTTTGAGCCTTCCAGTCTGTTTTCAACTGAATACTTTTACCAAATTCAATCATCTGACTGTAAGTTAAAATCTGAACAATCCACCCCCTAGTACTTTATTGTGAGTTACCTTTCTAAAGGACTAGCATTTTACATCTCTCAATAAAACTATGATATATCCCATCTAAAACATATGTGTTCTAGAAATATTTTGAATAATATTTTCTGGAACATCCTGAATTCCAGGTAGAAGGATGTCAGATACAGGATTATATATGGGTTTCTATTTTGTGAACTGGGACACCTGCAGACTACAAACCTATAGATTACTAGGATTCCAGCCTATGTTGAAAAACAGGTATGTTGTACATATTCTTTCTCACACTGGCAGTGGTGGGGTGGGACTGAGATAATACTTTCTCTTTTATCTCTAACTTATCACATTTTATTTATTATTGTACAGGAGTATGTGCACCTACATGACAGAAGAGAGCATCAGTTCACACTATAGATGGTTTTGAGTCAGCATGAAATTGCTCGGTATTGAACTCAGGAACTCTGGAATATAAAATAGTACTCATATCCATGAAGCCATCTCTCTAGCCCGTAAAGTATCAGTTTAAGTGACACTGGAGCAATATGAATGAAATAAAAAACAAATGACATAAACCCCCAAAGAGTAGTTATCTTTAACAGATGAGCCAAAGTTCTGTCCTCTTCATTTTTGCTACAGTTGGAGGAACTTAAGTGTGCCTGTAGATTTTGGCTTGGTAGAGGAAGAGGGAACCTACTGAGGAAAACCTCTCACTGAGTTTTTAAAGTCTCATAAACACCTTTCACTGAATAGACAAATGACAAGCCCCATGACTCTTTACAGGTGGGTTTGTTTTAATGTTTCTTTGTTTGTATCTTTTATTGGATATTTTATTTATTTATATTTCTATTGTTATCCCATTTCACTGTTTCCCCTCCAGAAACCCCCCCACCCAACCCTCCATCTCCTGCTCCCATGAGGGTGTTTTCCCAACCTATCAAAACACCCTCCCACCTCACCACCTTGGCATTGCCCTATACTGGAGAATTTACAGATTCAAGGGGATCTCCTCCCATTGATGTCCAACAAGACCCATCCTCTGCTAAATATGCTATATCTGGGTAGTTTAGTCCCTGGGAGTTACAGAGTGTCTGCTTGGTTGATATACTGGTTCATCCTGTGGAATTGCAAGCACCCTCAGTTAACCCAGACCTTTCGCTAACTCCTCCATTGAGTACCCTATTCTCAGTCCAATAGTTTGTCATGAGTGCCAACCTCTATATTTGTCAGGCTCTAGCAAAACCTCTCAGGAGACAGCTATATGAGTTTCCTGTCAGCATGTAACCCTTGGAATCCCCAATAATGGCTGGGTTTGCTGACTACATGTGGGATTAATCCCTACTGTGGCAGTCTCTGACTGACCTTTCTTTCAGGCTCTGCTTCATACTTTGTCTCTATATTTTCTCCTGTGAGTATTTTGACTCCACCTCTAAGAAGTCTGAAGCATCTGCACTTTTATCTTTCTTCTTCATGAGCTTCATGTGGTCTATGAATTGTATCTTAGTATTCTAAGCTTTTAGGCTAATATCCACTTATCAGTGAGAACATAATCATATGTGTTCTTTTGTGATTGAGTTACCTCACTCAAGATGATATTTTCTAGTTCCATCTATTTTCTAAGAATTCCATAAAATCTGTGTTTTTAAAAGCTGAATAATACTCCATTGTGTAAATGTACCACATTTCCTCTATCCATTCTTCTGTTGAAGAACATCTGCATTCTTTCCCATTCTGGCTATAAAAAATAAGGTGGCTATGAACAAACTGGACAATGTATCCTTGTTATATGTTGGAGCATCTTTTGAGAATATGTCCAGGAGTGGTATAGCTAGGTATTCAGGTAGTACTATGTCCAATTTCCTGAGGAACTGCCAGATTCATTTTCAAAGTGGTTGTTCAGGCTTACAATCCCATCACCAACGGAGGGAGTACCTCTCTTTTCACATCATCACCAGTGTCCAGTCATGATCTTAGCTATTTTGCATGATATGATGTGGAATCCCAGGTTTGTTTTGATTTGCATTTCTGGGATGACTAAGGATGTTGAACATTGATGTGCCTCTGAGCCATTCAATATTCCTCAGTTGAGAATCTTTATTTAGTTCTGTCCCCCATCGTTTAAAAGGTTTATTGGATTCTCTTGATTAAAACTTCTTGAGTTCTTTCCTCTACATTGGATATTAACCCTTTTCCATATGTAGGATTGGTAAAGATCTGTTACCAATCTATTTGTTGCCATTTTTACAGTGTCTTTTTCCTTACAGAAGCTTTATAAGATCATTCCTTCAGAGAAATTGATGCCTCTCCATTCAGCATGAACTTTCATGGAATATCCCATTTCCTAGGGGTTCATTTTTCATTGGCTAAAAGTCAGAGGAAAGAAAATATCTCTTAAGAATATATTCACTTTCCCATGCTGAGAAATCCTGCTACACTTAAACAAGGAACTTACCAGGAAGCATTGATATCTGAAGCAGGGGAGTTTTTGTTCATGCATGCATCAGTGTGAGAGGAAATTCTAGCCGTTGCAGACAGTAATAAACACCCACATCCTCAGGCTCCACTCTACTAATTTTCAGAGTGAAATCTGTTCCTGACCCACTGCCACTGAACCTGTCTGGCACCCCTGAGGCAAGGTTGGACATCCAATATATTAGGAGTTGAGGAGACTGGCCTGGCCTCTGCAAGTACCAATACAAGTAAGTATTGCCATCACTATATAGGAGACTCTTACTGGACCTGCAGGAGATAGAAACTGACTCTCCAAGAGTGACAGGATTGGAGCGTGCAGCCTGTGTCATCACAATATCCCTAGTGGCTCCTGCAATAGTAGACATAAATGGTTTTGTTAAAAAAAAATGATACAATGAAGTTACTTTTCTTCCTTTATTTTTCTAATTATTATGTTCCTGACTCTCATTTATACCCTAAAAGTGTTCCACATAAACTATGTATGTAGAGAACGCACAGAGAGTCTCTGGAAATGACCTAGACTTTGGCCTATAGAACTTGACAGAGTTGTCAATAAAACCACAGTTTTTATCTCTTTACACTTTCAACACCCCAGCCAATTAACAGAACTTTAAATGTCACACATGGACAGAACATAAATACTCATCAGGTCCCCAGAAATCTCCATCCTCCATATTCTTTTTTTTTTTTTTTTTTTTTTTTTTTTTTGGTCTTCTTACCAGGGATGCAGAGCACAAGCAGCCCCAGAAGCTGAGTAGTGTAGCCCATTCTGAGAACTTGATATGAAGAGTCAAGAGTAGTCAAGACAGAAAGAGGAGCTAGTTTTTACCCTGGACTTGCAATAGGAGGTCCTCCCTAGGGAGCAATATGCAAATCTCCTATTTGGTACAGCTGTGTGAAAAGTACTTAGTGAGTGAAATATCCCACTCTCCAGAATCAATTGACATAAAGTGTCGGCTCTGTTTGCAGAAAATTTAATTAATTCCCCACTGCCAATATTACAGGTAGAAGAACTTCATTGTGAAAATTTTAATCGTGAATGGAGACTAAAGGCAGGAACTAAAGGCAAAGCATCACACTATATCCTCACAATATCAAGGCAATGTTTCCAACAGTCTTTGCATTTGTTCATATAAGCATAGCATCATCCTATAAAAACTTACATAATTTTATTAGTTTGCGTGTTTTTGTTGTATCAGAATTTTGAACCTTGTAAAGAAAACTGAAGAGTCATGACAAATAACTCTCTTACTAGACTTTCTAAGGGCGATTTACCAGAAGAATTTTGACACATTAAAGACTGAAGAAGAAAAATAAATTTATAAGAAGACAGGTATCATTCTGACTTAACAGTTATTACTTAGTCCAATACTTGGTTAGATGAATAGAATTTTTACAACTTAGTTTTAAGACTCAAATAGGCAGAAAAAAATATGTTATGAAGTTATTCAGTGTGGAGATATTTAATGTACTGGTTTAATGTGAAGATCTTTGATCCACTTACACATGAGCTTTGTACAAGGAGATAAGAAAGGGTCTATTTTCATTCTTCTGCATTCTGAATGCCAGTTGGACCAACACCATTTGTTGAAGAGGATGTCCTTTTTCCATCAAATGTTTAGAGCTCCTTTGTCAAAAATCAGGTGACCACATATGTGAGGGCTCATTTCTGGATTTTCTATTCTATTCCATTGATCCATGTGCCTGTTTCTGTACCAGTACCATGCAGTTTTTTAGTACAATTGCCTTGTAATATAGCTTGATTTCAGGATTATTGATACTCACAGATTTTTTTTTCTTGTTTCTGAGTATGGATTTCGCTATTCTAGGTATTTTGTTCTTCCAGATGAAATTGCACATTGTTCTTTCCAGCTCTATGAAGAATTGGGTTGGAATTTTGATAGGGATTGCATTGAATCTGTAGATTGCTTTTGGTAAGAAGGCCATTTTTACAATGTTAATCCTGCCAATCCATGAGCATGGGATATCTTTCCATTTTCTGATATCTTCCGAGATTTCCTTCTTTAGAGGTTTGAAGTTCTTGTCATACAGGTCCTTCACTTGCTTAGTTAGAGTCACAGCAATGTATTTCATGTTTTTTAACAATTGTGAGGGGAATCTTTTCCCTAATTTCTTTCTTCACATGTTTGTCCTTTGAGTAGAGAAAGGCTACCGATTAGTTTGAGTTAATTTTATATCCAGTCAATTTGCTGAACTTGTTTATCAGCTGTAAAATTTCTTTGGTGGAATTTTTGAGGTTACTTAAGTACACTATCATGTCATCTGAAAATAGTGATGTATTTACTTCTTCTTTTCCAATTTGTATCCCTTTGATTTCCTATTGTTGTCTAATTGCTCTGGCCAGGATGTCCAGTACTAGGTTGAAAAGGTAGGGAGAGAGTGGGCTGCCTTGTTCAGTCCCTGATTTTATTGGGATTGCTTCAAGTTTCCCACAGTTAAGATTGATGTTGCCTATTGGTTTGCTGTATACTGCTTTTATTATGTTTAAGTATGGGCCTTGGATTCCTGTTTTTCCAAGACTTTTAACATGAAGGGGTGTTGAATTTTATCAAATGCTTTCTCAGTAAGATGACCATGTGTGTTTTTTTTTCTTTGAGTTTGTTTATATGGTGGATTACATTGATGGATTTCCATATATTAAACCAGTCCTGCATCCCAAGGATGAAGCCTCCTTAATCATGGTGAATGATAGATTTAATGGGTTCTTGGATTCAGTTTGCAAAAATTTTGTTGAGTATTTTTGCATCAATGTTCATAAGTGAGTTGGTCTGAAGTTCTCCTTAATTGTAGGGTCTTTGTGCGGTTTATGAATGAGGGTTATTGTAGCCTCAAAAAATGAGTTAGGTAGTGTTCCATCTAATTCTGTTTTGTGGAATAGTTTGGAGAGTATTGGTATTAGGTTGTCAATAAATGTCTGATAAAATTCTGCACTGAACCTATCTGGACCTGGGCTGTCTTTTGTTGGGAGGCTTTTGATGACTGCTTCTAATTCAATAGGTGTTATAGGATTATTTAGATGATTTACCTGGTCATGGTTTAACTTTAGTATCTGGTATCTGTTTAGGAATTCATCCTTTTCCTCCAGATTTTCAAGCTTCCTTGAGTATAGGCTTTTGTAGTAGGATCTGATGATTTCTTGAATTTTCTCAGTTTCAGTTGTTATGTCTCCAATTTACTTTCTGACTTTGATAATTTGATTATATCCTCTTTGCCTTCTAGTTTTCCTGGCTAATGGTTTATCAATCTTGTTAATTTTCTCAAAGAACCAGCTCTTGATTTTGTTGATTCATTCAATGGTTCTTTTGTTTCTATTTGGTCAATTTCTGCTCTGAGTTTGATTATTTCTTGTCATCTAGTCTGCCTGGGTGTATCTGCTTCTTTTTGTTCTAGAGCTTTCCAGTGGGCTATCTAGTTGTTAGTGTATGCTCTCTCCAGTTTCTTTTTTGAAGCACTCAAAGCTATGAGATTTCCTCTCAGTGATTTCCTCTCAGTACTGCTTTCATTGCACCTTATAGGTTTGGGTATGTTGTGTTTTTTTTTTTTTCATTAAATTCTAGAAAATTTTTAATTTCTTTATTTATTTCTTCTTTGACCTGCTATCTTTTAATAGAGCATTGTTTAGTTTCCATGTGTATATGAGCTTTTTGTTGTCTTTGTTGTTATTAAAGACTAGTCTTAGACCATTATGATCTGATAAGATACTTGGGAGTATTTCAATCTTCTTGTATCTATTGAGGCTTATTTTTGGACCGATTATATGGTCATTTTGGAGAAGGTGCTGTGAGGTGCTAAGAAGAAGGTGTATTCTTTTATATTAGGATGATATGTTCTGTAGATATCTATTAATTTTAGTTGGTTCATAACATCTGCTCATTTTACTGTGTCTTTGCTCAGTTTCTGTTTCCATGATCTGTCCATTGGTGGGAGTGCAGTGTTGAGGTCTCCCACTATTATTATGTGGTACAATGTATTTTTTGAGCTATAGTAGGGTTTCTTTTATGAATAATGGTGCTCTTGTATTTGGATCATATATGTTAAGGATTGAGAGTTCCTCTTGACAAATTTTTCCTGTAATTAATAAAAAGTATTCTTCCTTATCTTTTTTGAAAACTTTTGGTTGAAAATTTACTTTATTAGATATTAGAATGGCCACTCCAGCTTGCTTCTTGGCTCTGTTTGCTTGTAAGTTTTTTCCCCAAACTTTTACTCTGAGATAGTGTCTGTTTTTGTCTCTGAGATGAGTTCCCTGTATTCAGCACAATGCTAGATTTTGTTTATGTATCCAGTCTGATAGCCTATATCTTTCTATTGGGGAATTGAGTCCATTTATGTTAACAGATATTAAGGAATAGTGGTTGCTGTTTCCTGCTATTTTTGCTTTTGGAGGTAGAATTGTGTCTGTGTGTGTCTTTCTCTTTTGATTTTCTTCCTTAGGTATTTTCTTGTTTTTACTAAGATGTAGTTTCCCTCTTATATTGGGTTTCCCACCTATAATTCATTGTAGTGCTAGATTTGTGGTAAGATATTGTGTAAATTTAGTTTTGTCTTGGAATATCTTGGTCTCTCCATCTATGGTGATTGAGAGTTTTGCTGGGTATAGCAGTTGGGCTGATACTTGTGTTCTCTTAGGTTCTGCATGATATCTGCCCAGGATCTTCTAGCTTTCACAGTCTCTGTTGAGAAATCGGGTGTGATTCTGATTGGTCTGCCTTTATATGTTACATGACCTTTTTCCCTTACTGCTTTTAGTATTCTTTCTTTGCTTTGGACACTTGGCATTTTGACTATTGCGTGTCAGGAGGAATTTCTTTTCTGGTCCACTCTATTTGGAGTTTTGTTGGCTTCTTTTATGCTCCAGGTCATATCATTCTTAAGGGTAGGAATGTTTTCTTCTACAATTTTGTTGAAGATATATACTGTGCCTCTTAGTTGATATTCTTTGCCCTCTTCTATGCCTATTATCCTTAGTTTTGGTCATCTCATTGTGTCCTGGATCTCCTGGGCATTTTGGGTTAGGAGCGTTTTGGCTATTGCATCTTCTCTGACTCTCTTGTCTATGTTTTCAATGTTGTCTTTGGCCCTCGAGATTTTCTCTTGCATTTCTTGTAGTCTGTTGGAGATGTTTGCATCTGTGACTCCTGATTTCTCTTTTAGGTTTTCTCCCTCTAGGGTTGTTTATTTTATTGTTTTCTTTAGTGTTTCTGTTTTTATTTTAAATTCCTTCTTCCATTCCTTCATCTCTTTGGTTCTGTTTTTCTCCAGTTCTTTTTGTACTTTGAGTGTGTTTCTTGTTTTCTTTTTAAAAGCTTCTATTTCTTTATGCTTTTCCTCGCATTCTTGTTTAAGGATCACTGTCATCATCTTGAGGTATGATTTTGAATCCGAGTCTTCTTTTTCTGAAGTGTTTGGCATTCTGCTGTTTGCCTCAATGGGAGAGCTGGGTTCTAGTGTTGCCAGGTTATCTTGGTTTCCCTGGGGTATGTTCTTTTGCTTTCCTCTAGCCATCTTGCTGTCTGTGATTATATGTGGTCTTGTTGTCAGTGATTGTTTCTCATCTTTCCCGTGTACCTGACCTGTGTCCCTGGATCTCCACTCTTCCTGGTGGCAAATAGCCTGAGTGCCTGTTCTTTACCTATCATCTGCTAGGTCAAAACAGAAACCCTAAAGCAGGGTTCCTGCTCCCCTAAATCAATGGGGAAAGGCGCACTTTCCAAGCGCTCAGCACACACCTCTTACTTTCCAGCTACTCAGAGTGCAATCTCACCAGGCCTGTGTCCCTGGATCTACACTGTTTGTGGTGGCAGATGGCCTGAGCACCTGCTCTGCATGCATGGGCCGCTAGGTGAAAACAGAGACCCTATGGCAGGGTTCCTGCTCCCCTAAAGCAATCAGAAGAGGGGGTGCACTTTCCGAGCGAACAGCACAGACTTCTCTTCTCCTCAGCTACTCGGAGCACCATCTCACCAGGCCTGTGTCATTGGATCAACTTAAATGATAATATTTAAAATACAGAACTTAAATAATAAGTGGCAAGTAAGAGAAAATATGCTAAAAGAGCCAGCAATCAGAGTGTAAAAATGATGAATTTCTTTTCTTTGGTTTCCTGACTTAATCCCAGATATATAAGAAGAAATATTAATTATTTGGACATGAAAAATAAAGTCTAAAACAGAAACTAGCTGGAGATATAATGATGGTTACCGCCTGAAATACAATGCATGGAAATTATTCATTCAAATAGGATCTTCTATTTGCAATTTAAAAAGAACAATAAAATCCAAACTTAATAAAATCACATCATTAATAATACAAACAATCAAATCAAAATATGGTCCCTGAGCTCTGCCAAATGTTTATATGTGAGAAGCTGGTGATACCACCTAGGACCATATCAGTTGCCTGATCCTGGAACAACAGGGTTTGGTTACCATCAAAGTTCAGGTAGACATCCCTGGTCACAGTTGCTAGCCTTGGAACACGTTGACTTCTAATGGCTGTGTAAAACTGGTCCTACCCCTCACCTTGTCATTACAGAAGAGCTGACCCTAGGAATATGAGAGTAGGAAAACTGGTCCTGGTCCTAGTCAACTGCATTACTGTGGAAAAAGAGGGTCCACATATTGCAGAAGTTGTGAATGAGTTGGCGCAGATGTTGCAAGCAAGCATGGGGGAGCTTGTCTTAGCACTCATTTCCTGCAATGCACAGATGTGAGAGAGGGCAGGGAGAGGGAGAGGGTGAGGGAGAGAGACAAAGAGACAGAGAGAGAGAGAGAGAGAGAGAAAGACAAAGAGAGAGAGAGAGAGAGAGAGAGAGAGAGAGAGAGAGAGAGAGGCACTCTTCACCCCTCACCACCTATGGGAGACAGAGGGCATGGTACTGGGCTCATGAAAGAGGAAAGCAGGCTCTGCCCTCTTCAGCTGCATAACTCAGGACAGCAGACCCTGCAAATTTTCTAGGCAGTAATGTAGACCTGGCCCAGATATCAGGGAACAGAAAACCTGGACATGAGAGCCTGTTAGTGAAAAAGCTGTCTCTGCCACTTCTCTGCTGTGGTGACATGGGCAAGGGAGAGATGCCTCCTCATTCCTTGCCACAAACACCTAGTGAGAGATATGTCCCCAAAGACTTCAAGTTGGGAGATTTGGCTCTGTCCCTATTTCGCTGCAGTGTTCTAGATACTAGATCTTGAAACTTCACCTGGAGAGGATAGTAGAGCTGACCCTGAATGTAAGGGTTGTTGGTGAGCCTACCTTGAGAGCAGGAGAGGGGAGGACAAGACTGATCATCTCAGGTGACCTCGGGCCTAGATCCAGGCTTTGAATTGGCCCACCACAAACTAAGCCATTGATGAGTTCCTGAAGTGCATGATGTGGACAGTCCTTCATATTGAAAACAACAGGTCCACCCTGACACAGGACAATGATAGGGTATTCAGTAGGAGTTCCAGTGATTTTTCCAATGATAGAGTAGCAGAATACAGAGGACTCTTGCACAAGACCAATAAGTCACTGCAATGAAACTTGCAAGCAGAGAAGAATACATAAAGTATACATGTCTACTGTGGAAGACACTGTAACACACTGCAGCTTCCATGAAAGTCTATTTTTCTCAGCTCAGGGAAGAAACAGTGTGCAATGATCAAGGGAGGCATGTATCAAGGGAGTAAGAGATGAAGGAAATTTGGGAGCATGTTGTAAAACCCACAAAAATAATGTTTAAACATTAAATAAAACTTAATGAGAGAGACAGAGAGACAAAAAGATGGAGGGAGGAAGAGTGGGGAGGGAGGGAAGGTGAGAGAGAGAGAGAGAGAGAGAGAGAGAGAGAGACAGAGGCAGAGACAGAGACAGAGACAGGACAGAGACAGAGACTCTGTGTACTGTAGTAAACAGGTAGATAGAAATGGAATATCAGACAAAAAGTAGATCTTACCTAGACACAATTTCTAATAACATAAGGAAAATATAGACATCTGTTGTTGTGTAATCAATTCTTCAGTAATGCAGCTTCTGCAAGCATCTTTAAAACAACCCCTTTGTTCTCTGTGGTTTTCATATAGAGAAATTTGAATTCCACTTTATGTAGTTGGAATAAAAGACATATAGGAATGGTTTAACGACGTTTCATTGTTGTAAGCAGAGTTGAGAACATGAGAGGCAGAGAATCCAATGTGAAGTGCTGCAGACAGCTAGAAACAGTATTCCCTCCTGGAATTTCAAGACCCAGCATTGAATGGTGGTGAGGCAGCCTTTCCTTTCTCTGACACAAGGACTCTAAAATTTTTGAGAAAACCAAAAACTAAAAATCCTTCCTATTGTCTGCTCTTCTTGGTAATATTTCTCTATACTTTCAATACTGATGATTATAAAATATTTTTATTTGAAATGGTGCTTCAAAAGTTAAGAGAGTGCTTCTATTGTGCTTTATGAGTCCAGCTGAGGTTATAACTCCTCAAAGGAAAAGACAGTGTCCTTTGTTCAGGCTGGAAAAAAAAACATGTGGTACTCTATATGGCTAGAAATGAAGGGGGAAAAGGATAGGGTACAGACAGGACCATTTAGATTCATTTTACAAAATAAATGACTCTTGATGACATTTGATAAAATCCCTGTGAAATATGAAAAATAGTTTCATTTGGTAACTCATGAGAAGCTGATCAGTTCAACCTCTCACTTCTGCTTCCACAGGGTTTATGTTATGACTTGTATCACTGTGGGAGGATAACTATTAAACTGTACACAGTAATACATTGCCATATCTTCAGATTTCAGACTGCTGATGGTGAGGGAATAATCTGACCCAGATCCACTGCCACTGAACCGTGATGGGACCCCATCTACCAAGGTGGTTGCACCATAGATCAGGCCCTTAGGAGGTTTCCCTGGTTTCTGCTGCAACCAGCTTAAATAACTGCTAATACCCTGACTTGCCCTGCAAGTGATAGTGACTCTGTCTCCTAGAGATACAGCCATGGAGGATGGAGACTGAGTCATCTGGATGTCACATCTGGCACCTAAAAGTGGAAACATAATGAATATCCACATAGTTAAGAATGATAAAACAGGACATTCCATAAATGACAGTCAACACAAATCACATTGTAACTGTGAAATTTTCATTTTTGTTTGTTTTACCTGAAAACCAGAGCAAGAAGAACCCAAGAAACTGAGCAGGGGACATCATGTCCATGCTGATCCTTGCTACAATGATAATGGCACAGGGTGTGACAGGTATCTAAAGAAGTCCCCAAGGCTAGGAAGTGAGTATATGCAAATCATTGGGAGCTGGGTAGCACTGGTCACAGCTGCAATGCTTGCTTGTCTCATCACTGAGCACAAGTCAAGTGTCCCAAGATGCTCAGTGTAAAACCATACATATATCTCGAGAAAATGTATCTAATTGCAATTATTTAAAATTATATAAGATGCCTAATGTATGTAAGCTTTATTTTATATAATATAATTTAAGTATATACATAGGTTACTTCGAAGAATATCATGAAGTCGGAAAATATACAACAGAGAAGGAACTTTAACTCACTCAAACAATCCTCATTGATTTAAAGTATAGGATGCATTCCCCTTACAAAGTGTTTGTTAGTTTGGGGTGAACAGTGCTTTAAATTAAAAAATACATATAATGTATCAGAAACATTTTTACTGAAATCAATGTAAGATTTAACACCTTTAACTTTGCTAACTAAAGTTTCAAAAGAGTAAATACATAATAGGTCAATATGTAACACCTTGAATCTAACAACTTCTGTCACTCAAATTTCAGGGCCATATGAAGACAGTGGTTCTTTCATAATTGCAGACTTAATGGGTTCAACATTTCCTCAGTTTTGGATCTTCCATATTGTGCTTTTTTTTCTGCTATTTGCTATGATTTCCCACAATTCCTCAACATAAAAGTATGGCTAGTGATTACAGACTTCAGTGGTATAACAGAAAGCAGTGCTACTCAGCCAACACATGGCTCTGCTGTGTCCTACAAAATGTATTGCCAAGTTAAGTTATTGATCAGTAACTCTAGAATTTATGCTGACTCATGTACCAGCCTCACTGTCTCCAGGTTGGTCAAAGACTCCAAATAAACTATGATGCAGTACTATTTGAAAATCTATATAACACAAATATTTCAATACCACATATCACACATCTATGTCTTTGTCTTGACCATCCAGCCTTATTCATCACTGGTAGAAGTAAAATCTTTTCAGTCTTCAGTATCTTTGACCAGAAGCCAGGAAATCTTTTGGGTCTTTTAGAAAAATAAAAATTAAATTTCAGACCATATGAGGATGACCTGGAACCCACTGATTTCTTAGGAGCTGAACTCGAGAGATCAGTCAGTATAAACACCTAGTCATAAAGCTGATTCTTCAATACACAGAGCACCATAACCATCAGCAATACCACACAGCATTTTTGGATATATTAATAGTAATGCTGTCTTCTCTGCCTCCTTCTTGCACTTCCTTTCTTCTGATATCTAACAGCTGCATCTGTGTCACTCTTTGATCATGTAAGGCATTTCTGTGTTCACACATCATAGCCCCCAGGACACTTTCAGTTCATGATAACAGGATGATGACGGTTTCTCTGAACATAAAACCATGAGTCAATCATTCTGTTGTAGGGAATCTGGGATTGAATTCTTACCACAATCATTCTGTTGTAGGGAATCTGGGATTGAATTCTTACCACACCTCTTATAATGATCTGAGCAAATATGAAGAGAATCCCAGGAACACTCAACTTTCATTTCTCTTAGATTGAATTAAATAACAAACATTTTTTTATTTTGGATTATAACTTCATATGAATGCATTTGTTAATGGTACATTACTTAGCATTTTACCTTCTAAAAACGTTCAACTCATTCAAACATATTGAATTAATACCTGCACATCTTGAGATTAGTGTTACTTCCTAAGCATTTTCTTTTTATTTTAAACTTTATTTTAAAAAAAGATAAAAGCAAAAAATTTAAACATTTTTGCATAAATGTATACAAATACAATTGTGTCAGTATAAAAAGCCATCTGAATTTTTTTACATTTCTAAAAGGTCAGGTTTTAAGGACATCTACTTAATGATATTAGCACAAAGTGATTGACATGAAATCTTGCACACACTTTGGCAGCCATAAGTCTATAACTTTGTCCTCTTTACCCACATATTTTCTGTCTTGAGTTGGCTTCATTATTTATTTGCTTTTTATGAAATACATTCTAGGTTCTTGGTGTCTACTTTTTACTCGGAAATCTGTTGTATCATTGATCATTAGAAGATATCAACCCATTGTCTTCAGAAAGTACCTACAGGAATTTCAAAGATGCCATGAACTGGTTAGTCTTAAAGACATTACTGTGAGATTTTAGATGAAGATTTCATGCAGACTTTGTTGCATTCTCCATTTATGCCAAACTAACATTCTGTAGCAGTCATTATGTAGTTGTTCAACGTTCCTGCCCTGTCCTGACCGGCAGGAGGATAGAGAGAGTGTGAACTGGAAAGTGACCAAACAATCATTCCTTAGATATATGCCTTCAGAGATAGAGAGTCCAACCCAGTAATTTTCCTTCATATCTCACAGAATCCAAAAAAACATCACCTGAGGAAGAGTGTTTCATCCACAAACCTGGGACACACTTTACACCTGAATAGCATCTCTTAAATTCAATACTTCTTAAATTCAAGATACATTACTGGTATCTTGGTAGGTCAGAATCTAAATATTAATACTCTGGTGATCCCAATGTTTTCTTATTATTGATTCCTTTAGAAATGTATGTAGTATCTTTTTGTCTGATTTATTCATACAGAACCAAATTTGTTGAAAATAATCATTCAACTATTCACCTTGTTCTGTTTTTTTTTTTCTTCTTTAAGACATGCTATATTTTTATCACCTCCCAATAGGAGATGAATCAGAGATTTAAATGAAATAAAGTATTGATAGTAGGATAATATAAAATGTGCCATGTCCCTACTTTTGAATTAGTTTAATTTTCAGTTTGTGAATAAAGAGGTTATATAGAGATGTTTTATAGACTGATGTAAAGAGGGATTCAATATATGGAATAAGGCAAGTACAACAAAAATATTGCCATTTTCTAAATATGGTTTTGTCTTTGTTCAGCATTCTATAGGTTTGAGTCACCTACTAGAAAAAATGTGTCCCTAAGCAAATAACCTATAGGAAACCAGGCACACCTGCATTCAAATTCCATCCCCATAACTCATGTAGCCTTTAACGTTTAACAAATAATTTGTGTGGTCTAACAAAGTAACAAAATATAGTACAGATATACTTAGCTTTTAATAAGATGGTGCAATATGGAGAGTGTCCTATAAAAATATTTATGTGTTACTAATTGAGTTTCAATATGTAATATGTGCCTCAGTGAGTTTATGTGCAGTATGTGCACATGGGTTACAGAGGAGTAAGAAGAAGGCAATTGTGAGCCACTTGATGTGGGAGCTAGAAATGAAACTCAGGTCCTATGAAAGAACAGAAAATGCTCTTGATTCCAGATATATCCTCCCAGCACCCATTTTTAAAGAGAATCTTACTGAGTCCTACATACTGTGCACTTATATAACATATAATTAAACAAGTAGAGCTAGTACTCTATTGACATGTGCTCCTGAAAGGATCATGACTCTCACTGAACATCCTCCTATAAGAACTTCACTGACTTTGGAAAAATAGGAATGCTACAGTCTCAGAGACTAATTACGAGTTATGTTAGGAAAACTTTAGAACCTTTAACAACCATTCTTCCTCATTGACTTCTTTGTCTGATGTAATATCTTTGTGATTAACAAGTAAAAGGGTTTATTTGTAGACTGTAAGCAATCACCAAGAATCATAAGTTAGAAAGTAAACAGTGGCTGAGGTCTACATCAATGATTTCACCAGTTTGATTTAATACTCCTATCAGTGTTTCCACCAATGAATTTAAAAAAGCCTCAGGCCTTGAATTTTCTCTGTCATGATAATAACTTCATCAGGATGTTACTAGATAGTAAAATGTCATGAGGGGTAGACAAAATTTGTGTTCCAAGGGCAACATCATTCATACATGGACACAGGGTAAACTATCTCATAACTTCTTGAAGGTGTGAGTTATGTCTTTATGCTGTCTACTAGGACATCTCATGGTGGCGATGCTAACAGAAGTGAAATTAAGAAGTATAGAAAAGAGAGAAAGGAGTAATTAATTTTGTGTTGATAACAAAATACTTTCTGCTGCATGTTTCCTAACTACTGATTTACATGGCTTTTGTTGTACAATAATTCAATAGCTTTAGTTGTAAAAGGTATCTAGGAGAAGAATGAGATTACAAGTTAACTCCTCCTTATGACTTTGTTCAGTACATACTTGCACCCTATTTATTGTGATAATATTTACACCCTACCAAACATGTAGGGAATAACAAGTAGTTCCTGAAGCTTGCTACAATATCTAATAAAGAGTAATTATCTCAAAACCTTCTTTCTAACAATTGACTAAATATATATGAATAAATTACATCTGTGTGTTTGCATGCATTATTTGTTTATTTATATGATTATTCACATCACAAATGCTGGTCCCTTCATCTCTCACAGAGTTCTTACCACACATCCTACTGCCTCATGACCTCTGATAGGGCAGTCCAATATCACCTTGCTATTCCTACACCCTGGTACATCATGTCTACATGATTAGACACTTTCTCTGTGTCAGGAGCCTTGGACCAGCTCATGTACTCTCTTAGGTTGGTGGGTCAGTCTCTAGGAGCTACCAGGGGTCTAGAAATGTTGACAATATTGATCATCCATGGGGTTTGCCATCTCCTTTAGGGCCCTCAATACTTCTGAACTCTATCCAATGTTTCTATGTGGGTATCTGCATCTGTCTCAGTTAGCTGCTGGGTCCTATCAGAGGACTGCTATGATAAGTCTCTGTCTCCAAGAAAATATAGCATATTTATATTTGTGAGGGACTGATGCCAGCTCATGGGATATATTTTTAAATGGGCAGGCCATTCCTCAGTCTCTCTTCTCTTTTTCCCTGTATTTCTATGAACAGGACAAATTTGGGGTCAAAAGTTTTGTAGGTAGGTTGGTGTCTCCATTCCTCCACTGTCTGAATACTGGAGGTAGTCTCTTTACATTCCAAATCTATATGTTCTGACATTTCAGGTGTGGTCATCTGCACTATCTCCTGGAAGAATTTCTCATTCTTAGCCTCTGGAAGTTCCTACTGAATCTTCCCAAAACTCAATCCCTACCTTCTGCAGCTGGATATTTCCATTCATTCTTCTGGATCTTTGGGCCTGTCTACTGCCACATCCTATGTCTAATTCTAACCCTTTTTTCCCTCCTCCTTCCCTCTCGCACCCAGGTCCCTCTTTCACTTTGCTTCCCATGAATAATTTGTTTCCTCCCCTGAAGAAAATTCAATCATTTCCACTTAAGCCTTCTTTTTTTTTAATTTCTTTCTGTCTGTATGATATACCATGGGTATTCTAAACTTTTTGGTAATATCCACTTAGTAGTGAGTGTATACCATTCATGTTTTATTTGATCTGGGTAATGTCACTCAGGATGATGTTTTTTATTTCCAGCCATTTGCATGCAAGTCTATGATATTTTACAAAACTGATTAGTATTCTATTACGTAAATGAACCACAGTTTCTGTGTCAATTCTTTGGTTGAAGGGATAAATTGGTGCTTTTCTAATAAAATAAAATGTTAGAAAAATTTCACAAGTTATAGAAGCCTGAGATCATTATTGAAGGAATGCAAAGGATGAGAGACTTGGAGATAATGTATGTGAGATTGAAGTTTCTAAGGTCTACACTGAGAAATTATAAAACCTAGCTAAAATCTATAGCTAAAATGTATGTTTATTGACATTGATTTAGAAGTATCTGCCTATTTAAATATTAAACAGTAGGTAGAAGTACCAGACTTGTGTAACTGATCTTCTCATGTGATCAGAGGAACCAAAGACAGAATATTTTCATCATTGCTTTTTCAGGTTGGTGAGGTCTAACTGGATGTGGGAATTCCCAAGAAATGTTCTACAACTGTGGGAAGTCATCTGATCTCTTGTTGAGAGAAGGCACTGGGACAGCATTCAGTGAATTCTAACCAGAGGAGGGCAACATAGAGCAAAGATTTCATCAATGTTTTTAAGGTAAGCTACAGCCAGTCCAGGCAAGTCCTTTTACTTATCATTACAGAGATAGTCAATGGATATAGACAGGCTCAAGGAGTCACAGATCCCTCAAAAGTCTAAGTGACCCTGAAAAAAAGATCTTCAAATGGTCTTAGCCATACAAAACCAAGCAATAATTTTGTCCACTCACATGGCCTAAAGAATCCAGCAGTAAATTACATATAACCAACATTAAGATGCTCAGCATGATATTTTAAAAATTAAAAGGATAAAAATGATGTTTGAAAAACTATTTCTCATTAATGATTTTCTTCCTGATAAGACCTGAAGTGGCTTATTTCACCTCTGCACTGACCATCCACAACTGAGAAGTAAAATTTTTCTCTTTAAAAGTTAAGACCAAGTTTACAAGCTGTATTTTGGAGCTATGGAACATTGTATCTGCAAAAGTAGTTTACACAGATGCCCTTCCATGATTTCATAAAATGTTTTATGAGTTACAGAGGCAGTCAGATACTCAGTTGTCAGAGACACATGGTAGGGAAATTACTTCCAAATGCTGTACTTGATATTTTGCTAGACAATGTCTTAATAGAATTTCATATCTCTTT
Organism: Micromys minutus; assembly: GCF_963924665.1. Taxonomy (NCBI): domain Eukaryota; kingdom Metazoa; phylum Chordata; class Mammalia; order Rodentia; family Muridae; genus Micromys; species Micromys minutus. The sequence goes on from NC_137953.1 coordinate 16,355,446, forward strand.
TAATATATCAAGCAAAATGATAACTTTATTTAACATATCTTACAAAGCTTATAGGTGTTTGTCTCTTATGCAGGAGTCTGATATACTAAATAGGGGTTAACAGGGACTTAATCCTTCTGCAGAACTCAAGTACATGTTTCTGGCATATTTTGTCTCACTAAACAAACTTATATTTATAATGATGTTAAATGTTTTTCCTCATTAAGTTTGTCTTTTATTGATCCACCCAATTTTTCCCTATAATTCTTCCACCACATACCACAATCCAAAAATTTATGTTATCACCAAAAAGTTGGCTTATGTTCTTATCTTTGCCGTCTGTGAAATTCTACTGTGGCCCCATAAGTGATGGATCCTTCTGAGGCATGCTAAAATAGGTGTTACAGCTCTTAAGAAACAAGCTCTCAGAAAATTGAGTAATTTCTAAACTCATTAATCCTTCTTGATAAACTTCTTATACACAGTTTTGGGATGGTTCAGGGTCTGGCAACAGGTACTTCCTATTGCCTGGCCTCAGAGCTTGGGAATACTTCATCTACATTTTTGAGGGGTGGTCCTGCTTCTAAGTGACTGGTCTGTCTTGAGCCTACTTGTCATATGGTCACATTCTCACCTGTGGAAGAGGGATTTATGGTGTGACACACATGACTCAAACCTCTCTACAGAGGGCTTTGGGGCATCCAGCTACATGAGAGGGGCTTAATATCTGGGAAGACTAGGAAACTACCTACCATTTCTTAGGTTCTGTGGAACATTGACTAATCTCCGCAAGGAATCGGGGTACCCTTCACCACCCACAGCCTCACAGTCTCTCCTAAGTGAAGTTTTTAAGAAGAAATAGGGGGCTGAGAAGGCTTCAGAAACTCGAAATTGAAGTAATGTATGTGCATGGAGGGAGTGACACAGAACAGCTTCAGGAGCATCTGAGGCAGGGTCACCAACAGCATCTGCAGGTTTCTGTAAAAGGACATAGCACTGTGAGAGGCATGTAATCACACTGCTGACAATAAAAATCTGCAGCATCTTCTGAGAATACGTTATCAATTTTAAAAACAAAACCTGTGAATTAGCCACTGCTGGAGAACTGGGACAGGACTCCAGGTCGAAGAGTATTGCCTCCTGAAATAAGGAGCTTCTCCTGGCTTCTTCTGGTTCATATCATCGTCAATATCTGTGCTGGTTATGCAACTTGTACTGACTGTTTCTCCTGGAGCCATAGACAGAGATGCTGGAGACTGGGTAAGAACAAGTCAAATGTGCCATAAGTAGACAAAATGAAGGCTTGACGTTATTGGAAACTATAAAATTTTGTAGAGACTGAGAACATTTAACAAATGTCATGAGAAAGAGAAATGGTATTCCTTAGCACAGATACAAAAGAGAAGAAGGCTGAGGAAATGAGCTAGGGACAGCATGACCATAGCCTTAAATGATATAGCCGGGTTCCCAGATGGCTGGACAGCATGCAATATATGTCATAAGGGAGGCAGAGGTGATAATGGGGGTATTCAAATTACACTGAATATGACAGTAAGAGCATAGGCCACATAGTAAAGAAATAACTTTGTAGAAACTTTAAAGAAAAACATAATGAAAAAATTCAAATCTATAAAGAATGTGTATTTAATAAAAATTTAATAGAGTATAATTAAATAATTCAATAAAATAGTCCAAGAGTGTGGATGTGCAGAGAGAGTGATTTAAAATACGTGTAAGTGCTTTCTTCATAGCAAAAATAGCAACACTTAAACTTCAGAATTTAATCAGATAAATATGTGCTAACATAGCGAGCAATCAAAGGATGCAGATGATGAGGAATGGATTTTCTGTGATTTGCTGACCTAATTCTAAACACAGAAGAGGACATATTAATTCCCTAAATAGTAAATTCCTAAATTCCAGAATTTAGCTAGTGCATATAGAGATGGATTACAGTCTGAAACCCTGTTTATGGAAATTGTGCATTTAATTAGGATTTTATTTAGAGTTTAAACAGAACAATAAAATTCAACATGAATAAAACTGCACCATTAACAATATAGAGTCTACTCAGTACATGGGAAAAGGTAGGCACGGATATTGATTGTTCCCTGAATATGATACAGAAATAGAGAGAATATGCAAAGAGATTTTAAAAAGTTAAACTTGATAAGATGTTATAGAAAGTTGCATCTAATCTACATATTGAGGAGCATCCTGCTTGTAAGCATTAAAGAGGAATGGATAATCAGATTTGTTGGTAGGACTAAGAGGTGATAATACTAAAAGTACATTCACAAATCATTCTACCACTAAAACAAGAGTTATTGTACAAATAAGCTTTATAAAAATATTGGAATCTTCACAGAGGAGTCAAAATTTATTTTCAAAAAGAACCCAGTTAAAGAAATTATTAAGAAAATTTTTTTCTGAAGCAGCTAGTAATGAATAAGTACTTACATGTTCCTCACTCAGTAAACAGGAAAAATGAGGTTCTTCATTACCATGGACTTCCACCTGTTGCTAAAGTGAAGCTAATTTCTAAACACACAGCTCAGAAGTACCATAGGGTAAAATGAGCTAAGGCAAAACTGTGTGCGTTTTGTGAGAGTTTTTTGCAGTGGTGGTGACACCAGGGTGTTTGGTGATAGCAGTGTACATGAATAAAAGATTATGGCTTTGAAAACACAGATTATTTATGTGACTGATATGCTTAAGGACACTGCATATTCATATAGAGCATTCACATAGGCACATGCAAATACGATCAATAAAAGTATGAAATTTCTTTCAGTTTTCTTCTTTATTTTATTATTAAAGATACAACAGCAAATGAAGGATGTTTGCAATGTGCACGAGTTCTTATGTATACATTTTGACAACTTCCTGTGAGCAGACAAGTATCTGAAAAGAGAAAATTAAAGAGTTTATTATATGAAGTAGAGCAGCCAGTTGCTGAATTGCAATCACTCTAGTTATAAAAGAAAGAGTGATACGTCCCTCTACTGGTTGAAATGCAAACAGAATATTCTAGCACAATTTTGGAGAAATCAGAAATTCAGTGATTGAAAAGCAATTTGTGCTTATTAGAAGTGTTAAATACCTAATATCCAAACCCACGTAATCTGCAGAAATAAAAATAAAGACATTATTTAAATGCTACAATTCAGAAAAGATAATTTATATTTTAAATCACTTATATGTCATATCGCTTTTTTTTTCTTTTGTGTATTAGATATTTTATGTACTTACATTTCAAATGTCATTCCCATTCTCCCGTCTCCCATGCCCCTTTGCCTCGCCTGCTTCCATGAAGATGCTCCCACTCCCAACTCATCACTTCAGAATTCCCCTAAACTGGGGAAATGAGCCTTTGCAGGAATAGGGCTTCTTTTCCTATTGATATAGACAATGTTATCTGCTGCAGCATATGCAGTTGGTGCCATGAGTCCCTCCACATGTATTCGTTGGTTGGTATTTTGGTTCCTGGGAGCTTTGGGTGTTTTAGTTGGTTTATATTGTTGTTCTTCCTATGAGGTTACAAACTCCTTCCTTTCCTTCAATACATTCTCTAGCTCCTCCATTGAGGTCTCAGTGCTCAGACTGATGTTTAGCTGCAAGCATCCTCATCTGTATCAGCAAGGCTCTGACAGAGCCTCTCAGTAGACATCCAAATCAGGATCTTGTCAGCAAGCACTGCTTGGCATCTTCAATAGTGACTGGGTGTGGTGTCTGATACAGGATGATCCCCAGGTGGGGCAGTCTCTAGATGGCATATTCTTCAGTCTCTGCTCCACAATTTGTTCCTGTATTTCCTCCCATGAGTATTTTGATTTCCCTTATAAAAAGGACAGAAGAACCCACATTTTGGTCTTTTTTCTTCTTGAGCTTCATATGGTCTGTAAATTATACTCAGGTATTTCAAGATTTGGTGTTCTTTTGTGACTTGGTTACATGACTCAGGATATTTACTAGTTCCATACAGTTGTCTAAGAATTTCATAAAGTCATTGTTTTTAATACCTGGGGATTTCTCCACTGTATAAATATACCACATTGTCAGAATCCATTCCTCTATTTAAGGACATCTGGGTTCTTTTTATTTTTATTTTTAGTGAAAAATATTTTTCCTTAAAACTTTATTTTTTAAAAAAAGGATAGATATACAAAATTTTAAAGTCATTTTAGCATAACACTATATGAATTTCTTGTCGGTACTTAATTCTTTTAGAAGTTTGATAGCATACATTGAAATCCCACTAGTTACCATAAGCATAAAGTACATTTTTTGTATTCACACGTCATTATGTTTAATCTATACTCACGAAGAAATCTGTTTCCATGTTACTTTTTGTCTGACATCTGGGTTCTTTCCAGCTTCTGGTTGTCATAAATAAGACTGCTATGACTATATTGAGGCATGGTTCCTTGTTATATGTTGAAGCATCTCTTAGGAATATACTAAGGAGTGCTATAGCAGGATCCTCAGGTAGTACTATGTCCAATTTTCTGAGAAACTATTAGACTGATTTCCAGAATAATTTTAATAGCTTGGAGTCCCAGCAACAATAGAGGAGCATTTCTCTTTCTCCACATCCTTGCAGGTATCTACTGTCATCTGGGGGTTTTTGATTTTTTGGTTTTTGTTTATCTTAGCCATTTTGTCTGGTTTGAGTTCCTCAACTGAAACACTTGTCTTCATATACTCTAAGAGGTTGTTCCTGTTATATGCATGATTCTCATTATTTAATAAAATGCATGCCTTAAGTTTCAGGGTTTCTTTTTAGAAGTTTCAGGGTTTTGGTTTTTTTTTTTTTTTTTTTTTTTTTTTTTTTTTTTTTTGGCAGTGTTTGCCACCCATGTTCATTATGCTTTGGAGAATCTGTTGTTCATTCAATTGATAAATTATTAATTGAACAATTGATTGCTTTGCACTTGTTAACTAATGATAATGAAGGGAAAACACATTTCAACAAAAATCATTAAGTGTGGAGGAAAACTTTTTTAAAGTCAATGATATTAAGAAGGAAGGAATGGCTGGATGGAGAGGATAGAGAGAGTGCTTGATAAAAAGGGGTACTGAGAGATACATAAAGAAAGACAGGGAGGAGATCTGGGCAGCCAGGGAGCAGAAAGTTCTCTGACTAGTGCACACAGAAAGTGCACCACTGGCCTTCCTGATCCAGGGACCAGAAACACAGCATTGGAACCTCTGCTTCCACCCAGCGACATTAAGGTGCAGAATAGGGCTCGGCCCATCTGCCACTTGGACCAGCAGTTCCAAAGGTTTAAAGACTGGTAAGGAGGGGATCTGAGCAGCCAGAGAGCAGAGAGATCACTGCCAAGTTCTCTGGGAAAGGGCACCCCTCCCCTGCCTGATCAAGGGACCAGGAACACAGCATTGGGACCTCTGTTTCTACGCAGCGAATTTGGGGCGCATAACAGGGCTCAGCCCATCTGCCACCTGAACCAGTGGAGATCCAGGGACACAGACCAGATACAAGGGAAAGGCAAGCACATATCACTGACAACAAGGTGGCAAGAGGAAAGCAAAAGAGTATGTCCCAAGGAAACCAAGAGAACCTAGCAACACCAGAACCCAGCTCTCCCATAACAGCAATCATTAGAATGCCAAACACTCCAGAAAAAGAAGACTCAGACCTAAAATAATAACTCAAAACTCTGATAGAGATACTTAAAGAAGAACGGGAGGAAAAGCAAAAAGAATCAGAGGCTTTTAAAGAGGAAACAAGAAAAACACTCAAAGAACTCAAAGAAATAGAGGAAAACAGAACCAAAGAGATGAAGGAATGAAAGAAGGAATTTAAAAACTGAAATTGACACAATAAAGAAAACACTAAAAAAGATAACCCTACAGGTAGAACACCTAAAAAAGAAATCAGGAGTAACAGAAGCAAGCATTTCCAATAGACTACAAGAGATGGAAGAGAGAATCTCGGGGGCAGAAGACAACATTGTAAACATAGAAAAACAGCAAGAGAAGATGAAAAAAACAAAAAGCTCCTAACCCAAAATGTCCAGGAGATCCAGGACACAAAGAGAAGACTGAACCTAAGGATATTAGGAATAAAAGAGGGAGAAGAGTATCAACTAAGAGGCACAGTAAATATCTTCAACGAAATCGTAGAAGAAAACTTTCCTACCCTTAAGAATGAGATGACCTCAAGCATAAAAGAAGCCTTCAGAACTCCAAATAGGTTGTACCAGAAAAGAAATACCTCCCAAAAAATAATAGTCAAAACACCAAGTGCCCAAAGCAAAGAATACTAAAAGCAGTAAGGGAAAAAGGTCGGGTAACATATAAAGTCAGACCAATTAGAATCACACCTGATTTCTAAACAGAGACTATGAAAGCTAGAAGAGCCTGGACAGACATCACGAAGACCCTAAGAGAGGAAAAGTGCCAGCCCAAGCTGCTATACCCAGCAAAACTATCAATTACCATAGATGGAGAGATGAAGATATTTCAAGACAAATCTAAATTTACACAATATCTGACCACAAACCCAGCACTACAATGAGTTATAGGTGGAAAACCCATTACAAGGAGGGGAACTACGTCCTAGTAAAAACAAGAAAACTCCTAAGCAAGAAAACCAAAAGAAAAAAAAGACACAGACACAACTCAACCTACAAAAGAAATAATAGCAGGAAACAGAAACAACTATTTCTTGATATCTATTAAGATAAACGGACTCAACTCCCTAATAAAGAGACATAGGCTATCAGACTGGATACATAAACAAAATCCACCATTTTGCTGCATACAGGAAACTCATCTCAGAGACAGAGACAGACACTATCTCAAAGTAAAACGGTGGGGAAAAAAACTTCCAAGCAAACAGCCCCTAGAAGAAAGCTGGAGTGGCTATTCTAATATCAAATAAAGTAAATTTCCAACCAAAAGTTATCAAAAAAGATAAGGAAGGACACTTTTTACTCATTACCAGGGAAATCTGTCAGGAGGAACTCTCAATCCTTAACATATATGCTCCAAATAAAAAAGCAGTCACATTCATAAAAGAAACCCTAAAAAGCTCAAAAAAAAACATTTCACCCCACACAATAATAGTGGGAGACTTTAATACCCCACTCTCTCCAATGGACAGATCATGGAATCAGAAACTGAACAAGGACACTGCAAAACTAGCAGAGACTTTGAACCAAAAAGAATTAATAGATATCTACAGAACATATCATCCTAAAGAAAAAGAATACACCTTCTTCTCAGCACCCCATGGCACCTTCTCGAAAATTGACCACATAATTGGACACAGAATGAGCCTCCACCGATATAAGAAGATTGAAATACTCCCATGCATTCTGTCAGATCACCATGGTCTACGGCTGGTCGTTAACAACAACAAAGACAAAAAAAAAAAAAAAAAAGCCCACATACACATGGAAACTAGACAATGCTCTGTTAAACAATATCAGGGTCAAAGAAGAAAAAAAAGAAAGAAATTAAGGATTTTCTAGAATTCAATGAAAAGGAAAACACAACATACCCAAAACTATGGGAATCAATTAAAGCAGTACTGAGAAGAAAACTCATAGCCCTAAGTGCTTCCAAAAAGAAACTGGAGAGAGCATACATCACCAACTTGACAGCACACCTAAAAGCCCTACAACAAAAGGAAGCAGATACACCCAAGAAGAGTAGAAGGCAAGAAAATATCAAAATTAGGGCAGAAATAGACCAAATAGAAACAAAAGGAACCATTGACAAAATCAACAAAACCAAGAGCTGGTTCTTTGAGAAAATCAACAAGATTGATAAACCCCTAGCTAGACTAACTAGAGGGCAAAGAAAGAGTATACAAATTAACAAAATCAGAAAGGAAAGTGGAGACATAATAACTGAAACTGAGGAAATTCAAGAAATCATCAGATCCTACTACAAAACCTATACTCCACAAAATGGGAAAATCTGGAGTAAATGGATGAATTCCTAGACAGATACAAGATCCCAAAGTTAAACCAGGACCAAGTAAACCATCTAAATAACCCTATAACACCAAAAGAAATAGAAGTCATCAAAAGCCTCCAAACCAAAAAAAGCCCAGGTCCAGACGGATTCAGTGCAGAATTTTAACAGACAGTTATTGTGGACATAAGACTCTCCAAAGTATTCCACAAGATAAAATCAGATGTAATACTACCTAACTCATTTTTGAGGCTACAATAACCCTCATACCTAAACCACACAAAGACTCTACAAGGAAAGAGAACTTCAGACCAATCTCACTTATGAACACTGGTGTAAAAATACTCAACAGAATTTTTGCAAACCAAATCCAGGAACACATCAAACAATCATTCACCATGACCAAGTAGGCTTCATCCCTGGGATGCAGTAATGGTTTAATATAAGTAAATCCGGAGCCTGGCCCAGCTGCCACCCGAAACAGCGGCTGGCTCATAGAGGCTGAGCAACTGGTGGACGGGAGACCTGGGCTGCCGGGGAGCAGGGAGATCTCTGCGGAGTGCACACAGAAAGTGCACACCCTAACTTGCCCTGCCCTGCCTTGCCCGATCCAGCGATTGGGAACAGAAAATTAGAACTTCTGTTTCCACCCAGAGGCGACTCCAGGACGCAGAGCAGAGCCTGGCCCACCTGCCACCCGGAACGGCGGCTGGCTCATAGAGGCTAAGCAACTGGTGGGCAGGAGAACTGGGCTGCCGGGGAGCAGAGAGATCTCTGCTGAGTGCACACGGAAAGTGCACATCCTAACTTGCCCTGCCCTGCCTTGCCCGATCCACAAATTGGGAAGAGAAAATTAGAACTTCTGTTTCCACCCAGAGGCAACTTCAGGACGCAGAGCGGAGCCTGGCCCAGTTGCCACCCGGAACCTGGGCTGCCAGGGAGTAGAGAGATCTCTGCGGAGTGCACACGGAAAGTGTACCAGGGACACAGACCAGATACAAGGGAAAGGCAAGAACATATCACTGACAACAAAATGGCAAGAGGAAAGAGAAAGAGTATATCCCAAGGAAACCAAGACAATCTAGCAACACCAGAACCCAGCTCTCCCATAATAGCAAACATCGGAATTCCAAACAGTCCAGAAAAAAAAAAAAAAAACACAGAACTGAAATCATACCTCAAGATGCTGATAGAGATACTTAAACAAGAACGGGAGGAAAAGCAAAAAGATTCAGAAGCTTTTAAAGAAAACCAAGAAAAACACTCAAAGAACTCAAAGAACTAGAGGAAAACAGAACCAAAGAAATAAGGGAATGGAAGAGGGAAATTAAACGGAAATTGACACAATAAAGAAAACACTAAAAGAGATAACCCTAGAGTCAGAACACCAAAAAAAGAAATCAGGAGTCACAAAAGCAAGCATTTCCAATAGATTACAAGAGCTCGAGGAGAGAATCTCGGGGGCAGAAGACAACATGCAAACATAGACAAAACAGCCAGAGAAGATGCAAAAAACAAAAAGCTCCTAACCCAAAATGTCCAGGAAATACAAAACACAATGAGAAGACCGAACCTAAGGATAATAGGAATAGAAGAGGGAAAAGAGTATCAACTAAGAGGCACAGTAAATATCTTCAACAAAATCATAGAGGAAAACTTCCCTACCCTCAAGAATGAGATGACCACGAGCATAAAAGAAGCCAACAGAACTCCAAATAGGTTGGACCAGAAAAGAAATACCTCCCGACACATAATAGTAAAAACATCAAGTGCCCAAAGTAAAGAAAGAATACTAAAAGCAGTAAGGGAAAAAGGTCAGGTAACATATAAAGGCAGACCAATCAGACTCACACCCAATATCTCAACAGAGACTATGAAAGCTAGAAGAGCCTGGACAGACATCATGCACTCCTTAAGAGAGCACAAGTGCCAGCCCAAGCTGCTATACCCAGCAAAACTATGAATCACCATCGATGGAGAGACGAAGATATTTCAAGACAAATCAAAATTCACACAATATCTGACCACAAACCCAGCACTACAACGAATTATAGGTGGAAAACCCAATACAAGGAGGGAAAATACAGCCTAGTAAAAACAAGAAAACTCCTAAACAAGAAAACTAAAAGAAGAAAAAAACAAAGACACAACTCAACACAAAAAAAGCAATAATGGCAGGAAACAGAAACAACTATTCCTTGATATCTATTAACATAAATGGTCTAAACTCCCCAATAAAGAAGCATAGACTATCAGACTGGATACATAAACCAAATCCAGCCTTTTGCTTTATACATGAAACTCATCTCAGAGTCAGACACAGACACTATCTCAGAGTAAAAGGGTGGGAAAAAACTTCCAAGCAAACAGCTGCAAGAAGCAAGCTGGGGTGGCTATTCTAATATCGAATAAAGTAAATTTCCAACCAAAAGTTATCAAAAAAGATAAGGAAGGACACTTTTTACTCATTACCGGGGAAATCTGTCAGGAGGAACTCTCAATCCTAAACATATATGCTCCAAATAAAAAATCACCCACATTCATAAAAGAAACCCTACTAAAGCTCAAAAAATACATTTCACCCCACACAATATTAGTGGGAGACTTTAATACCCCACTCTCACCAATGGACAGATCAGGGAAACAGAAACTGAACAAGGACACGGCAAAACTAGCAGAGACTATGAACCAACTAGAATTAATAGATATATACAGAACATACTATCCTAAAGTAAAAGAATACACCTTCTTCTCACCACCCCATGGCACCTTCTCGAAAATTGACCACATAATTGGACACAGAACGAGCCTCCACCGATATAAGAAGATTGAAATACTCCCATGCATCCTCTCAGATCACCATGGTCTACGGCTGGTCTTTAACAACAACAAAGACAAAAAAAAGCCCACATACACATGGAAACTAAACAACATTCTGTTAAAGGATAGCAGGATCAAAGAAGAAATAAAGAAAGAAATTAAGGACTTTCTAGAATTCAATGAAAACGAAAACACAACATACCCAAACCTATGGGATGCAATGAAAGCAGTATTGAGAGGAAAACTCATAGCCCTAATTGTTTCCAAAAAGAAACTGGAGAGAGCTCACATCAGCAACCTGACAGCACAGCAAAAAGCCCTAGAACAAAAGGAAGCAGATATACCCAAAAAGAGTAGATGGCAAGAAATAATCAAAATTAGGGCAGAAATAGACCAAATAGAAACAAAAAGAACCATTGAAAAAAATCAACAAAACCAAGAGTTTGTTCTTTGAGAAAATCAACAAGATTGATAAACCCCTAGCCAGACTAACGAGAGGGCAAAGAGAGAGTATCCAAATTAACAAAATCAGAAAGGAAAGTGGTGACATAACAACTAAAACTGAGGAAATTCAAGAAATCATCAGATTCTACTACAAAAACTTATAGTCCACAAAATTGGAAAATCTGGAGGAAATGGATGAATTCCTAGACAGATACAAGGTCCCAAAGTTAAACCAGGACCAAGTAAACCATCTAAGTAACCCTATAACACCTAAAAAAATAGAAGAAATCATCAAAAGCCTCCCAACCAAAAAAAGCCCAGGTCCAGATGGATTCAGTGCAGAATTTTATCAGACATTTATTGGGGATATAACACCAATACTCGCCAAACTATTCCAAAAGATAAAATCAGATGGAATATTACCCAACTCATTTTTTTGAGGCTACAATAACCCTCGTACCTAAACCACACAAAGACCCTACAAGGAAAGAGAACTTCAGACAAATCTGACTTATGAACATTGATGCAAAAATACTCAACAAAATCCTTGCAAACCGAATCCAAGAACACATAAAAACCATCATTCATCATGACCAAGTAGGCTTCATCCCTGGGATGCAGGGATGGTTTAACATAAGGAAATCCATCAATGTAATCCACCATATAAACAAACTTAAAGACCAAAATCACTTGGTCATCTCACTAGACGCTAAGAAAGCATTCGACAAAATCCAACACCCCTTCATGTTAAAAGTCCTGGAAAGAACAAGAATCCAAGGCCCATATTTAAACATAATAAAAGCAATATACAGCAAACCAACAGCCAACATCAAACTTAATGGCGAGAAACTTGAAGCAATCCCACTAAAATCAGGGACTCGACAAGGCTGCCCACTCTCCCTCTACCTATTCAACATAGTACTGGAAGTCCTGGCTGGAGCAATTAGACAGCAAAAGGAGATCAAGGGGATACGAATCGGAAAGGAAGAGATAAAAACATCATTCTTTGCCGATGACATGATAGTGTACTTGAGTGACCTCAAAAATTCTACCAGAGAACTCCTACAGCTGATAAACAAGTTCAGCAAAGTGGCTGGATACAAAATTAACTCAAACAAATCAGTAGCCTTCCTATACTCAAAGGACAAACATGTGGAGAAAGAAATTAGGGAAAAGGTACCCTTCACAATCGTCACAAAAACTATGAAATACCTTGGTGTGACTCTAACTAAGCAAGTGAAGGACCTGTATGACAAGAACTTCAAACCTCTAAAGAAAGAATTTGAGGAGGATCTTAGAAAATGGAAAGATCTCCCATGCTCATAGATTAGAAAGATTAACATCTTAAAAATGGCCATCCTACCAAAAGCAATCTACAGATTCACTGCAATCCCCATCAAAATTCCAACCCAGTTCTTCATGGAATTGGAAAGGTCAATGTGCAATTTCATATGGAATAACAAAAGACCTAGAATAGCTAAATCCATCCTCAACAACAGAAAAACATCTGCAGGAATCATTATCCCTGACCTCAAGCTATATTACAAGGCAATTGTGATGAAAATTGCATGGTACTGGTACAGAAATAGGCATGTGAATCAATGGAATAGAATAGAAGATCCAGAAATGATCTTGTATATGGTAACCTGATTTTTGACCAAGGAGCAGTAAACATTCCATGGAAAAAAGACAGCCTATTCAACAATGGTGCTGGTCCAACTGGCACTCAGCATGCAAAAGAATGAAAATAGACCCTTTCTTATCTCCTTTTATAAAGCTCAAGTGTAAGTGGATCAAAGATTTCCACATTAAATCAGATAAACTGAAACTATTAGATGAGAAAGTAGAGAAAACCTTAGAACACATAGGCACAGGAGAAAATTTCCTGAACAAAACACCAATGGCTCAAGCTCTAAGGTCAATGATTAACAAATGGGACATAATGAGATTGCAAAGTCTCTGTAAGGCTAAGGACATTGTCAAGAAAACAAAACGGCAACCAACAGAATGGGAAAAGATCTTTACCAACACCACATCAGATAGAGGCCTAATATCCAAGGTGTACAAGGAACTCAAAAAACTAGACACCAGAGAATCAAATAAACCTATTAAAAATGGGGTACAGAGCTAAACAAAACGTTTTCAGTTGAGGAACACCGAATGGCTGAGAAATATCTGAGGAAATGCTCGACATCCTTAGCCATCAGGGAAATGCAAATCAAAACAACCCTGAGATTCCACCTCACACCAGTCAGCTTGGCCAAGATCCAAAACTCAGAGGACAGCAGATGCTGGCGAGGCTGCAGAGAAATGGAACACTTCTCCACTGTTGGTGGGGTTGCAAGCTAATACAACCACTCTGGAAATCAGTCTGGCGATACCTCAGAAAATTGGATATAGTACTACCTGAAGACCCAGCTATTCCACTTCTGGGCATATACCCCAGAGACACTTTAATACACAACAAAGATATATGCACCACAATGTTTATAGCCGCTCTATTTATAATAGCCAGAAGCTGGAAGAAACCCAGATGTCCTTCAGAAGATGAATGGATACAAAAATTGTGGTACATATACACAATGCAATGCTACACAGCCACCAGAAACAATGACTTAACCAAATTCTTAAGAAAATGGCTGCATCTAGAGTATATCATCCTGAGTGAGATAACCCAGTCATAAAAGAACAGACATAATATGCAGTCACTGATAGTGGGATGCTAAGGCCAGAGGCTTGCACTCCCCCAGAAATAACTCACAGACTGTGTGAAGTCCAAGAAATAAAGAAAACAAAACAAAACAAAAAAATATTTACAAAACAAGAAAACTTTAACTATTTCCATGTTACATTTTGTTTTACATGTACTTTAGCTCATTGCAACTATTAAGTTTTCAAGGCATACAATCAAACCTTGAAAAAAATCAAGTACTGACTAAAAAATATATTCATATAGTTTTAGGTAAAAATTTTGTTAAAATCTGGAAAAAAGTACTGAAAAAATTGTATAATTTTGAGCAAAAAATATTTAAAATCTGTACATTTATCTTTGCTTTGTAAAATAAAGTTGTAAAAAAAATAAAAATAAATAAAAAAAATAAGTAAATCCATCAATGTAATCCACAATATAAACAAACTCAAAAAAAAAATCGCATGGTCATCTCACTAGATGCTGAGAAAGCATTGGACAAAATTCAACATCCCTTCATATTAAAAGTCTTGGAAAGAACTGGAATCCAATTCCATACCTAAACATAATTAAAGCAATATACAGCAAACCAGCTGCCAACAACAAACTTCATGGTGGGAAACTTAAATCAATCCCACTAAAATCAGGGACTCAACAAGGCTGCCCACTCTCCCCCTACCTATTCAACATAGTACTGGAAGTCCTGGCTGGAGCAATTAGACAGCAAAAGGAGATCAAAGGGACACGAATCGGAAAGGAAGAGGTAAAAATATCACTCTTTACAGATGACATGATAGCGTACTTGTGTTTCCCCAAAAATTCCACCAGAGAACTCCTACGGCTGATAAACAAGTTCAGCAAAGTGGCTGGATACAAAATTAACTCAAACAAATCAGTAGCCTTCCTATACTCAAAGGACAAACATGTGGTGAAAGAAATTAGGGAAAAGATACCCTTCACATTAGTAACAAAAACTATGAAATACCTTGGTGTGACTCTAACTAAGCAAGTGAAAGACCTGTATGACAAGAACTTTAAACCTCTAAAGAAAAAAATCGAGGAAGATCTCAGAAAATAGAAAGATCTCCCATGCTCATGGATTGGAAGGATCAACATTTTAAAAATGGCCATCCTCCCAAAAGCAATCTACAGATTCAATGCAATCCCCATCAAAATTCCAACCCAGTCCTTCATTGGGTTGGTAAGATCAATGTGCAATATCATATGGAATAACAGAAGACCTAGAATAGCTAAATCCATCCTCAACAACAAGAAAACATTTGCGGAAATCACTATCCCTGACCTCAAGCTATATTACAAGGCAATTGTGCTGAAAACTGCATGTTACTGGTACTGAAATAGGCACGTAGATCAATGGAATAGAATAGAAGATCCAGAAAGGAGCCCTCACATATATGGTTACCTGATTTTTGACAAAGAAGCCGTAAACATTCAATGGAAAAAGGACGCCTATACAACAAATGATGCTTGTCCATCTGGCACTCAGCATGCAAAAGAATGAAAATAGACCCTTTCTTATCTCCTTGTACAAGTCTCAAGTATAAGTGGGTCAAAGATCTCCACATTAAACCAGATACACTGAAACTATTAGATGAGAAAGTAGGAAAAACCTTAGAACACATAGGCACAGGAAAAAACTTTCTTAACAAAACACCAATGGCTCAAGCTCTAAGGTCAAAGATTAACAAATGGGACTTAATGAGATTGCAAAGTTTCTGTAAGGCTAAGGACATTGTCAAGAAACAAAACGGCAGCCAACAGAATTCGAAAAGATCTTTACCAACACCACATCAGATAGAGGCCTAATATCCAAGGTGTACAAAGAACTCAAAAGCTAGACACCGGAGAATCAAACAACCCTATTAAAAATGGAACTAAACAAAATGTTCTCAATTGAGGAATATTGAATGGCTGAGAAACATCTGAGGAAGTGCTCGTCATCCTTAGCCATAAGGGAAATGCAAATAAAAACAACCCTGATATTCCACCTCACACCAGTCAGATGGCCAAGATCCAAAACTCAGATGACAGCAGATGCTGGCAAGGTTGTGGAGAAGAGGAACACTTCTCCACTCTTGGTGGGGTTGTAAACTGATACAACCACTCTGGAAATCAGTCTTTCGATACCTCAGAAAATTGGACATAGTACTTACTACCTGAAGACCCAGCTATTCCACTTCTGGGCATATACCCCAGAGACACTTTAATATACCACAAAGATGCATGAACCACAATGTTCATAGCAGCTCTATTTATAATAGTCAGAAGCTGGAAAGAACCCAGATGTCCTTCAGTAGATAGATGGATACAAAAATTGTGGTACATTTACACAATGGAATATTACTCAGCCACCAGAAACAATGACTTAACCAAATTCTTAAGAATATGGCTGCATCTAGAGAATATCATCCTGAGTGAGATAACCCAGTCACAAAAGAACAGACATAATATGCAGTCACTGATAGTGGGATACTAACCCCAGAGCCTCGGACTGCCCCAGAAACAACTCACAGACTGTGAAATTCAAGAAAAAAAGAAAAGAAAATAAAACAGAAAAAAAATCATGCTCAATCCTTACACACCAGGAACACATTGACAAATTCCAGGTTACACCCTGTTTTATATGTACTTTTTGCTCATCGTAAAAAAAAAAAAAAAAAAAAAAAAAGAAGGACAGGAAAGATCAAGGGAGAGATTTTTCTTTCACTAAATTGCAGGGCAGGTTTATTTTAAAAAATGACTTCCTAAAGAAAAATGGCTAGACTTGCATTGCATCCATGATTATAGGAATCTGTGACTCTCTGCAAGAAAACGTATGAAAGTAGAAGGGAGACCAATTGGGAAGAAGAGGTTGGCATGAGTACAAAGAAGTTAAACTATAAAGATAGCAAAATGATATACATGTGTGTAATTGTTGAGCAAGAGGCAAAAATTGAGAAAGAAAAAAAATAAATGATTAGATAGACTGACTGATGGAAATACAGATAGTATTCAGTAAGCAGGTAGAACGAATGATAGACAGACAGAGGAACAGATACATTGATTCAAGATAGCATCCACAAAGTCCCTGGAGACCTTCAGAACAATAACTGATGAGGGGTGCCTCTTATGCTTGTCCTTACACAATAGTTAGAGGAAACAATAAATACTGTTCATTTAGAATATTTAGAAAAACATTGCAGTGAAATGAGACATCATGAAGATACTAAGGTACTTAAATAAATCATATGGCATAGAAAGAAGAATATACATCCCATAGAAGGCTAATATCCAATATATACAAAGAATTCAAGAAGTTAGACTCCAGAGAACTAAATAACCCAACTTAAAAATGGAGTACTTGTTTGCACCCTGAGCTGTCCCTGTGCCACAGCTCTTCATTCCCAGATCCTACTTGAAGAGAGCTGATCTCCCAACAGTGCTGTCAGACTTGAGAGTAAAGGTGAGACCACCATTTCTGCTGCAAGGCAGGCTTCTGGAGCGCCAGGACAAAAGAACAGAACAATAACCAGAAAATGAATCATTCTGGCTTCTGTCTGTACCTTGGACCTGACTCTGTGCCACAGCTCTCCATACCCAAATTGCCTGATGTGAGATCCTCTTCCAGGCGTGCTGGCATAAAGGCTTACAAGAGGGTCAAGCTGTTGTCAGAGACAGCAAAACCAGGTAACACCAAAGATAACAGATGGTGAGAGGCAAGCACAAGAACCTAAGCAACAGAAAACAAGGACACTTGACATTATCTGAAACCAGTTCTCCCACCAGAGCAAGCACTGGATAGCCCAATACACCAGAAAGAAAAACATAGACTCAGAGTTAAAATCATATCTCACAATGGTGATAGAGAACTTTAAGAAAAACACAAATAATGTCCTTAAAAAAAAATACTGGTCAACAAACGTAAACACGTAGAATCCATTAAAGAGGAAACAGAAAATTTACTTAAATAATTAGAGAAAAATAAAACCAAACAGGTGACATATTTGATTAAAACCACCAAGGATCTAAAAATGAAAATAGGGACAATAAAGAAATCACAAAGAAAGACAAACCAAGAGATAGAAAACATAGAAAGGAGATCAGTAGTCATAGACACTAGCATCACCAACACAATATAAGAGAAGAGAGAATTTCAGAGGCAGAGGATCCCAAAGAAAATATTGACACAACAGTCTAAGAAAATGCAAAACCCAAAAAGCTCCCAAACCAAAATATTAAGGAAATCCAGTATACAATGAGAAGATCAAGCCTAAGGATAATAGGTATAACAGAGAGTAAAGATTCCCAAATTAAAGGGCCAGTAAATATCTTCAAAAAAAAACCCTAAAGAAATATAAGAAGTCATTAAAAATCTCCCAACAAAACCTCCCAGCATCAGATGGGTTTAGTGTATAATTTTATCAGACCTTCTTAGAAGACCTAATACAGATATTCTTCAAACAATTGCACAAAATAGAAACAGAAAGAACACAACCTAATTCATTCTATGAAGCCACAATTAGGCTCATTCCTAAAGGAAAAAAAAAATCAAAGAAAGAAAGAGAGCATAAGACCAATCTCTCTTGGGGAATTTGATGCAAAAACACTCAATAAATTTTTTGCCAATCATATCCAAGAACATATCAAAATGCTCTCCCACCATGATCAAGTAGACTTTATCCCAGAGATGCAGCCATCATTCAATATATGGAAATCTTTCCATGTAAGCCACTATATAAACAAAGTCAATGGAAAAAAAACATAGGATTATCTCATTAGACAGATAGAAAGCACTTGAAAAAATTCAACACCCTTCATGATAAAAGTTTAGAAAGATCAGGAAATCAAGGACCATACCTAAACTTAGTAAAAGCAATATACAACAAACCAGTAAACAGCATTAAACTAAAAGGAGAGTAAGTAACTTGAAGCAATACCACTAACATCAGGGACTAGACAAGGATGCCCACTCTCCATCCTACCTATTCAATATAGTATTTGAAGTCCTATCCAGAGCAATTATAAAACAAGAGGAGTTCAAAGGAATACAATTTGAAAAGGAAAACAATCAAAATATAACTACTTGAAAATTATATGGTAGCATACTTAAGCGACCCCAAAAATTCCACCAAAGAATTCCTACAGCTAATAAACAACTTCAGCAACATGGCTGAATATAAAATTAACTCAAACAAATCAGCACCCTTCCTCTATTGAAAGGATAAATGATCTGAGAAAGAAGTTAAGTATCTGATGAAAGAAATAGAAGAATATCTCAGAAGATGGAAAGATCTCCCATATTCATGAATTGCCAAGATTAATATCGTAAAAATGAATGGTCATCTTGCCAAAAGCAATCTACAGATCCAATATAATCACCATCAAAATTTCAGTTCAATTCTTCATAGAGTTAGAAAGGACAATTTGCAAGTTCATTAGGAATAACAAAATCAAAAACAGGATAGTGAACACTATTCTCAACAATGAATAAACTTCTGGGGGAATCAGGATCTCTGATTTCAAACTATATACAGAGAAAGAATAACAAAAAAAATGCCTGGTATTGATACAGAGGTAGACAGGTAGATCGATGGGATAGAATTGAAGTCCTAAAAATAGACCCGCACACCTACGGTCACTTGATCTTTAACAAGAAGTTAAAACCATGCAGTGGAAAAAAAGACAGCATTTTTGAAAAAAAAAAAAAGTGCTGGTCTAACCGACAGTCAGCATGTAGAAGAATGCAAATCAATCCAGTCTTATTTATTTTTCCAAAGCTCCTGGCACAGTAAATTACGGAACTCCACACAAAACCAGACACACTGAATCTAATGTAAGAGAAAGTAGGGCAAAGCATTTAATACATGGGCACAAGAGAAATTTTCCTTAACAGAACACCAATGGCTTATGCTATAAGATCAATATTTGACAAATGTGACCTCATAAAATTGCAAAGCTTCTGTAAGGCAAAGGACACTGTCAATGGAACAAAATGGAAACCAACAAATTGGGAAAAGATTTTTACAGATCCTATATCTGATAGACGACTAATATCTAATATGAACAAAGAAATCAAGAAGTTAGACAATCAAATAACTCTATTGAAAATGGGGTACAGAGCTAAATAGAGAATTCTCAACTTGGGAAACTCCAATGGCCGAGAAGCATCTGACAAAATGTTCAACATTTTTAGTCATCAGGGAAATGCTAATTTAAAGTACCCTGGTGCTCCACCTCACATAAATCAGAATGCCTAAGGTAAAAAAGTCAGGTGACAGCAAATGTTTGCAAGAATATGGAGAAAGAGGAACACTCCTTCGTTACCAGTGGGATTACAGGATAGTACAATCACTCTAAACTCAGTCTGGAGGTTCCTCAGAATATTAGACATAGTAATACCGAGGACCCAGCTATACCATTCCTGAGCGTATACCGAGCATATAATAAAGACACATGCTCCACTATGTTCCTAGCAGCCATAATAACCAAAAATTGGAAACAACCCAGAAGAATGGATACAAAAAGTGTGGTACATTTACACAATAAACTACTACTAAGCAATTAAAAATGACTTCATGAAAATTGCAGGTATATGAATAGGTTTAGAATATCTTATCCTGAGTGAGGTAACTCAGTCAGAAATAACAAACATGATAAATACTTACTGATATGAGGACTTAGAAAAAGAGCTTGTAAAACCCATTATATGACTCATGGAACAACTGAAGCTTAAGAGGAAGGAAGACCAAAGAGTGGATGCTTCAGGCCTACCTAGAAGGGAGAACAAAATGATCCAATAAAGTAGTGTGTGGGAAGGACTTTGGAGGAAGAGAGTTGAAGAAAAGAGGGCAGAGTCAGGTATGGAGAAAATAATTGAGATGTACAGAGGGTCAGAAAATTGACAAAGGTGTATAAATGGGAGATGGGGAATTGGTGGTAGAAACATGGAAGTATCTAATGCCAGAACAGTAGGAACCAACAAGGACCTCACAGGAATGAAATTAGATGAAATACCCCATAAAGGAGAGAGAGAACCTGTTGAGACCATCTTTAAATTTTTAACCCAGAATGGCTTCTCTATAAAAAATATATATATATATAGGGTCAAAGAGTGGAGCTGAGACCAAAGGAAAGTCTATCCATAGATTATTCTACCTGAGGATCCATCCCACATGCAGACACCAAACCCAGACACTATTGCTGATTCCAAGACGTGCTTGCTGACAGGAGCCTGATTCATCTGTCTCCTGAGAGGCTTTGCCAGATCCTGACAAATACAGAGGCAGATACTCAGAGCCAGCCATTGAGCTCTGCCAGATCCTGTCCAGTACAGATGCAGATGCCCAAAGCCAACTATTATATTGATCCCAGGGACAACAATGGAGGAGTTAGGAAAGGACTGAAGGAGCTGAAGGAGCCTTATCTGGCATCAGTGGGAGGGGAGACCCATGGGGCTCTGAAGGCTTGATGCTCCAGTGTAGAGAAATGGTAGGTCAGTGAGATGAGAGTGGGTGCATGGGGGTTGGGTAGCAGCCTCATAGAAACTTCATGAGGGGTAGGGAATAGAGATATTCTGGAGGGGAACCTAAGATAAAGATAACTTTTAAACTATAAATAAATAAAATATCAAATAAAAGAAAACAGGGAAATAAAGGATATAACATGCTCTGCATCTGTACCTTGATTTATTGTATAAGGACAACTTGCAAAAGCAACTGCTGTGCCTGTCAGAACTATGTTCCTATAGTTCTTATAGATGCTTCAGTAGTCTTTGTTGCTGATGAATGTTCCTTCACAAGCAGAGGGGAGGTGCTGTAAAGTCCTTGTTCTTTTCATTCTTCATTCTTAGTTGACTTTACTTGGGATTATTCCCTATGCCTTGATGATTGTTGTCTTTCCCTAAGGAAGTTTATGAAACAAAATTATAAACTCATTTCTTCTCAGGGGACACTGACAAGATTCAACAGGACAGAACAAATGAAAACAGAACATAGCACAAAACTATTTTACATAAAGTGTAGAGTTTCTTAAAATTATAACCTACAAAATAAAAGACCATAAATACTAAGCCCCTAAGACAATTCAGCAACAAATCCTAGAATAACTAAGAAAATATGGTATTATGTATGTATAGCTGATCCAAGAATGATATAAAAGAATTCAAAAAAAATAAAGTATTAGACTTGTCAACCTTGGGAAAAGATTGGCTTACCCCAGTTTGTTCTGTTAATTAAGGTAGAAACAAAATTATCCCTTTATTAAACGAATTCTTATAAGATTACAAAAAACAACTACAATAATGCCTAAGCTTGAACTGATCATAAAGATCAATATAAAATTTCGGAAATATTGAAAAGAAAGTAAACTTCAATCTCTAAATTAATATACTGAATTTTTGGTTATACTTTCCATGAGAAATAAAATCCACAAAATTATTCTAAAAGTAGTTTAAAATAATGTTTCTAAATATAGTTAGAAAAATAAAAGGCATATAGATACACACCTAAGCATTTAAAACTCTGAATGAGGATTTAACAAACATACATACTGTATTAAAAAGAATGCAATATTAACATAGTTCAAAGAATTAATAGAAAATAGTTAAAATTATCAAAAATTACCTAGACTAATGAGATTAAATTCTCCTGATGCGGATGTAACACAATGGCTATTACAAGGACTTTCCATTACTAGGCTATTATGGGACTTGAGATGTAGTAAAACCACTCATCCAGCCAGATGCAGCCAGCCAAAGCTTTCAGCAGGGAACATACATGTTCCCAGCCCCTCCCCCTCACACTGACAGATGCTCTGCTCCTCTGCAGTCAAGCAGCACATTGCCAGCTGTGCTGCCCAGGCAAGGACGTTTTTGTTAGGGTCTGTATCACTGTGTTAGGAAAATGTGTACCTTGCCAGCAGTAATAAACCCCCAAATCCTCAGCCTCCACTCTGCTGATTTTAAGTGTGAAATCTGTCCCCGATCCACTGCCACTGAACCTGTCAGGGACCTCACTGTACAGTTTGGACACCTGATAGATTAAACCCTTTGGAGACTGGCCTGGCTTCTGTAAAAACCAATTCAAATATGTCTTTCCATTAGTATCTAAGAGACTCTGGCTTGACTTGCAAGAGATGGAGGCTGGTTGTCCAATAGTAACTGACAAAGACAGCTGAGTCTGGGTCATCACAACATCACCGGTGGTTTCTGAAATTTGAACACAATAGTGTAAAGAAACAGGTAAAATTCTTGAAAAATCTTTGAGAAATTCCTTATTACTATCAGGTGAGATCCTGGCAGTATTTGAAATTAAAAATATTATAGATTAAATATTTTTTCATAAAAAATGTGATTTGAAGGCTATAAACATCAGAGTCTATACCTTGATCTGAGTACAGATATTGTTCCATCTGAAATGTCTCATTAAGATAAAACAAATTTCACAATTTCACATGTCTACCTTGGAGACTGTGACCTGCCCCATCACTAATGGACAGCACACAAAGGCAGACAAAGGTCACCTGCCATCCCTATCTTCCTCCTTCAACTTCTACTCAACTTACCCTGAGTCCAAAGCATTAGCAAAAGCAGAAACTGGGCAGGACTCATCATTTTGAGAAAATGAACATAAGAGAGTGATCAGTGAAGGCAAGAGGACAGTTGAGATTTATATCAGGCCAGCAGGGCAAGGACCTCCCTAGGGAGCAATATGCAAATGCTTTGTCTGTATAATAGTGTACATAGAAGGACAGTTATGTGGGCTTTCTGAATGTGAAAAATGACTCAGAAAGTGAAAGTAATAAAACAAATTGCGGTTACTCTTCCAGTAGGATATTAAAGTATTGTCAATGCAATTTAAATCACTTATAAATATCCATCAACACATTAATCTTTCCATGTTATTTGAAATTTACTTAGAATTTGTCTATATACACATGAATAAACTGCAGAAAAAGGGCAATGTACTTGAGAAACACAGCTAGTTATTGGAATAGATGACATGAGCTCCCAGAAATTTGTGCTCACAGTCTCTAATGCATTGCAATAAGACAGACAGAAGCAAGTAATTTAGAAGCAAGTCATTCAGCTCTCTCTTCAACTTACTGACTGCACTCTGACTCTGTAGTAGAAAATGTACATTTAATATTATCAACAGAACACACTTAAGATAGTAATGTGACTTTAAACAGTGTGTACTATGAGAATTATTACACTTACTATACATCCATAAAAGTTCATGTATCTAATTATTAAATTATGTCCATATATGAACATTCATCATTCTCATAACATTAAAATTGTTTTTGATCAATTTATCTTACTCTTACATATCAAAAAAAAAAAAAAAAAAAAAAAAAAAAAACTCCAAACTTCTGGTAGTTCTGCCTTACATATTATCATTATGTGTTAATTTCTCAAATTTCATTGAATAAAATCACAGTACATGACCTTCAATGAATTAATTTTTACACTGAAACTGTTTCTTTAAAGTATCACTCATGTTCTTTGAATTAATAAATGATATATCTCTGTTGCTGGATCTTCTGGTAATGATAACCTTTATTCTTGCATCAGCAGATTTTTCTTATTTTTACTTTCAGTAGATATAAATAAAGATACTATCCATTAATGTTGTATCAGATTAGCCATGAACATACATCTCTCTCTTGAGCAGATACATGGGAATGTACTTGTCAACTTCTATATGAGAGATAAAAAATGACTTCATTTACTGTAAATGGCTATGCAGCAATGACAAAGTTTTGTAAGCACAACCTTCTCCCAGTCATTGAGATGGAAATTTCCTTATGCTCAAGAAAGAATTTATTACTGCATCATTAGTTTAATAATTTGTTTTGTTTATTGGTAAATGGAATAAGTTATTCTCCAAATGATCAAAGATGCATTACTTATACTTAATTTTTAACTCCATTTGTATATATCACTGTTCATTGTAAGTTTTTATCTGGATCCTCAACTACTTAATGTGAACTTCATTTTGTTGCTACTACCTTAAAGATTTTTGAAGAAATGATATTAAATTAAAAAATAGCTGTTAAGTGTAGTTGCCTGTAGAATGGTGTGGTTAAATGTGACAACTGATTCAGGCATGTTGCCTATGTTAGCAATTTTACATACAATTCTTTAGAAATTGATATTCTCCTTTGAATGATTCAAGTGAAATGAAAGGTCTAAGGAGCTTCTAAGCATAAATTGTATGTCCTTGTTCCATCCCTGTCATAATCTTGATTATAAGACATCTATTTGCTATCTGAAATATCTCTTTCATAGACATAAACATTGCAGGCACCATTCTAGAGAATAAGAGCTGTTTTCCCCACATGGACAAAAGCCTTTGGTGAGCAATGGGACCCAGGGTTTATCGTACCTATCTATTCTTAGTCCTCACTTCTCTTCATTCTTACCAGGAATCAAGAAAAACAAAACTACAAACAACAGAAAGGACAATTTCATTTTAAGAATGCAGCCTAAGGACATGAGCAGTTTCTGCAAGAGGTAAATTAATCTTTTATCGAAAAGTAACAAAAGTGAATCCTCCCCCCAAGGAGCAATATGCAATGGCCTGAGTTGGTGAAGCAGTAGAAACAGTAATGAGAGTCATGCAGGCTTTTCACAATCTGAAATTCAATAAAATATCTCCTATGTCACAGGAGACAATAGTAAAACAATGTGTGCTGAACAAAGAACATCCTGATAACTGTCAATCTTGACAATGACACTTAAGAAGTAATGTGTTACAGAAAGTCAGGAAGGAGTGGAAAGACATATGTGTGAAACTGTTCTCTTCAAGTTAACCATCAATGTTTTTGTTCCTCTTTTCAACAAGTTTATAGAAAATAGCTGTCTTTTTTTTTTTTTTAATGTTGTATGTAGCAGTTAAGACCATTGTTCTCTGTGGTGCACTAAATTAGTCTCCATGGGCACAAAAAAATAATTTTGACCAAAAAATTGACCTGTCTACAAGAAAAACATGGGCACAGATGGAGGAAAGCCTGAGACAATGGCCAACAAATAACCAGGTCAACTTGAGACCCATCCAATGAACAAACACTAATACCTGACCCTATTAAAGTTACTCTGCTGTGTTTACAAAAAAGAGCCTAGCATAACTGCCTTCTGAGAGCCCCACCCAGCAGTTGACTGAGACAGATGCAGAGAACAGCAGCCTAATGTTGGACAGAGCTCAGGGTCACTTATGAAAAAGTTTGATGAATAGTAGAATGACCCCAAAATAGATAAAAAAAAAAAATACTACTGCAACAGGCAACAAAGTCTACAAACCTGGACACTTGGAGTTATTCAGGGATGAAGTCATCAACGAAAGAGCATACAAGAACTTAACGGAATATTTAGGCAATATACAGAAAATATACACTTCAGTCTGTAGCTAAAGCCTTTGCCCTAACTGGGCTTCCTTTTCTGCCTCACTGGGAGATAATATGCACTGCTCTGCAGAAACTTGATGCACCAGGTCCATGGATGCTTACCTCATGGTGAGCAAGCAAAAAAAATTAGGTCATTGACTCAAGAATAAAGAGTTGAAGGGGAGTCTTAAGAGTAAATCTTTCAGTGTTAAAGGGAAGAGAAGAATCAGAATTATAAAGAAAATTTAAATAATTATGCTTTTAAATTCTCACAGTATTCCATAAAGGACAATGGAATCAACAATATATAAGATTACATTGAATGAATGACAAATTATATTTCGTGTTTTCTAGGAGGAGCAGGAAAAGTTCAGTAAGAAAATTTTACATTTATTTGTTTATTATATGTTTGTATGTATATTAGGCAGGTTTATGCCAATACATAAACATGGAAAACAAAATAAAATTGATGGAAGTTAGTCCTCCATGCAATGTTTGTCTTGGGAAAACATCAAGTTGTTTGGCTTAGTAGCAGGCATATGTGTGGAGAAATTGTCTTGATTAATAATAGATGTACTAAGGGTCAGCATGATGTTGACAGTGCCAACACCTGGGCATAAGTCCTAAGTGGCTTCAGAAAGCAGGCAGAGCAAACCATAGAATAGAAAGTAAACCATTCAGAAGGATTTCTTACGGCCTTTTGTTCAGTTTCTGCCATTCTGCATGTACTGCCCTTAGATTCCTTCATGTAAGGTGGAATTATATTGATTTTTTTCTGCATAAGTTGCATTGTGTTATAATTTCTATTTAGAGGCCTAATATCCAAGGTATACTAGGAACTCACGAAGTTAGAAACCAGAGAATTAAACAACCCTATTAAAAATAGGGTACAGAGCTAAACAAACAGTTCTCAATTGAGGAATGGTTGAGAAACATCTAAGGAAGTGCTAGACATGCACCACAATGTTCATAGAAGCCCTATTTATAATAGCCATAAGCTGGAAAGAACCCAGATGTCCTTCAGTATATAAATGGATACAAAAATTGTGGTATATTTACACAATGTAGTACTACTCAGCTATCAGAGACAATGACTTTATGAAATTCTTAAGAAAATGGATGTATCTAGAGAATATCATTCTGTGTGAGATAACCCAGTCACAAAAAAAAGTCATAATATGCAGTCATTGATAATTGGATACTAACCCCAGAAAGCTCTGAACACCCCAGAAACAAGTCACAGATGATATGAAGTTCAAGAAAAAACAAAGGCCAAAAAAATGGAGAATGAAAAGCCATTATGCTTAATCTTTACACACCAAGAAAACTTTGACTACTTCCAGATTACATCTTGTTTTACATGTACTTTATGCTCATTGTAACTGGTAAGATTTTTTTAATTGAACAACTTTATTTTAAAAAACAAAGATAAATGTACAGATTTTAAGCATTTTTGCATAAAAGTATAAAAATATATTTTATCAGTACTTGGTTTCTTTAAAGGTTTGATAGTGTGCATTAAGATCTTACTATTATGTGTCGGGAGAAATTTCTTTTCTGGTCCACTCTGTTTTGAGTTCTGTAGGCTTCTTTTATGCTCATGGTCATCTCATTCTTGAGGGTAGGGAAGTTTTCTTCTAAGATTTTGTTGAAGATATTTACTGTGCCTCTTACTTGATATTCTTCACCCTCTTCTATTCCTATTATCCTTAGGTTTGGTCTTCGCTTTGTGTCCTGGATCTCCTGGACATTTTGGGTTAGGAGCTTTTTGGCTTTTGCCTCTTCTCTGTTTTTTTCTATGTTTTCAATGTTGTCTTCGGCCCCCGAGATTCTCTCTTCCATCTCTTGTAGTCTGTTTGAGATGCTTGCATCTGTGACTCCTGATTTCTTTTTTAGGTGTTCTACCTCTAAGGTTGTCTCTTTTAGTGTTTTCTTTACTGTTTTCATTTCCATAAAACAATCTGAATTTTTTCAGAGTTGTCACTTGCTTTTTATATACAATGACGAAAGGCTTCCTAAGAGAAATGCACCTTGGGAAGGATAGAAAATAATGGATAGAAAAAAATTCCCGTTTTCACCTTATTAAGCCTTATAAATTTTGTTCCCATTCATAGTTTTCTTCAATAAGGAAAATTACACTATGTTGCATTCTTGCTGGTTTTGAATAAGAACCTTTTTCGCTCTCAGACCCCTGTGTCACATAAATAATACCATGGAATGCAAGTTCACAAAGAAATTCATGTAAGTGAAAAAAACTAGAAGCACACTCGTAATAAGCCAATCCCCAGTTCCCTGGTCTTCATCTGAAGATAGTAACCAGGGACTATAATAATGGATCACAGCTACTCAGTACAAACAGTTTTTGACTGTAATCTCAACAAGTGCGTGCAGACCCAGACATCAGTGCAAACACCCAAGGTTTTGTTAAAGTAGCAAAAAATGCACATTATATGAAGCGTATTCAAAAAATTGTGCCTATCTAATTCTATATCTAAGTGGAGAAGAATCTAAATAGATCAATATTTATTGACCAGACCAAAACTCAAGTTCACATGAAGAAAGAACTCCCCATAAATCTAGACACACTGAATCTGACAAAGAGAAAGCAGAGTAATGCCTGAATGCATGAGCACAGGAGTTGAGTGCCTAAATAGAACACCTATAGCATAGGCACTAATATCAACAATTAATAAATTGAACCTCTTGAAACTGAAAAGCTTCTATAAGACAAGGACATTATCAATAAGACAGAGAGTGAGAACCTATAGAATGGGAAAGGTTTTCATCACCTCCACACCCAATAAAGAACTAATATCAAGGAAAATCAAAAAACTAAATATAAACAAACCTAGTAATCCAAATAAAAATGTGGTTGAGATCTAAACAAAACTTGTAATAGAAGAATCTAAAATGGCTGAGAAAAACTTAATGAAATACTCAACACTTTTATTGATCAGGAAAATGCACATAAAAACGTATTTGAATGTGTATCTTATACCTATGGAAATGGCTAAGATCAATAACATAACAACCACTCATCCTGGTGAGAAAGTGGAACAAGGGCCACACTCCTCTGTTACTGGTGGGAGTACAAATGTAAACAGCCACAATAGAAATCAATATGGGAGTTTCTCAGTAAATTTGCAATAAACCTATAAAAACCCAGTTATACATACTACTGATGGATACATATAAAGGTATGTTGCATCCTAAAATTACATCACTTGTTCACTTATGTTCATAGTGGCATTGTTTATAGAACCCACAAACTGGGAACAACCTAGATGTTCTTCAATAGAAGAAAGCATAAAGAAATTGTTGCACACTCAGCATCATGAAATGTATAAGCAAATTGACAGGACACTCCCCATCTTTGGGAGGCCATATGTAAATCTAGTGCAGAGATAACATTCTGGAACCTCTGTGGTTAACCCTAGCAGGGACTCATAATGATGCAGCATATGGAGCTAGCATCCGCCACCTTCTCTATCCAGAAAATGATTTCAGGGGTAAAGCTGAGACACCAACCCTCCACAAAATATTTGACCTAAAACCTATCCTGAAAACAAAACATGCTGAAGAAATGGTGGCATGGAACTTGTTGGTGTAACTAACTAATGGTTGGTCTCCTTTGAGACAAATGCCAGAGTAGGGATCCCATATTAAATATTATCCGCAATGCAAGGATGTGGAACCTGGAGAACCCAGAAATCTATCACAAGACCAAACACAATATTGAAAATGGAAAGTGTAAATGATACACTACCTAATGATATTCTGCAATGCTCATAGATCTGTGCATATACTATAGTCCTTAGAGAGATGTCTTATGGCAAATGATATGAGAACATGCAGAATCCATGGCCAATCATTATGTATAACTTGGGGAGTCCAGCAGAAGAGAAAGAGAATGGATTGAGAGAGCCAGGGTGGAAAGGCACCCCAAGAACAAGGTCCCCAGAAGCAACTAAACAGGACTTTCTTTATAGGGGCTCACAGAAATGAAGCAGCAATCACAATGCCTAAATAAGTATCTGCACTAGATTCTTTGCATATATATTATGCTTGTTTAGATTGGAGTATTGTAGGACTCCTAACAGTTGTAGTGTGGGTATCTCTGACTCATTTGCCCATGCTTGGGATACTTTTCCTCCTACTGAATTGCTTCATTCTGCATACATATGATGGATTTTGCCTGGTCTTGATGCATTTTGTTATGTCACTTTTAATTGACATCACAAGTGTGCTGATTCTCTTATTTGAGGGAAAATGAAGGAGTAGTTGATGTGAAAGTGAGTGTCAATGGACAAGCTGGAAAGAAGAGGACTATACTTGTGATGCTTGGCATGAGAGAATAACAAAGAAAAAAAAAGGCTAGCAAAAAAGAAAATATAATGTTAAATATATTTTTAAAATAAAAATAAAGGACAAAAATTTGGAGTCAGTTTTATCTAGTTCTCTAAATGGCATCTTCCAGGTTTGGTATAGTGAACTTTTTAAAAACTCTTACCTTTTCATCACTTGATCTGGTACTGAGATCTGGTCAGTCAAGAGTCTTCTGTCTCACATAACTATGTTCACTACAATTTTCACCCACATTATGATACACACCCTACCAGTCCAAAGGATTTAACGTATAAGTTCAAAAAATATTTTTTTGGAATTGTGTACCTTAATAGACTTATAAATATTCCTCAAGGACTCAAATCTTCCAGATCTTTGTCAATATCAAAGTACTATGTAGAAAAAACAATACTTCATAAATCAAGTAATTTTCTGTATGTGGGTAAAATATCTTGATGACAGCACACCACTGGGATGGAGCAGTTGATGATAAGCAATACATTGGACAATGGATATTGGTTTCTACACTCATCCTCAATAATAGTCATTTATCTTTGTCAGGGTAAATGATGCCCCAGACCTCTGTGCCATTCATGACCTGATCTTCCTCCTGCTGCCACTTCTCAGGATCTATACATCTAGCCATATTATATGGAATATAAGATGTAGAGGATACTTCTGGCTCCCTGATATTTTTCTATTTATTAGTTTCTTGCTTATAGGTCTACAGATAGCCTAATCTCTGACATACCATGTGATAGAATAGATTTCTCCTTAAATACCGGCGTGCCAAGCAAAAATAACTACTGAAACATTAAATGCCATCAATGGTGTGACTGTACTGTGAGCACTGTAGGCTTCTGTGTGTAGAAATGACAGAGCTGTCAGGTTTAGTCTACAGTGCTCCCATCACTGAGTCCCACAAATAGAGCTCTTGTTTGAGTCACAGGTTGTTTTCCACTTTCTACTCTGTGTTCTTTCACCTTCCTCTTCCTAATCTGCTTTTGCAGATTTAAGGTTGCTCTTGCTAAATGTTATGAATAAGAGTAGCTTCCCTTGAATGTATGCATGACAACGTGCATGTATGTGCCGGAGAAAGTCAGAAGGATTCAGCAGATTCCATAACACTGAAGTTTTAGATGAATATGAACCACTATAAGCATACTAAGAAGAGAAGCCAGGTCTTCTAAAGATCAACCAGTGCTGCTAACTGTTATGCCGTTTCTCTAGAACTTTCTAATGCCTCTTCCAAGCTTTCCAATATTTTCTCTCTTTTTTTATTTTGAATTTAACTGTCCTGTGTCATCTGTGGTGAAAGAAATCAGAAACCTCACAATATCTACCTTTCCCCGAAAGTTTCCTAAATCTCCTTTTACTTTAAATTTTACTTCTAAGAAACTGAAAGTAATTATTTTGGGGTTTACATCTGTAGTATTCCAGGACCTTTCATCACATGTTATGGTGAAGTTCAGAGTTCTCATCATTCTAATGACTTTACTTTAATTAGCAAATGTCCCAGGCTTTCAGTAATAGAAAGTATATACTTTCATGGAAAGTAAAATATTTTCAAAAGTATTTTCACTAAGAAGGAAGTATTTCCTCCTTAGGGAACTGTCAGTTTTGCATGTAACATCTGAGAGATACTTGGAGTGGGTGATTCATGAAGAGAAGCAGCTGGGGCATCTAAGCCTCTCACTTGCTTCCACGGGAAGTTTATGTTATGACTTGTATCACTGTGAGAGGATACAGACTATACTGTTGACAGTAATACATTGCTGTATCTTCAGACTCCAGGCTGCTGATGGTGAGGGAATAATCTGATCCAGACCTACTGCCACTGAACCTTGAGGGGACCCCATCTGCTAAGACAGTTGAGTAATAGATTAGGGTCTTAGGAGATTTTCCTGGTTTCTGCTGGTACCAGCTTAAATATTTTCCAATGTCCTGACTTGACTGGCAAGTGATAGTTACTCTGTCTCCCAGAGATGCAGACATGGAGGTTGGAGACTGAGTCATCTGGATGTCACATCTGGCACCTAGGAATGGAGACATAATGAATATCCACAAAGTTAAACACTATAAAAGATGACAACTAAAATAACATTGTTCAATTAAATAAAAATATGACAACACCCAAATGCCAGTCAACACTAATTACTGTGAAATTCCCATTTTAGTTCAGTTTACCTGGAAACCAAAGCAAAAAGAAAACAAGAAGCTGATTATGGGCCCTCATTCTCTATGGTGAGTCCTGACTGCAATGGTAGTTGAACAGCACATGTGTGACTGGTAAATGAAGGCTGTCCAGTGAGATATGTAAATCATTGCAAGCCACATATTGCTGGGTACAGGTGCAAGGTTTATTCATCTCAGCACTTAGTGCAATCCCAGTGTCCCCAGACACCTGAGGTCAAACAACCCATGTGTACACAGAAAATTAATTTCTACTCAATCATTTAAACTTACAGATGACACTTGTAATGTAGTCTCTATATTGAATAGCATATATTAAAGAAAAACTACTGTAATATAGAAAAGTATCCTCTTCTCAGGGAATATACAACAGAGAAGAAAGCAGATCTTTAGTTCACTCAAATAGTTAAAATTGGTTAAAAAATACTATTTGAACCTCTTGAGAAGTATTTGGAGTAGACATTTCTTAAATTTAAAATGACAATTCATTATAACTATATTCGCTAAATTAAAACATAAAATTTAACGTTTTTCTTTTGCTGTGGTAACTACAGTTCAAAGAGAAAATATGCACATATAACACCTCTATCTGAGAAATCTGAGTCACTTGAAATACTGAGTACCCATGAAGATTGAGGAAGTTTCATGCTTAGAGACTAAATGGGTCCAACTTTTGCTCAGTTTGGAATCCTCCATATTTTGCACTTTTCTATTATTTGCTATTGTGTTCCATAGTTCCTCAGCATAAATGATTGATGGGTGGAGATACAATTGAGTACTATAATGAAAAACACTGCTATTTTTACATTTAGTTCTTGAGCCGTCACTGAAAAAAATATTCTAATCTGGGCAGCAGCCTTGCTGTCTGTATGTGTGTCCAATTCTCAAAACTAGGTACTATACAAAAATGTATGTGCATCCTTATAACACAAATATATTGATACACAGATCACACATCTATGTCTTTGTCTTGACCACCCAACTTTATTCATCCCAAGGAGAAGTACAATCTATTGAGTATTCAATGATTTTTCCTCAAGCCGAGAAGTCCTTGATGTCTTTCAGAATCTAAGCATGAAAGCTGAACAGTGTTGAAGCATGAGTATCATCTAGGTGATTATCTAGGAACTTGACTTTAGTGATGTGGGTGAACAAAAACCTGGTAAAAATGCCTCTTCTACAATATCCAAAGCACCATCACAATCAGGAGTATTTCACAACAGCTTTTGGATGGATTAATTGTAATACTACCTTCTCTGCCTCTTCCCTGTACTCTCTTTCCGTTAATATTTAACACCTGTATCTGTGTCTCACTTTGATTTTTGAGTCTTGGAAGACATGCCTGAGTTCTCACATGATAATGACAGGATCTGAGGAAGATGCGCTCAGGATACATTCAATTCATGATAATATGAGGAGAACTGTTGTTCTCAACCTAAAACAACCAGAAAATCATTAGTTTTCAGAGTATCTTGGATCTGAATTCTTACAGCGTCTCCTTTAATGATATGTAGCAGTATGAAGGGAATTCTAGAAACATTCAACTTTCCTTTACAAATGGCTTTAGATGCATTAAGTGCTAAATGATTTTGTTTTGGATTATAACTTTCTAGGACAGTGTGCATTTATGGTGTAATAGTGAGCATTGCTGACTTCTGAAATCATTCAACAAACTTGTAGAAGACTCTAACACACACACACACACACACACACACACAAATGTTGAATAAATACGTGTACATGATGAGCATGTTTAGGTTTGTGTGACCCCTTACTCGATTGATTAATAGATAGGCCTTATGAATTTCTTTAGAATTAAAAACTGTCATATTTTTAGGAGAGGAGACAAACTAATTGTTTGGGAAAAAATGGATCTCACTGAACTTTCCTATAACTATACAAGTCTAGGCTATAGAAGTTTTTCCCCAAGAAGATTTAATTTGAAATTGACATGTCAAACGACTTGTCAGGTATAGTTATATTATGAGTTAGAGATGACATGAACATTGTGAAATATATGGCTGATCAATATAATCACATGTGTTTTTTTTTTCTACTAGGGTAAGAGATAGTTGAGCTATAATTACTAGTTGTCAGCAAGGAACAAAAACTGTAGAGGATATTGCCCATTGTTCCTGCTAAGGTGGTAGTAACATAGAAGAACAGTGTTAGCATTAGATTCTCATCCCTGGAGTCTAGAAGATGCCCATAGATCTACTTTTCCTTGAGGTTAACTGCAGAAATGTTTAACACCCAGAAGTGTCAGGAAATTATATTTTTATTCAGATATGAAGCTATTTACCTGTATCCACAGAAAAATAAAAGAAAATACTGTCTTTGATTTCTCTAAGCCTGTTGATTTACTTTTTTTAATTGAAATTTTTTATTTTAAAAAACAAAAATAAATGTACAGATTTTCAGCAGATTTGCATAAAAGTATTAAAATACATTTTTGTCAGTACTTGATTTCTTTTAAGGCTTGATATTATGCATTAAAATCTTACTAGTTACAATAAGCATAAACTACATGTAAAACAAAATGTAACATGGAACAGTCAAAGTTTTCTTGTTGTGTAAAGATTAAGCATAATGGCTTTCATCTTTTTGGCCATTGTTTTTCTTGAAATTCATATAGTCTGTAAGTTGTTTCTGGGGTGTTCAGCACTTCATGGGGTTAGTACTCAATTATGAGTGACTGCATATTATGTCTTCTTTTGTGACTGGGTTATCTCACTCAGAATGATATTCTCTAGATGCATCCATTTTCTTAAGAATTTCATGAAATCATTGTCTCTGATAGCTGAGTAGTACTCCATTATGTAAATATACCACAATTCATCTACTGAAGGATATCTGGGTTCTTTCCAGCTTCTGGCTATTATAAATAGGGCTGCAGAACATTGTGGTGCATGTATATTTATTGTATGTTCGAGCTTCTCTGGGTATATAACCAGAAGAGGAATAACAGGATCTTCAAAGCCAAAAAGCTCCTAATCCAAAATGTCCAGGAGAGCCAGGACACAATAGGAAGACCAAACCTAAGGATAATAAGGATAGAAGAGGGCAAATAATATCAACTAAGAGGCACAGTAAATATCTTCAACAAAATCCTGGAAGAAAACTTCCTTACCCTTAAGAATGAGATGACCATGAACAAAAAAGAAACCTACAGAACGCCAAATAGGTTGGACCAGAAAAGAAATTCCTCCAGACACATAATAGTCAAAACACCAAGTGCCCAAAGCAAAGAAAGAATACTAAAAGCAGTAAGGGGAAAAGGTCATGTAACATATAAAGGCAGACCAATCAGACTCACACCCGATTTCTCAACAGAGACTATGAAGCTAGAAGTGCCTTTTAGGCATCATGCAGACCCTAAGAGAGCACAAGTGCCAGCCCAAGCTGCTATACCCAGCAAAACTATCAATCACCATAGAGGAGGGACTAAGATATTGCAAGACAAAACTAAATTTACACAATATCAGACCACAAGCAAAGCACTACAATGAAATATAGATGGAAAACCAAATACAATGAGGGGAACTTCATCATAGTAAAAACAAGAAAACTTCTAAGCAAGAACACCAAAAGAAGAAAGACACACAGGCACATTTCAACCTACAAAAGCAATAGTAGCAGGGAACAGCAACCACTATTCCTTGATATCTATTAACATAAACGGATTCAAATCCCCCAATAAAAGGAATCATATCAGACTGGATACATAAACAAAACACAGCATTTTGCTGCATACAGGAAACTCATCTCAGAGACAAAGACAGACGCTATCTCAGAATCAAAGGTTGGGAAATGCATATCCAAGCAAATGGCCCCATGAAGCAAGCTGAAGGGGTTATTCTAATATCGAATAAAGTATATTTCCAACCAAAAGTTATCAAAAAAGATAAGGAAAGACACTTTTTACTCATTACAGGGGATATCTGTTAGAGAAACTCTCAATCCTTAACATATATGCTCCAAATACAAAAGCACCCATATTCATATAAGAAACCCTACTAAAATTCAAAACATACATTAGACCCCACACAATAATAAGGGGAGACTATAATACCCCACTCTCACCAATGGACAGATCACGGAAACAGAAACTGAACAAGGACACGGTAAAACTAGCAGAGACTATGAACCAACTGGAATTAATAAACATATACAGAACATATAATCCTAAAAAAAAGACTACACCTTCTTTTCAGCACCTCATGGCACCTTCTCGAAAACTGACCACACAATTGGACACAGAACAAGCCTCAATCGATACAAAAAGATCAAAATACTCCCATGCATCCTCTCAGATCACCATGGTCTAAGGCTGGTCTTTAATAACAACAAAGACAACAAAAAGTTCATATACACATGCAAACTAAACAATGCTCTATTAAACGATAGCAGGGTCAAAGAAGAAATAAAGAAAGAAATTAGGGATTTTCTAGAATCCAATGAAAATGAAAACACAACATACCCAAACCTATGGGAAGCAAGGAAAGCAGTACTGAGAGGAAAAGTCATAATTCAGAGTGCTTCCAAAAAGAAACTAGAGAGAGCATACACAAGCATTCTGACAGCACAGTTGAAAGCTATAGAACAAAAGGAAGCAGATACACCCAAGAGGAGTAGACAGCAAAAAATATCAAAATTAGGGTAGAAATAGACCAAATAGAAACAAATAGAACCATTAAAAGAATCAACAAAACCAAGAGCTAGTTCTATGAGAAAATTAACAAGATTGATAAACCCTTAGCCACATTAACTAGAGGGCAAAGAGAGAGTATTAAAATTAACAAAATCAGAAATGAAAGTGGAGAAATAACGACTGAAACTGAGGAAATTCAAGAAATCATCAGATCCTACTACAGAAGCCTATACTCAACAAACTGGAAAATCTGGAGGAAATGGATGAATTCCTAGACAGATACAAGATAACAAAGTGAAACAAGGACCAGGTAAACAAGCTAAATAATCCCATAAGACCTAAAGAAATAGAAGCAGTCATCAAAAGCCTCCCAACCAAAAAAAAAGCCCAGGTGCAGATGGGTTCAGTGCAGAGTTTTATCAGACATTTATTGACAACATAATACAAATACTCTCCAAACTATTCCACAAAATAGAATCCGAGGGAACACAACCTAACTCTATTTTTGACGCTACAATTACCCTCGTTCCTAAACCACACAAAGACCCAACAAGAATAGAGAACTTCAGACCAATCTCACTTATGAACATTGATGCAAAAATACTTAACAAAATCCTAGCAAACCGAATCCAAGAACACATCAAATTGATCATGCACCATGACCAAGTAGGCTTCATCCCTGGGATGCAGGGATGGTTTAATATAAGGAAATCCATCAATGTAATCCAC
This sequence comes from Micromys minutus, assembly GCF_963924665.1. NCBI lineage: Eukaryota > Metazoa > Chordata > Mammalia > Rodentia > Muridae > Micromys > Micromys minutus. Next base: position 16,393,626 of record NC_137953.1, read on the forward strand.
CATATAAACAAACTCAAAGAAATAAACCCACATGGTTATCTCAATAGAGGCTGAGAAAGCATTTGACAAAATCCAACACCACTACATGTTAAAAGTCCTGGAAAGAACAGGATTCCAAGACCCATACCTAAACATAATAAAAGCAATATACAGCAAACCAACAGCCAACATCAAACCTATCTGTGGGAAACTTGAAGCAATCCCACTAAAATTAGGGACTCGACAAGGGTGCCCACTACCTACTCAGCATAGTACTGGAAGTCCTGGCCAGAGCGATTAGACAACAATAGGAAATCAAAGGGTTACACACTGGAAAGGAATAAGTAAAACATCACTATTTGCAGATAACATGATAGTGTACTTAAGTGACCCCACAACTTCCACCAGAGAACCCCTACAGTTAATAAACAAGTTCAGCAAAGTGGCTGGATACAAAATTAACTCAAACAGGATTCCAAGACCCATACCTAAACATAATAAAAGCAATATACAGCAAACCAACAGCCAACATCAAACCTATCTGTGGGAAACTTGAAGCAATCCCACTAAAATTAGGGACTCGACAAGGGTGCCCACTACCTACTCAGCATAGTACTGGAAGTCCTGGCCAGAGCAATTAGACAACAATAGGAAATCAAAGGGTTACACACTGGAAAGGAATAAGTAAAACATCACTATTTGCAGATAACATGATAGTGTACTTAAGTGACCCCACAACTTCCACCAGAGAACCCCTACAGTTAATAAACAAGTTCAGCAAAGTGGCTGGATACAAAATTAACTCAAACAAATCAGTAGCCTTCCTATATTCAAAGAACAAACATGTGGAAAAAGAAATTAGGGAAAAGATATCCTTCACAATAGTCACAAAAACTATGAAATACCTTGGTGTACCTCTAACTAATCAAGTGAAGGACCTGTATGACAAGAACTTCAACCCTGTAAAGAAGGAAATCAAGGAAGATCTCAGAAAATGGAAAGATCTCCCATGCTCATGGATTGGAAGGATCAACATTTTAAGAATGGCCATTTTACCAAAAGCAATCTACAGATTCAATGAAATCCCCATCAAAATTCCAACCCAGATCTTCATTGAGTTGGATAGAGCAATGTGCAATTTCATATGGAATAACAAAAAACCTAGAATAGTGAAATCCATCCTTAACAACAAGAAAACATCTGTGGGAATCACTATCCCTGACCGCAAGCTGTATTACAAGGCTATCGTGCTGAAAACTGCATGGTACTAGTACAGAAATAGGCACATAAATCAATGAAATATAATAGAAGATCCAGAAATGAGCCCTCACATATATGGTCAACTGATTTTTGAAAAAGGAGCCATAAACATTCAATGGAAAAAGGACAGCCTATTCAACAAATGGTGTTGGTCCATCTGGCACTCAGCATGCAGAAGAATGAAAATAGACCCTTTCTTATCTCCTTGTACAAAGCTCAAGTGTAAGTGGATCAAAGATCTCCACATTAAACCAGGTACACTGAAACTATCAGATGAGAAAGTAGGGAAAACCTTAAAACTCATAGGCACAGGAGAAAATTTCCTGAACAAAACACCAATGGCTCAAGCTCTAAGGTCAAAGATTGACAAATGGGACTTAATGAGATTGCAAAGTTTCTGTAAGGCTAAAGACACTGTCAAGAAAACTAAACGGCAGCCAACAGAGTGGGAAAATATCTTCACCAACTCCACATCAGATAGAGGCCTAATATCCAAGGTATACACAGAACTCAAAAAACTAGACACCAGAGAATTAAACAACCCTATTAAAAAATGGGGTAAAGACTTAAACAAAAAGTTTTTAATTGAGGAATATCGAATGGCTGAGAAACATCTGAGGAAGTGCTCAACATTCTTAGCCATCAGGGAAATGCAAATCACTACAACCTTGAGATTCCACCTCACACCAGTCAGATTGTCCAAGATCCAAAACTCAGATGACAACAGATGCTGGCAAGGATGTGGAGAAAGACTACTTCTCCACTGCTGGTGGGGTTGTAAACTGATACAACCACTCTGGAAATTGGTCTGGCAGTTCCTCCAAAAAATGGACATAGTACTACCTGAAGACCCAGTTATTCCACTTCTGGGCATTTACCCCAGAGATGCTCCAACACACAACAATGTTACATACACCACAATTTTCATTGCAGCCCTATTTATAATAGCTAGAAGCTGGAAAGGATCCAGATATCCTTCAGTAGATGAATGGATACAAAAACTCTGGTATATTTACACATGGAGTACTACTCAGCTATCAGAAACAATGTCTTAACGAAATTCTTAAGAAAATGGATGCATCTAGAAAATATCATCCTGCATGAGATAACCCAGTCACAAAAGAACAGACATAATATGCAGTCACTGATAATGAAATACTAACCCCAAAAAGCTCTGAACACCCTGAAACAACTCACAGACGGTGTGAAGCTCAACAAAAAAAAAAAAAACGAATATATTTTAATTAAAATAGAACTGTATCACATTCCCCTTTCCTCCCTACAGCCCTTCCTAGTCTCTCTCCTATTCCCTCAAACTAATAGCCTCTTTTCCTATATTATTGTTACATATACATATATATGTGTGTGTGTGGGTGTGTGTAGGTGTGTGTGTATCCACAAATACTTAATTACAACCTTAAAAATGTATCCAAAATAAATTTTAAAAAATAGAAATGGGTATCTGGAGTTTATATTGCATAAATAAATAAATAAATAAATAAATAAATAAATAAATAAATTATAAAGTTATAAAATTTGAAAGGAAATAACCAGAACTAGAAAATTTATGCTGGATGTTAATGACAAATGTCACTGTCCAATCAGGTAAGTGGATCCTAACTTTGAACTGCGAAACTAACTATATTTTAAAAGATTCAGTGAATTTCATTACATTGTAGATAATGTTCCTCTAGAAACCACACATTATTAAACAAAGATGTCAGGGTGTTTAGGAATCACCCTTATGGTAGACACCCCAAAGCCACAAAACAATAAATGTACTACCAGGATTCTTGTTTGCACACTAAATTAGAGTATATGTTTTTGCTAAGGTCACAATGCATTTTGGTGACAGGAAATTGTAAAATGAAGTTAGAATTCGTGTCAAATTTCTTCCTGGATGGCTAGAGTTTACTGTTCTGAAGGAACTCTGCAAAGCCCTAATGGAGAGACATTATCAAAAGTCTAACTCAGCTTTAGCCTTTATAACCAATGATAATCCACTTTGGCAGGATGTTAATGGGTACAAAGTTCTCCACCAGAGGGCTAACTTAGACCTTTTGGGCTAAAAATGTGACCCATTCACTGATAGAAGCTAGTGTCATTTATTGCAAATCTAGTCAATAGTCCATGGTTGAGAAAGACATATGCCCTATTAGATAACTTACAGCAATTGTTTTCATGGATATGCACAGTGCCAATTTTGTTTCTAAACTATTATGTTTATACCATGAGTGATGCTATCAGGCTTCATCAGAGAAATTCATTTTGTATGGGGTGGTACTTAATTAGAGGCTGGAAGCTCTATGTCCCAAGAATAATTGGATCAGTTCAGACTCAAGGAACACCTCAAATAAAATGTAGGGGGAAAGTAAAAACCAAAGAAAAAGAAAGAAATCAGTGAAACCAAGGATTCTCTAATGAACTCATTGTTGTGGGTACCTGCATAAAAATTATGTACCACTTGGATGGAGCAGTACAGTCTAAACAGTTCAGTAGACTAAGACTATTTGCCTAGACTCTTATCCTCAGATGATAGAATTAGGTCTATACCATGGCAAATGATGCCCTGACCTCTGTGTCATCCATGATCCACCTGCTGACAGTTCTCAGCATGTCCACATCTAGCCTTCTTTCTGTCCAGGAGTTTATTTGTGGGGGTTGCTTCTGGATTCACAATTTATTTTTTTGTTTGTTTGTTTATTTGTTTGTAGCTCTACAGATTAGCCTTGTCTCTGATGTGTAGAGTGGTAATATAGGCTTTTCATCAAGTGTCACACTGCTAAGGAAGAAGATTCACTGAAACATCAAATGCCATCAGTGGTGTTAAGGATTGTAAGCCCTGTGACCATTTTCTGTGTGTAGGAATGACAGAGCTGTTTGAGCTGTTTCACCCTGCCCTCTCACTGGCCCAGAAAGGTCCCGATCACAGAGTGCACCTCTCTAGCTGGCCTCCAGGGGCTCAAACCTATCCCTCTTGGAATAGCATGAAGGGTGTGTGGCAAGCTCTCTGAGGCCTCAGTCCGAAGAGCACTTACAAAGATGTTTCAGGGTCTCAACCATCTGCAGGCAGGTCCTGAGTCTTGATGGCAGTCCCTTGGCTCTCTTGCTGGGCCAGAGAGGACCCAATACTACTGTTCACCTCGCTATCTCCTCAGGGGATCAGAAGGTGTTCCCTTCTTGGACAACCGGTGATGGTTGTAGCAGGTTTGAGGCTTACAATGGGCTCAGGAGGAAGAGCACTTGCAAGGCTTCTCTACAGGTGCAGCAGTATGCAAAAGGGTACTGATTCTTCTGTATCAGAATTTATTTTTTTCAGTTTTTTTAATTTATTTTAAAAAACAAAGATAAATGTACAAATTTTCACCTTTTTGCATAAAAGTATATGAATACATTTTAAGGAATTTAAGGTAATTAGGTATTTGTGGGTATATATACATACACATATGTATAAATGTAACAACAATATAGGAAAAGAGGCTATTAATTTGAGAAGATAGCAGAGAGACTAGAGGGACTGTAGGGAGAAAAGGGGGATGTGATACAGTTCTATTTTAATTAAAATATATTCTTTTGTTTGTTGAACTTCACACAGTCTGTGAGTTGTTTTTGGGGTGTTCAGAGCTTTCTGAGGTTACTATGCCATTATCAGTGACTGCATATTATGTCTGTTCTTTTGTGACAGAGTTATCTCACAGAGGATGATATTCTCTAGATGCATCCATTTACTTAGAATTTCATTAAGTCATTGTTTCTGATAGCTGAGTAGTACTCCCTTGTGTAAATGCACCACAATTTTTGTATCCATTCATCTACTGAAGGACACCTGGGTTCTTTCCAGCTTCTGGCTATTATAAATAGAGCTGCTATGAACATTGTGGTGCATGTATCTTTGTTGTATATTTGAGTGTCTCTGGGGTATATGCCCAGAAGTGGAATAGCTGGATCGTCATGTAGTACTATGTCCAATTTTCTGAAAAATTGCCAGACTGATGTCCAGAGTGGTTATATCAGTTTACAACCCCACCAACAGTGGAGAAGTGTTCCTCTTTATCCACAACCTCGCCAGCATCTTCTTTCATCTGAGTTTTGGATATTGGCCAATCTGACTGGTATGAGGTTGTTTTGATTTGCATTTCCGTGATGGCTTAGGATGTTGAACACTTCCTTAGATGTTTCTAAGCCATTCCACATTCCTCAATTGAGAATGTTTTGTTTAGCTCTGTACCCCATTTTTAATAGAGTTGTTTGATTCTCTGGTGTCTAGCTTTTTGAGTTATTTGTATACCTTGGATATTAGGCCTCTATCTGATGTGGAGTTAGTAAAGATTTTTTCTCATTCTGGTGGCTGCTGTTCTGTTTTTTTGACAATGTCTTTAGCTTTACAGAAACTTTGCAATCTCATTAAGTCCCATTAGTTAATCTTTGACCTTAGAGCTTGAGCCATTGGTGTTTTGTTCAGAAAATTTTCTCCTGTGTCTACATGTTCTAAAGTTTTCCCTACTTTCTCATCTAATAGTTTCAGTGTATCTGGTTTAATGTGGAGATCTTTGATCCACTTACACTTGAGCTTTGTACAAGGAGATAAGAAAGGGTCTATTTTCATTCTTTTGCATGTTGAGTGCCAGTTGGACCAGCACCATTTGTTGAATAGGCTGTCCTTTTTCCATTGAATGTTTACGGCTCCTCTGTCAAAAATCAGTTGACCATATATGTGAGGGCTCATTTCTGGATCTTCTAATCTATTCCATTGATCCACATGCCTATTTCTGATCTTAACCTTGGAGCCATCTCTCTAATTCTTCCTATCACTTCATCTAAAATATCACCTGCTTTTTCCCTCCTTTTCTTTTGAGATTAACTTGTTTTAGTTATTTATGTTGATTCATAGAATAACTCTCTCTCTCTCTCTCTCTCTCTCTCTCTCTCTATATATATATATATATATATATATATATATATATATATATATATATAGTCTTCCCCATTATATTCTTTGTGCCATAGTTTCTATATCTCTGAAATTGTGAAAGTAATAACATTTAACTTGGAGGATATCTTGATAGTTTTGATACCTAGCTTTGGTGGTGGTCAGACTCTGGTCATTTTAATGATTGTGCTTTAATTAATATATTTCTCCTTGATTATTTGAAGAAGTCTTAACAAGATACTTAAATGGCATTAAGTTGAGTAAGATAACAACATACAGCAAAACATAATAGAAAATCCCAGAATATTGTCCAGGAATAAATTGTTTTGTAGTAGTGGTAGAAAGGTAGGTGGACAGATTGTTGTATTTTCTAAAAAAGAAAGAAAAGGAGAAGAAATGTTTGGTAGAGATGTAGTATAGTGATGTAGAAGGTCGTTCCTATGCGGGCCCATGCTGAGGGTTCCCTTCCACATGAAGTGCCAGGTATAGTATAGAATAGAGATTATTTAGAGCATTTGAAAGGGAGTTGAACAATGAAAAACTTGAAATAATATGTGTGCTACTACTATTATTATACACGTCCATAATGAAAAACATCTCAACATAGATATTTACAAGTAATAACAAAATATCTATATCCCTTGAAAATTACAAAATATTTCTTGTATATTAAAGTACACAGAAGTGAATAAAGAACAAATCTGTGGTCATGATGTGTAATACTGTTTATATATATATATATATATGTGTGTGTGTGTGTGTTTGTGTGTGTGTGTGTGTGTGTGTGTGTGTGTGTGTGTTTTGCATTCAGTTTTGTAAGGGCATTATGTAAATGTCCTTCAAAGGTCAGAAGATGGTACTGGATTCTCTAGAAATGAAGATTGGGACAGCTATGGGTCACCTTGTGGGTGAGAATCAACAGCATAAATTATATTAACCACTAGGCATTCTCGCCAGTCTTATGACTTTTAAAAGTATTTAACTCCAATTTGCAAATGAAGTCAATGTAATGCACATAATACGCCTAAAAGAGTATTACATTGGTAAACTTGGTGTAGAATTCATGTGCAAAGTTAAAAGACAGCATAACTTCAAAAATCTGAGGCCTAGAAAAGTTGTACAGTGTCTTCTAACTTTATTTGTCACTGTCGTATATAATTGCACTAATTGAGGTCATAAGTACTCCTGCCCCCTAGAGGCACAGCAGGTGTTGCTATTGTGTCACATGTGTCAGGAGGTGGCAGAGGAGAAGCTGTGTCACTGATCAGAACTCTGACCTATGAATATCTGAATGATTAGTCACCTAGCATTCCTTGAAAACAGCTACCTTATGGGGCCCAAACAAGGAGTTAGCCTGAGATGATTAGCCATGGGTAGGCCTGGGAAAGAAAGCATGCCTCAGATGATGTGTGCCTAAAACCAGAATACATGAGAATGGCATAGTGCTCCAGAGACCCCCTCCTGAGACAATCCCAGATGCTCAAAGACCACAGGATGGACTGAAAAAAGCAAAACAGTGGTAGAAAAGTGAAAGATAAAGAGATTCAGAAGGATGTGGGCACAAGAGAGAGGCAGAACTAAAATCTCAAGAGTTATGAGAAACAGCATGATGTGAGTAAGTGGTGATGCATCTGGGAACATAGAGGGATCCCTGGCCCTGTAGCAGCCGGGGTCAGATACCACCAAAGTCCAGGTAGACATGCCTGGTCTCAGCTGTGTCCCTGAAAACATACTGATGTCTAAGGGCAGTGTAAAACTGCCCCTACCCCTCACCTGTGCATTGTAGAAGAGCTGGATGTAGATTCATGAGAATAGAAATTGTGACCCAGGTTCTAGTCATGTGCAATATTTGGGAAAACCAAGGCACACACATTTCAGAAATTGTGGGTGAGCTGTACCTAAGGATACAAGGATCTTGCCTTATCACTGTCTCCTGCAGGGCATAGGTGAGAAAGAGATGTCCTCCTTACACCTCACCACCTATGGCAGCCCAAAGACATTGTTCTGGGTCCATGCAAAGAAGAGAGCAGGCTTTGCCTTCTTCAGCTGCAGCACTTAGGACAACAGACCCTGCAACTCGCCTAGGCAGAACTGTAGAGTTGATTCTGATGGAGTGGGAGAGAAGAGCTGGACATGAGGACCTGCTTGTTAGAAAACTAGCTCTGCCATGTGGTGATTGTGCAAGGCAGAATGTACCCTTCACCTCTTGCCACCTACAACAGGCAGGAAATCTAGTTCCAAGGACACTAGAATAAGAGATCTGGCTCTGTCCTTTACCAACTGCAGCTTTCCAGATACTAGATCTTGCATCTCACAATTGACAGCATAGCAGAGCTAACCCGGGATGTATGGATTATAAGGGAGCTAGTCTTGAGAGCATTAGTCTGAAAGTCCTCGCCCTGCTGCTTTTCTGCTGTGAAGTGGGAGTGAGAGAGAAACCACAACCTATCCCTTTGCCCTTGCTTTTGGCAGAGGACAGGGTAGTTGGCCTCAATGGGGTCATGAGAGCAAGAGAGCTGGCTCTGACCCTCACCTGCCACAGCACTTTAGACAGAAGGCCCTGCATCTCACCTGGTCAGCACATTACAACTGGCCCCACATAAATAGGATGCAGGTAAACCAGCCCCAAAAGCATGACCACAACAGAGCTGGTCCTACCTCTTGTCTGCCGGACAATGGTGCAGAAAAAGAAGACAGACCTTCCTACTCTCCCTCACCACTCATCATATGGGAAGGATAGCTGGTCTTTGGGTCATTAGAATGGGAGAATGAGCCATGTCCATCACCAGCTGCATCCCTAGAAAGACTTGGACAGGCACCACACCTCAACAGCAAGATAGAGATGTCACTGGTTGTGGAAGTTGCTGGTGAGCCTACAAAAAGAGTGTGAGAGTTGACAGCAAGAATGACCAGAAAAGATAACCTCAGGCTAGATCCAGGGTTTTGAATTGGCCCACCACAGCATCTACACCATCAATGACCTGCTGGAGTGCATAATGGGGTAAGTCTTGCAAATCAAAAACTATAGGATCTGCATAACACAGGACAACAACAGGGTATGCAACAGGAGTCTCAGTGATGCTCCAATACCGATAGAGAAGCAGAATCCAGAGACGTCTTGTACCAGGCAGACGAGTCATTGCAATGAACATTTGCAAGCAATGAAGTCTACACAAAAGTGTGCACTGTGGGATACACTGTGACACACTACAGGTTCCATGACAGAATATTTTTCTCTTCTCAGGGAAGTGAGTGTGTGAGGCTTGTAGGCATGAAGGTACAGACAGATTATAGAGGATTATGAAGTTGGAGTGCATGATGTGAAATTCACAAAAAATAATTAAAAATGAATAAATAAATAAGACAGCCTAAGACACAAAGAAGAGAATGGAGGGAGGGAAGGAGAAAACACACACACACACACACATACACGCGCGCGCACGCACACATACGAGGGATTAAAGTATAGAAATCTGTTGTTGTGTTGGTGTTTTGTTTCTTTCAAAAACTCTGCTCCACAATATTATTTGTAGAATAATACAACTTATAGAAGCATCTTTAAGACAACCGTTCATTCTCCATGATTGCATATAAGCAAATCTGAATTCCACTTTATGCTGTGGCATATTTATTTGTTGTAAGCAGAACTGGGACATAAGAGCCATAATCCTTTGTGGTGTGACACTTACTGATGGGAGCATCCATTCCAGCTTTTGAAATTTCAAGACACATTACAGGATGGTGGTAGGGCAGTCTATCCTTTCCCTGACTCGGGCTCTGACATTTCTTTTCCACTGTCAGTTACTCTAAGTAATATTTCTCTGCCCCCTAAGCACTGACAATTGCAAACTTATCTATTTCATTTAAAATGGGTGCTTCAAAAGTTGGAAGAGGCTTCTACTGTTCTTGAAGCCCAGCTTATGTTAGAAGTCCTCAAATAGAGAGAGAGTGTGTGTATCTTCTCTTAAGGCACAAAGCTATTTGTTAATCTATATTGATGAAGATGAAGAGATAGAAAGATAGTGTACACAGAGAATCATTTAGCTTCATCTAGCCAAATAAATGTTTCTTCATGCCCTTTGCTAAAAGTCTTGTAGCATCTGAGAAACTGTTTTGTAGGTAACTGTGGGTCACTCGTGAGTAGAAGCAGCTGGGACAGCCTAGCCTCTCACTTCTGCTTTCATGGGGGTTTATGTTATGACTTGTATCACTGTGGGAGGATACTTATCATACTGTTGACAGTAATACATTGCCATATCCTCAGACTCCAGGCTGCTGATGGTGAGAGAATAATCTGACCCAGATCCACTGCCACTGAACCTTGATGGGACCCCATCTACCAAACTGGTTGCACCATAGATCAGGAGCTTAGGAGATTTTCCTGATTTCTGCTGGTACCAGTTTAAATAACTACTAATGCCCTGACTCGCCCGGCAAGTGATAGTGACTCTGTCTCCCGGAGAGGCAGACATGGAGGTTGGAGACTGAGTCATCTGGATGTCACATCTGGCACCTAGGAGTGGAGACATAATGAATATCCACATAGTTAAGCATGCTAAAAGAAGACATTTTCCAAATACCTGTCAACACTAATCACAGTGAAAGTCCCATTTTCGTTCATTTTACCTGGAAACCAGAGCAACAAGAACCCAAGAAACTGAGCAGGTGCCCTCATGCCCATGTTGATTGTGAATGCAATGACAATGGAACAAGGTTTAACTGCTATATGAGGTCCCTAAGGCTATGCAGGAATTATATGCAAATGATTGAGAACTAGTGAGTCACAGCTGCAAGGCTTACTCATCTGAGAATTTAGCATAAGCCCGCAATCTCAAGATGCCCAATGTCAGACCATAATATATATGTCTTTAGAGAATCCATTTCTTTTCAATAATGTAAAATTATAGATGGAATTTCTAATGTGTATAAGCTCCATTTAATATAACATACTTTAAAGATATGCTGGGGTTATAAAGAAGAATATGCTGCAGTCAAAAACTATACAACAGAGAAGAAACATTTTTTAACTTGCTCAAAAAATTTTGATTGATTAAAAAAATATAGGATGTGTTACCCTAGTGACACGTTTGTTTGTTTGAAGTAGGCATTCCTTTACATTAAAGGGATAATTTATTAGAACCACTTTTACTGAATTAAATGTAATATTTTTTACCTTTAACCTTGCTCACAAATTTTAAAAAATAGGAAATACACAGTAGGTGCATATATAACACCTTGATTCCAAAGTCTTTTTCACTTTAAATTCAACTCCATGTGAAGAAAAAGTTTCTTTCTTATTTGCAGACTTAATGGGTACACTTTTTGCTTAGTTAGGAATCTTCTATATTTTGCTCTTTTCTGGAATTTGATATTTTCCCACAATTTCTCACACAAAGTTATGTCTAGTGGTGGTAGACTTAAACAGTATGACAGAAAACACAGCAATGCAACACATGGCTTCGCCATGCCCTATGAATGATATTTTCAACCTTCTTTCTTGAGCAGTAACTGGAGAAATTATCCTGATTCTGACACCAGTGTCACTGTCTCAGTGTGGTCACAGTCTCCAAACAAGTGAAGATGAAGAGAGATTCGTGCAGCCTTATAACACAAGTATTTGAATACCACATATCACACATCTATGTCTTTTTCTTGGCCTTTATCATCATCAAGTGAAGTAAAATCTTTTCAGTCTCAGTACCTTTGTCCTGAAGCCAGGTAATTTTCTGGGTCTTTTAGAAACATAAATGTAAAAGACCTGACAGTCTGATCATCAATTGGAACTCACTGATTTTCTAGGAGCTAGACTTGAATGATGGGTGAGTACGAACAGTTAGTCATAAAGCAGTTTCTTCAATACACAGAGCACCATCCCCATCTGGAGCACCACACAGCAGCTTTCAGATGGATTACTAGTAATGTTGCCTTCTCTGCCTCTTCAATGCACTCTCTTTCTGCTGATATCTAACATCTGTATCTGTGTCTCTCTTTGATTTTGAAACTTGAAAGACATTTCTGAGCTCTCACAAGATAGCCCCTGGATCTGAGGAAGATTCTCTAAGGACACATTTAATGAATGTTAATGAGAGGATGACAGTTTTTCTGAACCTAAAACACCCAATAAATCCTAAGTTTGCAGGGCACCTGGGATCAGAATTCTTACTACGCTTCCTTTCAGGATATGTTCAAATATGAAGGAAATTCCAGAAACATTCAACTTACCTTTACCTTAGACCAGATTAAGTTAAAAATAATTGTGAATTTTATTATAACTTCATATGAAAGGATGTGTTGATGGTACAGTACTCAGCATCACTACCATATTAAAACATTCAACTAACTCAAACAAATTGAATAAATACCTCTACACCTAGAGATTTGAGTGTGTTCCAAATTGGTTGCTTAACAAATATGCCTTTGATTTTGTTTTAGACTTCTAAAAGGTCAGGAGATGATACTAGCTAATAGTTGGGGAATACTGGGCTTCACAGTACCTTTATATAACTATTCAAATCCCCTTAAAACTTCCAAATTAAAATTGACATGTCAAAATGCCTTTTTGGGTTAGTTGAATTATAAGTTTAAAATGATATAGACATTCTGAAATATATGGGTGAAACCAATATACTCAATTATGTTTTTTTCTCATAGGGAGGCAAGGAGTTTAGCTATACAGAGTATATGTTACAATGAAAAAGAGAACTTTGGAAGAGAGTGCTCATTGATCTGGTGAATGTGACAGTTTGCTGGAAGAATAAATGTTAGCATTGAATTCTGTGCCCTGTAGTCAAGCATGGTGGTAGTGAATCTATGAAGCAGAGCAGCTTGATTCAAAAAATGGAAGAGATAAAGTAACTCATAACACAATAGTCCAAGTGCTAGGAACAAAAGCAAAAAACAAAAGAACTAAACAAAAATATTTCCTTAAAGACACTTGCAGTTAACTTTTGCTCCTAACTAGAGTCAGTCTCTCAGTTTCTTCCACTTTCTAATGGTACAATATACTAAGGATTTAGTTTTCAACGGAGACACTCAGGAAAACACTATAGGTACAAATTATAGTATTACTTTCCTATCCCCCACATACTCTAAAGATGAAAAATACATTGAGACAATTTATGGCTCTGTCAGTACTTACAGTTCCTACATTTTTAAAAGTAAAGTCAAAAGCCCCCTGGAGAATCAAGAAAAGATTTTAGCTATAAAATCAAATGTAATATATACAAAAGAAGCTGACAATTATTAAATATCTGTAATGGAGGAATTCATGGCACATATTGAGAAAGATTATTCCTTCTAAATTTAGCTTGTTCTACTTATATCATGTCTCAAAAAGGAAGGAAAGAAGAAAAGCATAAAATGAACTAATAACTTCCAATAAAGATGGAACATGGTGAATATTCCAATTTTAAAAGAACACATAAGAAAATTCAAAGCAGGTAATGGCTGAGCAACTGGTGAGTGGGAGACCTAGGCTGCTGGGGAGCAGAGGGATCTCTGCGGAGTGCACACGGAAAGGGCACCCCCTGCCCTGACCTGCCCTGTCCTCCCTGATCCAGTGACCAGGAACAGATCTTAGGAACTTCTGTTCCCACCCGGAGACGACTTCAGGACACAGAGCAGAGCCTGGCCCAACTGCCAGCCGGAAAGGCGGCTCTTACAGGCTGAGCAACTGTGACCAGGAACAGATCTTAGGAACTTCTGTTCCCACCCGAAGACGACTTCAGGACGCAGAGCGAAGCCTGGACCACAGCCAGCCAGAAAGGTGGCTCGGAGAGGCTGAGCATCTGTGACCAGGAACAGATCTTAGGAACGTCTGTTCCCACCCGGAGGCGACTTCAGGACGCAGAGCGGAGCCTGGCCCAACTGTTAGCCGGAAAGGCGGCTCGTACAGGCTGAGCAACTAACCAGGAACAGATCTTGGGAACGTCTGTTCCCACCCGGAGGCAACTTCAGGACAGTGAGCGGAGCCTGGCCCAACTGTTGGCCGGAAAGGCGGCTATTACAGGCTGAGCATCTGTGACCAAGAACAGATCTTAGGAACTTCTGTTCCCACCCGGAGGCGACTTCAGGACACAGAGCAGAGCCTGGCCCAACCACCAGCCGGAAAGGCGGCTCTTACAGGCTGAGCAACTGGTGAGTGGAAGACCTAGGCTGCTGGGGAGCAGAGGGATCTCTGGAGAGTGCACACGGAAAGGGCACCCCGTGCCCTGATCTGCCCTGTCCTCCCCGATCCAGTGACCAGGAACAGATCTTAGGAACTTCTGTTCCCACCCGAAGACGACTTCAGGACGCAGAGCGGAGCCTGGCCCACCTGCCAGCCGGAAAAGTGGCTCGGAGAGGCTGAGCATCTGTGACCAGGAACAGATCTTAGGAACGTCTGTTCCCACCCAGAGGCAACTTCAGGACGCAGAGCGGAGCCTGGCCCAGCTGCCACCCGGAACCTGGGCTGCCGGGGAGTAGAGAGATCTCTGCGGTGTGCACACGGAAAGTGTACCAGAGACACAGACCAGATACAAGGAAAAGGCAAGAACATATCATTGACAACAAAATGGCAAGAGAAAAGAGAAAGAGTATATCCCAAGGAAACCAAGACAATCTAGCAACACCAGAACCCAGCTCTCCAATAGTAGCAAACATCGGATTTCCAAACACTCCAGAAAAAGAAGACACAGACCTGAAATCATGCCTCAAGACGCTGACAGAGTTACTTAAACAAGAAAGGGAGGAAAAGCAAAAAGATTCAGAAGCTTTCAAAGAAGAAACAAGAAAATCACTCAAAGAACTCAAACTACGAGAGGAAAACAGAACCAAAGAAATAAAGGAATGGAAGAGGGAAATTAAAACAGAAATTGACACAATAAAGAAAGCGCTAAAAGAGATAACCCTAGAGTCAGAACACCAAAAAAAAAAAGAAATCAGGAGTCACAGAAGCAAGCATTTCCAACAGATCACAAGAGATCGAGGAGAGAATCTCGGGGGCAGAGGACAACATTGCAAACATAGACAAAACAGCCAGAATAGATGCAAAAAACAAAAAGCTCCTAACACAAAATATCCAGGAAATACAAGACACAATGAGAAGACCAAACCTAAGGATAATAGGAATAGAAGAGGGAGAAGAGTATCAACTAAGAGGCACAGTAAATATCTTCAACAAAATCATAGAAGAAAACTTCCCTACCCTCAAGAATGAGATGACCACGAGCATAAAAGAAGCCTTCAGAACTCCAAATAGGTTGGACCAGAAAAGAAATATGTCCCGACACATAATAGTAAAAAGATCAAGTGCCCAAAGTAAAGAAAGAATACTAAAAGCAGTAAGGGAAAAAGGTCAGGTAACATATAAAGGCAGACCAATCAGACTCACACCCGATTTCTCAACAGAGACTATGAAAGCTAGAAGAGCCTGGACAGACATCATGCACTCCTTAAGAGAGCACAAGTGCCAGCCCAAGCTGCTATACCCAGCAAAACTATCAATCACCATTGATGGAGAGACAAAGATATTTCAAGACAAATCAAAATTCACACAATATCTGACCACAAACCCAGCACTACAACGAATTATAGGTGGAAAACCCAATACAAGGAGGGAAAATACAGCCTAGTAAAAACAAGAAAACTCCTAAACAAGAAAACTAAAAGAAGAAAAAAACACAGACACAACTCAACCCAAAAAAGCAAAAATGGCAGGAAACAGAAACAATTATTCCTTGATATCTATTAATATAAATGGTCTCAACTTTCCAATAAAGAGACATAGACTATCAGACTGGATACATAAACAAAATCCAGCCTTTTGCTACATACAGGAAACTCATCTCAGAGACAGAGACAGACACTATCTCAGAGTAAAAGGGTGGGAAAAAAACTTCCAAGCAAACAGCTCCAAGAAGCAAGCTGGAGTGGCTATTCTAATATCAAATACAGTAAATTTCCAACCAAAAGTTATCAAAAAAGATAAAGAAGGACACTTTTTACTCATTACCGGGGAAATCTGTCAGGATGAACTCTCAATCCTTAACATATATGCTCCAAATAAAAAATCACCCACATTCATAAAAGAAACTCTACTAAAGCTCAAAAAATACATTTCACCCCACACAATAATAGTGGGAGACTTTAATACCCCACTCTCACCAATGGACAGATCAGGGAAACAGAAACTGAACAAGGACACTGCAAAACTAGCAGAGACTTTGAACCAACTAGAATTAATAGATATATACAGAACATACTATCCTAAAGTAAAAGAATACACCTTCTTCTCACCACCCCATGGCACCTTCTCGAAAATTGACCACATAATTGGACACAGAAAGAGCCTCCATCGATATAAGAAGATTGAAATACTCCCATGCATCCTCTCAGATCACCATGGTCTACGGCTGGTCTTTAACAACAACAAAGACAACAAAATGCCCACATACACATGAAAACTAAACAACGCTCTGTTAAAAAATAGCAGGGTCAAAGAAGAAATAAAGAAAGAAATTAAGGACTTTCTAGAATTCAACAAAAACGATAATACAACTTACCCAAACCTATGGGATGCAATGAAAGCAGTATTGAGAGGAAAACTCATAGCCCTAAGTGCTTCCAAAAAGAAACAGGAGAGAGCTCACATCAGCAACCTGACAGCACAGCTAAAAGCCCTAAAACAAAAGGAAGCAGATATATCCAAAAAGAGGAGACGGCAAGAAATAATCAAAATTAGGGCAGAAATAGACCAAATAGAAACAAAAAGAACCATTGAAAAAATCAACAAAACAAAGAGTTGGTTCTTTGAGAAAATCAACAGGATTGATAAACCCCTAGCCAGACTAACTAAAGGGCAAAGAGAGAGTATTCAAATTAACAAAATCAGAAAGGAAAGTGGTGACATAACAACTGAAACTAAAGAAATTCAAGAAATCATCAGATCCTTCTACATAAACTTATACCCCACAAAATTAAAAAATCTGGAGGAAATGAACAAATTTCTAGACAGATACAAGGTCCCAAAGTTTAACCAGGACCAAGTAAACCATCTAAATAACCCTATAACACCTAAAGAAATAGAAGAAGTCATCAAAAGCCTCCCAACCAAAAAAAAAGCCCAGGTCCAGACGGGTTCAGTGCAGAATTTTATCAGACATTTATTGGGGATATAACACCAATATTCGCCAAACTATTCCAAAAGATAGAATCAGATGGAATATTACCCAACTCATTTTTTGAGGCCACAATAACCCTCATACCTAAGCCACACAAAGACCCTACAAGGAAAGAGAACTTCAGACCAATCTCACTTATGAACATTGATGCAAAAATACTCAACAAAATCCTTGAAAACCGAATCCAAGAACACATCAAAACCATCATTCATCATGACCAAGTAGGCTTCATCCCTGGGATGCAGGGATGGTTTAACATAAGGAAATCCATCAATGTAATCCACCATATAAACAAACTTAAAGACCAAAATCACATGGTCATCTCACTAGACGCTGAGAAAGCATTTGACAAAATCCAACACCCCTTCATGTTAAAAGTCCTGGAAAGAACAGGAATCCAAGGCCCATATTTAAACATAATAAAAGCAATATACAGGAAACCAACAGCCAACATCAAACTTAATAGTGAGAAACTTGAAGCAATCCCACTAAAATCAGGGACTCGACAAGGCTGCCCACTCTCTCCCTACCTATTCAACATAGTACTGGAAGTCGTGGCTGGAGCAATTAGACATCAAAAGGAGATCAAATGGATACAAATCGGAAAGGAAGAGATAAAAACATCACTCTTTGCCAATGACATGATAGTGTACTTGAGTGACCCCAAAAATTCCACCAGAGAACTCTTACAGCTGATAAACAAGTTCAGCAAAGTGGCCGGATACAAAATTAACTCAAACAAATCAGTAGCCTTCCTATACTCAAAGGACAAACATGTGGTGAAAGAAATTAGGGAAAAGGTACCCTTCACAATCGTTACAAAAACTATGAAATACCTTGGTGTGACTCTAACTAAGCAAGTGAAGGACCTGTATGACAAGAACTTCAAACCTCTAAAGAAAGAAATTGAGGAGGATCTCAGAAAATGGAAAGATCTCCCATGCTCATGGATTGGAAAGATCAACATCTTAAAAGTCGCCATCCTACCAAAAGCAATCTACAGATTCAATGCAATCCCCATCAAAATTCCAACCCAGTTCTTCATGGAATTGGAAAGATCAATGTGCAATTTCATATGGAATAACAAAAGACCTAGAATAGCAAAATCCATCCTCAACAACAAAAAAAACATCTGCGGGAATCACTATCCCTGACCTCAAGCTATATTACAAGGCAATTGTACTGAAAACTTCATGGTACTGGTACAGAAATAGGCAAGTGGATCAATGGAATAGAATAGAAGATCCAGAAATGAGCCCTCATGTATATGGTCACCTGATTTTTGACAAAGGAGCAGTAAACATTCAATGGAAAAAAGACAGCCTATTCAACAAATGGTGCTGGTCCAACTGGCACTCAACATGCAAAAGAATGAAAATAGACCCGTTCTTATCTCCTTGTACAAAGCTCAAGTGTAAGTGGATTAAAGATCTCCACATTAAACCAGATACACTGAAACTATTCGATGAGAAAGTAGGGAAAACCTTAGAACACATAGGCACAGGAGAAAATTTCCTGAACAAAACACCAATGGCTCAAGCTCTAAGGTCAAAGATTAACAAATGGGACTTAATGAGATTGCAAAGTTTCTGTAAGGCTAAGGACATCGTCAAGAAAACAAAACGGCAACCAACAGAATGGGAAAAGATCTTTACCAACACCACATCAGATAGAGGCCTAATATCCAAAGTGTACAAGGAACTCAAAAAGCTAGACACCAGAGAATCAAATAACCCTATTAAAAAATGGGGTACAGAGCTAAACAAATCATTTTCAGTTGAGGAACACCGAATGGCCGAGAAACATCTGAGGAAGTGCTCGACATCCTTAGCCATCAGGGAAATGCAAATCAAAACAACCCTAAGATTCCACCTCACACCAGTCAGATTGGCCAAGATCCAAAACTCAGATGACAGCAGATGCTGGCGAGGCTGCGGAGAAAGAGGAACACTTCTTCACTGTTGGTGGGGTTGCAAGCTAATACAACCACTCTGGAAATCTGTCTGGCGATACCTCAGAAAATTGGATATAGTACTACCTGAAGACCCAGCTATTCCACTTCTGGGCATATACCCCAGAGACACTTTAATACACAACAAAGATATATGCACCACAATGTTCATAGCGGCTCTATTTATAATAGCCAGAAGCTGGAAGGAACCCAGATGTCCTTCAGAAGACGAATGGATACAAAAATTGTGGTACATATACACAATGGAATACTACTCTGCCACCAGAAACAATGACTTAACCAAATTCTTAAGAAAATGGCTGCATCTAGAGAACATCATCCTGAGTGAGATAACCCAGTCACAAAAGAACAGACATAATATGCAGTCACTGATAGTGGGATGCTAACCCCAGAGGCTTGCACTCCCCCAGAAACAACTCACAGACTGTATGAAGTCTAAGAAATAAAGAAAACAAAAACTATACATATATTCACAAAACAAGAAGACTTTGACTATTTCCATGTTGCGTTTTGTTTTGCGTGTACTTTATGCTTATTGCAACTAGTACGTTTTCAATGCATACTGTCAAGCCCTTGAAAAAAATCAAGTACTGACTAAAAAACATATTCACATGGTTTTATGTAAAATTTATTTTAATGTCTGAAAAAACAGTACTGACAAAAATGTATAATTTTAAGCAAAAAATGTTTAAAATCTGTACATTTATCTTTGTTTTGCAAAATAAAGTCGTTAAAAAAATAAAAAAAATTTAAAAAAAAAAGAAAATTCAAAGCAGCAACTGAACAAAAGCCAGGTCATAGTCAAACATTGAAAAGTTTAAATCATGAGGCACCATGGCTACCCTGCATAGCATGAAACAGTTGACAGGAAATCACAAGAGCTTCTGCAGCCATAAATCTATAACTTTTTTCTCTCTAGTCATGAGTTTTCTATCTTGGTTTTGCATTGTATTTAGCTTACTATTTTATCAAATATATTCTAGATCCTTGGTGTATATTTTTGCCTAAATAATCTGTTGTATGCTTTGTTTCATCATCAGAAATGAGCCCATTGCATTCAGAGCATACTGATAGAGATTTCAATAATGCCGTATAATGGCTAGCCTCAGATATTAATACGAGATCTTGGAAAAGGCCTTCAAGACCCCATATTTGCTGCATTTTCCATTACTACAGAACCAGCATAACGTAACAGTGATTCCGTAGTTGTACAAATTTCCTGACCCTGTTCTGACAGAAAGGAGGAAAGAAAGTGAGAGAACAAGAAAGTGAAAACACAATCTTTCCTCAGCTATATGCCCTCAGGGTCATATAGTCCAACTCAGTTATGTTCCTTTAGATCCCACACATTCCAAAAGTGATATCACCTAAGGAAGAATATTCCATCCACAAACTAGGGACACACTGCACACCTGACTGGCACCTCTTGAATTCAATACTTCTATTACATTCCTGATATTTTGGTAGGTGAGAATCTAAATATTAATACTCTGGAGAAGGCCAGAATTTTCTTATGTTTTGTTTTTATTACTGTTTCTTGAAAATGTTATACAGTGTTTTGGTCATATTTAATAATAAACAATTAAAGTCTTTGAAAATGATCACTTCTCTAATCACTTTGACCTTTGTTTCTTCCTTTATTTCATACATTTCAGAAATTATATTTTTAAGCATCTCCTGATAGAAGATGACTCAGAGATTTAAATGACAGAAAGCAGCTGAACTGGGATATTATAAGGTGTCCCATGTACCCAGTTATGAATTAGCTTCATGTTCTAGTTTGTGAAGAAACAAGGTATTCATGTTTTATAGACTGATCTAAGGAGGAATTTAATATACAGCATATGGCAAACAAAACAAAATTTTTGCTTTTTTTTCTAAATCTGGTTTTGCCTTTTCTAGTATTCTATAGACTTAAGTCACATACTACATAAATGTGTCCATAAACCCAAGAATCTATAGGAAACCATGCAAACCTCCATTCAGAATTGATTCCCAGCATCCACAGATCATGTAACATTTAAAATATATTTGTGTGCTCTAATAAAATAGCCTAAATGCACAAGTTTTTAATAAGATGGTACAACATAGAGATTGTCATTTAAAAACATGTATGTGTTATTAATTGATTTTTAATGTGCAATGTGTTTATACTTGAGTGAGTTTATGTGCAGTATATGAAGGCAGGTTACAGAGGAGTAAAGAATGGAGTTGTGAGCATCTTGTTGTGGTTTCAAGGAATGAAACACGGGTCCTCTGTTAGAAAAGAAAGTGGTCTTGATGGCTATTTCATCCTTCCAGTCCCCATTTTTAAAAAGAATCATACCAAGGACTAAGAACTATGCACTTATGTAATACATAATTAGACAGTAGAAAATAGGACTGTATAAACAAATGTTCCTGAGAAGAATCATCACTACCACTGAGCCTTCTGCTAAGCTAACTACCTTATAAGAATTATACAGATGTTGGAGAAGGAGCACTGTCACAGGTCATGGGACTGATTACAATTTAGCTCGGGCACTGTTTAGAACCTTCAACAATCATTCTTCCTCATCCACTTCATTGTCTGACCTAATATAATTGTGACTAACAGGTAAAAGGTTTTGTTTTGAGACCCTAACCAACATGCTAAGTAAGGATGCTGTCAGCAACTGAGGCCTACATCACTGATTTCCCCACTCAGATTTAATTCTCTTATCAGTGTTTACACCGATGCCTTACAAATGCTCAAGTCATTAATTTTTTCATTCTGTTACAATAGAAAGTTCATCAGGCTGTTACAGGGTAGGAACATGGAATGAGGGGTAACTTAAATCTGTGTTCCTGTTGTAAGACCCCAAGGAGTCTTAGCTCAGGAGTACAACCCACAGAACACAATTAGAAGATAGACCACTGCAATTGCAAGAGGTTGTGATTCCATGTACATGGGATTGCTCATCCTTGCAGGGAGAGTCAGCTCTGAACTCAAAAAGTATACATCCTTTATTTATTTATTTTTTTATAAGGGTGGCAAACTACTATGTTGCAATTGGTCAGCAGTATAATTTTTGGAAAGAGGAGAGAAAGGAGGATTAATGAGGGGAGAAACTCTGGCCATAAGGTTGTTGACAATTTGCATTTCCTTAAAATTCAATACAGGGAGGGGTAGGGGAGCTGTTCATAAAGCAGTCATTTTTGTTTTGTCTTAACTCAGCTTGGTCAGTAAAGCTTGACCTGTTCACTAAAACTTTGTTTTTATATTTTCAGAAACTTGTTTATATATTTCAAAACTTTGAGGACAAAACCCCTCAGAATTGGGTAATTAGGGCATGAATTAACTATGACATGCATCAGGACCCTATCTAGGGCTTTCTAAAGGGCCAAGTGGTTATCAGTCAGTATATTCTGTGGTTTTTCTGAGAACTACTCTGGGCCATTGTTTTTATTTGTCAGGCACAGGTGTGATCTCATAACCTTGGGATGACTGGAATGTCTCAGTCTGACTTTAACCATTTCTGCATCTTTAGGGTCTCACATTCTATGGAAGGGGTGTTTGGAAAAATTTCAGAGACCCTAAAAGCTTTGTTCCCAAACCAAGATCACTCGTGCTTAGATACAGAGTAAACTATCTCTTAAATTCTTAAAGATGTGAGTTGTGTTTTTTGTATTGATTACTGGAATATTCCATACTGGTGTAGCATGAATATTAAAAAAGACAAAGAAGTCTAGGAAGGACTACTCAGCTATTAAAAACAATGACTTCATGAAATACTTAGATAAAAGGATGAAACTTGAAAATATCCTGATTGAAGAAAAACTAATCAACACACACAGAAACATACACACACGGTACTCACTGATAAGTGGATATTAGCCCAAAAGGTTGGATTACCCAAGATACAATTCAAAGACCACATGAAGCTCAAGAAGTAGAATGACCAAAGTGTGAATGCTTCAGCCCTTCTTAGAAGGGGGAGCAACAATATTAACAGGAGGAAATACAAAAATGAAGTTTGGAGCAGGGACTGAAAATAAAGGCCATTCAGAGCCTGGCCCGCCTCAGGATCCAGCCCATTTACAGTCACCAAACCCAGACAATACTGCACATGTGAAGAAGTGCATGTTGATAGGAGCCTAATATAGCTGCTTCCTAAGAGATTCAGCCAGAGTCTGATGAATATAGGGGCAGATGGGGTTTGCAACCCCATAAGAACAACAATACCAACCAACCAGAACTCTCAGGGAATAAACCACTATCCAAAGCATACATATCACTGGTCCCATAGCTCCAGCTGCTTACGTAGCAGAGTATAGCTTTGTTGGGCATCAACTGGAGGAGGAGTCCTTGGTACTGCCAAGGCTCAATGACACAGTATAGAGGAATGTCAGGGCAGGGCGGCAGGAGAGAGTAGGTGGGTGAACGGGTTGGTGAGCACCCTCATAGAAGCATGCGAAGGAAAAAGTGGGATAGGGACTTTATGGAGAAAAACCAGGAAATGGGATAACATTTGAGATGTAAATAAAATATATCTAATAAAAATAGTAAAAAAAAAAAAAAAAAGAATAAGAAGAAGTCTAGGAAGGAGTAGAAGTAGTAAAGCAAAAGTGTTTTGATTACAAAATGTTTTCTGCTGCATATATCCTAACAAGTGATTTTCAAGGTTCTGGTCATACAATAATTTAATAATTTTATTTATAAAAGTAACTAGAAGTGTGATGAGTGTACAAGTCAACTTCTCTTCTTCATGCTTTATTTTTGGAGCACAATTACAACTTATTTACTCTGATGGCATTTATGCCCAACAAAACATGTATGAAGACTAATGATCTCAAAGCTTGTCTTGTCACATGTAGCATTAGTTTTTAAATTTAAAATGTTTAGATATGCTGTTCCCACCCGGAGAGGACTTCAGGACGCAGAGCAGAGCCTGGCCCAACCACCAGCCGGAAAGGAGGCTCGTACAGGCTGAGCAACTGTGACTGGGAACAGGTCTTAGGAACTTCTGTTCCCACCCGGAGGCGACTTCAGGACGCAGAGCAGAGCCTGGCCCAACCACCAGCCGGAAAGGCGGCTCGTACAGGCTGAGCAACTGGTGAGTGGGAGACCTAGGCTGCGGGGGAGCAGAGGGATCTCTGCGGAGTGCACACGGAAAGGGCACCCCCTGCCCTGACCTGCCCTGTCCTCCCCGATCCAGTGACCGGGAACAGATCTTAGGAACTTCTGTTCCCACCCGGAGACGACTTCAGGACACAGAGCAGGGCCTGGCCCAAAAGCCAGCCGGAAAGGTGGCTCGGAGAGGCTGAGCATCTGTGACCAGGAACAGATCTTAGGAACGTCTGTTCCCACCCGGGGGCGACTTCAGGACGCAGAGCAGAGCCTGTCCCAGCTGCCACCCGGAACCTGGGCTGCTGGGGAGTAGAGAGATCTCTGAGGAATGCACACGGAATGTGTACCAGGGACACAGACCAGATACAAGGGAAAGGCAAGAACATATCACTGACAACAAAATGGCAAGAGGAAAGAGAAAGAGTATATCCCAAGAAAACCAAGACAATCTAGCAACACCAGAACCCAGCTCTCCGATAGTAGCAAACATAGGAATTCCAAACACTCCAGAGAAAGAAGACACAGACCTGAAATCATGCCTCAAGACGCTGATAGAGTTACTTAAATAAGAAAGGGAGGAAAAGCAAAAAGATTCAGAAGCTTTTAAAGAAGAAACAAGAAAAACACTCAAAGAACTCAAAGAACGAGACGAAAACAGAACCAAAGAAATAAAGGAATGGAAGAGGGAAATTAAAACAGAAATTGACACAATAAAGAAAGCGCTAAAAGAGATAACCCTAGAGTCAGAACACCAAAAAAAGAAATCAGGAGTCACAGAAGCAAGCATTTCCAACAGATTACAAGAGATCGAGGAGAGAATCTCGGGGGCAGAAGACAACATTGCAAACATAGACAAAACAGCCAGAATAGATGCAAAAAACAAAAAGCTCCTAACCCAAAATGTCCAGGAAATACAAGACACAATGAGAAGACCGAACCTAAGGATAATAGGAATAGAAGAGGGAGAAGAGTATCAACTAAGAGGCACAGTAAATATCTTCAACAAAATCATAGAAGAAAACTTCCCTACCCTCAAGAATGAGATGACCACGAGCATAAAAGAAGCCTTCAGAACTCCAAATAGGTTGGACCAGAAAAGAAATACGTCCCGACACATAATAGTAAAAAGATCAAGTGCCCAAAGTAAAGAAAGAATACTAAAAGCAGTAAGGGAAAAAGGTCAGGTAACATATAAAGGCAGACCAATCAGACTCACACCCGATTTCTCAACAGAGACTATGAAAGCTAGAAGAGCCTGGACAGACATCATGCACTCCTTAAGAGAGCACAAGTGCCAGCCCAAGCTGCTATACCCAGCAAAACTATCAATCACCATCGATGGAGAGACAAAGATATTTCAAGACAAATCAAAATTCACACAATATCTGACCACAAACCCAGCACTACAACGAATTATAGGTGGAAAACCCAATACAAGGAGGGAAAATACAGCCTAGTAAAAACAAGAAAACTCCTAAACAAGAAAACTAAAAGAAGAAAAAAACACAGACACAACTCAACCCAAAAAAGCAAAAATGGCAGGAAACAGAAACAATTATTCCTTGATATCTATTAACATAAATGGTCTCAACTTTCCAATAAAGAGACATAGACTATCAGACTGGATACATAAAAAAAATCCAGCCTTTTGCTACATACAGGAAACTCATCTCAGAGACAGAGACAGACACTATCTCAGAGTAAAAGGGTGGGAAAAAAACTTCCAAGCAAACAGCTCCAAGAAGCAAGCTGGAGTGGCTATTCTAATATCGAATAAAGTAAATTTCCAACCAAAAGTTATCAAAAAAGATAAAGAAGGACACTTTTTACTCATTACCGGGGAAATCTGTCAGAAGGAACTCTCAATCCTTAACATATATGCTCCAAATAAAAAATCACCCACATTCATAAAAGAAACTCTACTAAAGCTCAAAAAAATACATTTCACCCCACACAATAATAGTGGGAGACTTTAACACCCCACTCTCACCAATGGACAGATCAGGGAAACAGAAACTGAACAAGGACACTGCAAAACTAGCAGAGACTTTGAACCAACTAGAATTAATAGATATATACAGAACATACTATTCTAAAGTAAAAGAATACACCTTCTTCTCACCACCCCATGGCACCTTCTCGAAAATTGACCACATAATTGGACACAGAACGAGCCTTCATCGATATAAGAAGATTGAAATACTCTCATGCATCCTCTCAGATCACCATGGTCTACGGCTGGTCTTTAACAACAACAAAGACAACAAAATGCCCACATACACATGGAAACTAAACAACACTCTGTTAAAGGATAGCAGGGTCAAAAACGAAATAAAGAAAGAAATTAAGGATTTTCTAGAATTCAACGAAAACGAAAACACAACATACCCAAACCTATGGGATGCAATGAAAGCAGTATTGAGAGGAAAACTCATTGCCCTAAGTGCTTCCAAGAAGAAACTGGAGAGAGCTCACATCAGCAACCTGACAGCACAGCTAAAAGCACTAGAACAAACAAAAGCAGATATACCCAAAAAGAGTAGACGGCAAGAAATAATCAAAATTAGGGCAGAAATAGACCAAATAGAAACAAAAAAAAACATTGAAAAAATCAACAAAACAAAGAGTTGGTTCTTTGAGAAAATCAACAAGATTGATAAACCCCTAGCCAGACTAACTAAAGGGCAAAGAGAGAGTATCCAAATTAACAAAATCAGAAAGGAAAGTGGTGACATAACAACTGAAACTAAGGAAATTCAAGAAATCATCAGATCCTACTACAAAAACTTATACTCCACAAAATTGGAAAATCTGGAGGAAATGGACAAATTTCTAGACAGATACAAGGTCCCAAAGTTTAACCAGGACCAAGTAAACCATCTAAATAACCCTATAACACCTAAAGAAATAGAAGAAGTCATCAAAAGCCTCCCAACCAAAAAAAGCCCAGGTCCAGACGGGTTCAGTGCAGAATTTTATCAGACATTTATTGGGGATATAACACCAATATTCGCCAAGCTATTCCAAAAGATAGAATCAGATGGAATATTACCCAACTCATTTTTTGAGGCTACAATAACCCTCGTACCTAAGCCACACAAAGACCCTACAACAAAAGAGAACTTCAGACCAATCTCACTTATGAACATTGATGCAAAAATACTCAACAAAATCCTTGCAAACCGAATCCAAGAACACATCAAAACCATCATTCATCATGACCAAGTAGGCTTCATCCCTGGGATGCAGGGATGGTTTAACATAAGGAAATCCATCAATGTAATCCACCATATAAACAAACTTAAAGACCAAAATCACATGGTCATCTCACTAGATGCTGAGAAAGCATTCGACAAAATCCAACACCCCTTCATGTTAAAAGTCCTGGAAAGAACAAGAATCCAAGGCCCATATTTAAACATAATAAAAGCAATATACAGCAAACCAACAGCCAACATCAAACTTAATGGCGAGAAACTTGAAGCAATCCCACTAAAATCAGGGACTCGACAAGGCTGCCCACTCTCTCCCTACCTATTCAACATAGTACTGGAAGTCCTGGCTGGAGCAATTAGACAGCAAAAGGAGATCAAGGGGATACAAATCGGAAAGGAAGAGATAAAAACATCACTCTTTGCCGATGACATGATAGTGTACTTGAGTGACCCCAAAAATTCCACCAGAGAACTCCTACAGCTGATAAACAAGTTCAGCAAAGTGGCCGGATACAAAATTAACTCAAACAAATCAGTAGCCTTCCTATACTCAAAAGTCAAACATGTGGAGAAAGAAATTATGGAAAACGTACCCTTCACAATAGTTACAAAAACTATGAAATACCTTGGTGTGACTCTAACTAAGGAAGTAAAAGACCTGTATGACAAGAACTTCAAACCTCTAAAGAAAGAAATTGAGGAGGATCTCAGAAAATGGAAAGATCTCCCATGCTCATGGATTGGAAAGATCAACATCTTAAAAATGGCCATCCTACCAAAAGCAATCTACAGATTCAATGCAATCCCCATCAAAATTCCAACCCAGTTCTTCATGGAATTGGAAAGATCAATGTGCAATTTCATATGGAATAACAAAAGACCTAGAATAGCGAAATCCATCCTCAACAACAAAAAAACATCTGCGGGAATCACTATCCCTGACCTCAAGCTATATTACAAGGCAATTGTGCTGAAAACTACATGGTACTAGTACAGAAATAGGCAAGTGGATCAATGGAATAGAATAGAAGATCCAGAAATGAGCCCTCATGTATATGGTCACCTGATTTTTGACAAAGAAGCAGTAAACATACAATGGAAAAAGGACAGCCTATTCAACAAATGGTGCTGGTCCAACTGGCACTCAACATGCAAAAGAATGAAAATAGACCCGTTCTTATCTCCTTGTACAAAGCTCAAGTGTAAGTGGATTAAAGATCTCCACATTAAACCAGATACACTGGAACTATTAGATGAGAAAGTAGGGAAAACCTTAGAACACATAGGCACAGGAGAAAATTTCCTGAACAAAACACCAATGACTCAAGCTCTAAGGTCAAAGATTAACAAATGGGACTTAATGAGATTGCAAAGTTTCTGTAAGGCTAAGGACATCGTCAAGAAAACAAAACGGCATCCATTAGAATGGGAAAAGATCTTTACCAACACCACATCAGATAGAGGCCTAATATCCAAGGTGTACAAGGAACTCAAAAAGCTAGACACCAGAGAATCAAATAACCCTATTAAAAAATGGGGTACAGAGCTAAACAAATCATTTTCAGTTGAGGAACACCGAATGGCCGAGAAACATCTGAGGAAGTGCTTGACATCCTTAGCCATCAGGGAAATGCAAATCAAAACAACCCTAAGATTCCACCTCACACCAGTCAGATTGGCCAAGATCCAAATCTCAGATGACAGCAGATGCTGGCAAGGCTGCGGAGAAATAGGAGCCCTTCTTCACTGTTGGTGGGGTTGCAAGCTAATACAACCACTCTGGAAATCTGTCTGGCGATACCTCAGAAAATTGGATATAGTACTACCTGAAGACCCAGCTATTCCACTTCTGGGCATATACCCCAGAGACACTTTAATACACAACAAAGATATATGCACCACAATGTTCATAGCGGCTCTATTTATAATAGCCAGAAGCTGGAAGGAACCCAGATGTCCTTCAGAAGACGAATGGATACAAAAATTGTGGTACATATACACAATGGAATACTACTCAGCCACCAGAAACAATGACTTAACCAAATTCTTAAGAAAATGGCTGCATCTAGAGAACATCATCCTGAGTGAGATAACCCAGTCACAAAAGAACAGACATAATATGCAGTCACTGATAGTGGGATGCTAACCCCAGAGGCTTGCACTCCCCCAGAAACAACTCACAGACTGTATGAAGTCCAAGAAATAAAGAAAACAAAAACTATACATATATTCACAAAACAAGAAGACTTTGACTATTTCCATGTTGCATTTTGTTTTGCATGTACTTTACGCTTATTGCAACTAGTACGTTTTCAATGCATACTGTCAAGCCCTTGAAAAAAATCAAGTACTGACTAAAAAACATATTCACATGGTTTTATGTAAAATTTATTTTAATGTCTGAAAAAACAGTACTGACAAAAATGTATAATTTTAAGCAAAAAATGTTTAAAATCTTTAAAAAAAATATATTCATATAGTTTTATGTAAAAATTATGTTAAAATCTGAAAAATAAGTACTGACAAAAATGTATAATTTTAAGCAAAAAAAATGTTTAAAATCTGTACATTTATCTTTGTTTTGTAAAATAAAGTTGTTTAAAAAAATGTTTAGATATGTTTTGAAAGACTAGACATACACAGTCAAAGATATGGAAAAAGGTGAGCTCTATTATCAGTCTCACAATTCTGGTTCTACAATACATTTCCTGTTGTTTGAAGATATAAAATAAGTTTCAGAGATAATTGTTATTAATGAAGACATACTTTTCTATTGGACTCATGTCTTCTCAATAGATATAAATAAATGATATCTGAGTGTTTAAATGTTTTAATTATTTATTTACTTATGTGCTTATCTGTCCCCTCCCTTCTTCCCTACCAGAGTTCTTTACCCCATTCTACCTCCTCAGGACCACTAAAAGAAAACCCTGTTAGACCTCCTTAACCCTATATTCTAGTGCATCATATCTTTGCAGGATTAGGCACATCATCTTCCACAAACCAGAGAAGTTGGCTCTCTGCTACAGAAGTTCCAGGGACCTTGGTTCAGCCCATGTATGTTCTTAGGTTGGTAGCTCAATCTCTAGGAATTACCAGGGGTCTACATTAGTTGGCAATGTTGATCAGACAAGGGAGTTGCATTCTTCTTGAGAAATTTCAATTCTTCCCCTAACACTTCCATAGGAATTTCCTGAACTCCATCCAATATTTTCCTGTGCATATCTGCATGGTGTATGCTGCCTGGTGGATGTTTCAGTGTCTAAGAATATCTCTGGGGTCCAATTTAATCAAACTGCTGGTCTTCATATAGGGACTACCTCCTTCTTAACTTCTTTCTCCTTTTCCTAATTGACCCCAAAGGTCCCAGGCTTCTGTACATTGGTTGGGTATAAGTATCTGCACCTGAGTCTTAAAACTGCTTGTTGGGTCTCTTGGAAGTCAGCTATGCTAGACTGCTGTCTATAAACTCACTGTAGCATAAGTACTAGTCAAATACCTTGGAACCTCCACTTGAGTTCAATTTGGGCTTTTCAGTGGACATCCTTTCCCTCAGGCTCCTCTCCATTTTTGTCCCTGCAGATATTTAAGACAGGAAAATCTGAGTCAAAATTTTTGACTGTGAGATGGTAGCTCCATATCTACTTGATATTATCTTTCTTTTGGTGGTAGACTCTACAAGTTTCCTCTCTTTACTTTACCTCATTTTATCTAAGGTCCCTTCCTTTGAACCCCGAGAGTGTCTCATCTCCCAGGTCTCTGATATATTCTAGCTGGTACCCCTCTCCACCTCCTACCTCCCAAGGTTGCCTGTTTCTATTTTTTCTGCTGGCTTTCTGGGTTTCATTAGTTTCTGCCTCCAAATACCTGAACATGTTGATCATGTTTTCCTTTTCCTTTCCCTGTTCCCACTCCCTCCCTCTAAGTCTACCTCACCCCCTTTCTTATCCTGAACAAGAGGGAATGAGGCATCCTCATTTGGGACTGTGGGCTTGTTAACATTCTTAAATTCTGTGGATTATATCTTCAGTATTCTGTTTTGTTCTGTTTTTTTTTTTTTTACTAATATCCACTTCTTAGTGAGTACATACTTAGTAAGTACATACATAGCCTTTTTGGGTCTGACTTAGCACACACAGAATGACATTTTATAGTTCTGTTTATTTGCCTACAAATTCAATGATATCCTCATTTTGAAAAAAAAAATGAATTTAGGAGAGTGATCAGTGAAGGCAAGAGGGCAGTTGAGATTTTATCTCAGGCCAGCAGGGCAAGAACCTCCCTAGGGAGCAATAGGCAAATGCTCTGTCTGTATGACAAAGTACATAGAAGGGACAGTTATGTGGACTTCTTGAATGTAAAAAATAACTCAAAAAGTAATAGCAATGAAACAAACTGTGGTTACTGGGGGAGAAGAGCAGGATGTTAAAGGACTGTCAGTGACATTCAAATCACTTATGAATATGGATCAAAAGACTAGTCCTGTGTGGCTTGAAATTTACTTAAATTTTGTCTATATACACACAACTAAATTCAGAGAAGTAAGGGAATGAACTTGAGACACAGAGCTAGTTACTGTTAGGGATGAAATGAGCTCCAGAACCTGTATTCATCGTCTCTAGTTCATTGCAATTAGACAAGACAGAAGCAAGTCATTCAGCTCTCTTTTCAACTTATTGACTGTACTCTGTCTCTGCAGTACCCCAGAGATGCTCCAACATCTTTCATATTGCATAGACATATACCCCACAATGATCATAGTAGCTTTATTCAGAATAGCCAGAATCTGGAAACAACTCAAAAATAAATCATCAAAATAAGATACAGAAAATGTGGATCATTTTCACAATGGAATACTATTGAGCTATTTTTAAAAGAACATCATGAACTTTAAAGTCAAAAGAACTAAAAACTATCTTCCTGTATGAGGCAGACCTAACCCAAAATGACATGTGTGGTATGTTCTCAATGATAATTTATTATCCATAAAATACAGAATACCCATGATATACACCACAGAATTTTTAAAAAGCTGAGGAAGAGATAAGACCCAATCAAAAATGTTTAATCTCACTTAGACATGGTAACAAAGGTCACAGAAGGCAGTGTGAGGAAACAGGGTGGGAGAGGCAAAGGGGAGAATAGGGGACATAATCAGGTATATAAGAGAGAGTCCCAGAAAGCCAGGAGAATGAATGGAAATCTGCAGT
Source organism: Micromys minutus (assembly GCF_963924665.1). Classification (NCBI taxonomy): domain Eukaryota; kingdom Metazoa; phylum Chordata; class Mammalia; order Rodentia; family Muridae; genus Micromys; species Micromys minutus. The sequence continues at coordinate 16,426,440 of NC_137953.1, forward strand.
GGGTGAGGCAGAGCCTTTGGAGTAATTTCAGGGAAGGCCCAGAACCTGGGAGGGGAAGACACTCAGGATTCAATGTATATGACTTTAGCTGACATGCCTAACAGTGGGAACATGGAATTTTAAAAGGTTGTGTTAAAGTAGTCAAAAATACACTATATGAAACATATTCAACATATTGTGCCTATGTAATTCTATAACTGAATGTAGAAGAATATAAATAGATCTATATTTATTACCCCAGCCACAATTGAAGTTCACATGAAGAAAGAACTCAAATAATCCAGACACATAGAATCTGACACAGAGCAAGTAGGGCATAATCTGAATGCATCACCACAGGAGTTGAGTGTTTAAATAGAACACCTATAGCATAAGCACTAATATCAACAATTAATAAAAGGGATGTCACGAACCTGAAAAGCTTCTATAAGACCAGACCACTATCACTAAGACAGAAAATTAGAGTTTATAGAATGGGAAACGTTTCATCAACTCCACATCCAATAAAGAACTAATATCCAAGAAATAAATCCCCAAAAGAACCCAAGTAACTAAATATCAGCAAACCATGTAATTTAAATAAAAATGTGGTTGAGATCTAAAAAAACTTGTAATAGAAGAATTTAAAATGGCTGAGAAAAACTTATTGAAATAGTCAACACTTTTATTGATCAGGAAAATGCTTATAAAAACGTATTTGAGTCTGTATCTTATACCTATGGAGATGGCTAAGCTCAATAACATAAGAACCACTCATCCTGGTGAGAAAGTGGAACAAGGGCCACAATCCTCTGTTACTTGTGGGAGTGCAAATGTAAACAGCCACAATGGAAATCAATATGGGAGTTTCTCAGTAAATTGGCAATAAAGTTTTACAAAGACCCAGCTATACACATCACTCTGAATGTATATAAAGGGATGTTCCGTCTTATCATAAAGACACTTGCAAACCTATGTTTTTAGTGTCACTATTCATAACTGTCACAAAGTGGAAACAACCTATTTGCTCGTCAAATAAAGAAAAGAAAAAATTGTGCCACAATAATCTAACAGTACATTACCTAGGTGTAAAAACAATGTCATCATGTGTAATGTCTAAGCAAATAGAAGGGACACGCCCCAACCTTGGGAGGCCATATGTAAATTTAATAAAAAGGAAAACTACTTGAATCTCTAAGTATGATCCTAGCAAGGACTCCCAGTAATGAAGTATATGGAACTTTAGCCAGCCATCTTCCTTAACCAGAAAAAGCTTTCAGTGGTAAAGCTGAGACACCAACCCTCCACAAAATATTTGAGCTAAAAAACCTACCCTGAGCCCCCCCCCCAAAAAAATGCTGAGGCAATTATGATTTGGAATTTGTGAGACTGGGAAACTAAACACTAGTCTACATTGATCCAATGCGAAAGGAGGGATCCCATACCTAGGATCGTGTGGAAGGCCTGGAAATGGAAGCTGGATACCACAGAAATATAGCCCAGAACTAAATGCTACTGTCAAAAAGGAAAGTGTAAATGAAACAATTCCAAATGGTATTCTGCTATGCTCATAGATCTGTGCATAGCCTTCGTCATTAGAGAGATGTCTTATGGCGGATAATAGGAGCATGTGCAGAGATGCAGGGCTAAACTTTATGCAGAGATGGGGAACCCAGCAGAAGAGGAAGACAAAGGATTGTGGGAACCAAGATGGGAAGAAATCCAGAGACTAATGCCCACAGAAGAAACTAAGCAGAGCTTCACAGGGTCTCACAGAGATGAAGCAGCAATGACAAAGCCTGAAGAAATGTCTGCCCTAGATTCCTTGTATGTATGTTATTGTTCAGCTTGGAGGATTGTAGAACTACTAAAAGTTGGAAAGTCGGTATCTACATTTGCCTACACTTGGGAAAGCAGTCCTCCTTCTGTAATGCCTCATTCTGCATACATATGATGGATTATGCCTAGTCTCACTGCACTTTCTTGAAATGATTCTTAATAATATTCTCCTATGCTCAAAGATTAGAGACTAGTCCAGTTGTAATCAGAGAGGCTTCATTCAGCAACTCACAAGAGAAAATTCCGAGCCCAACAGAAATAAAATAGGGAGTTCAAGGAGCCCCATAGAAGAGAGAAAGGATTGTAGCATCAGAGGAGTCCTGGGCACTGTAAGAACATAGCCCACAGAATCAATAAAGCAGGATGCAGATAGACTCAGGCTGAAGTGACTAAAATCTCTATGACTCTGAGCTAGGCTCTTTGCAGACATGTTAGGGTTGTGAGTTTGGTGTTCTTCTGAGACCCCTAACAATGGGAGAGGGGATTCCCTCAGTCTCATTTGTATGTTCTTGTGGCCTTTTTGAAATTCCTACTGAATTTCCTTGCCCAACCTTGATATGAGGATATATACCATGTCTTATAGCAACTGTTCTGTGGATACCTATGAAGCTTTCTATTTTCTGATGGAAAACTGAGGAGGAGTGGAACAGAGGGAGAGGCCAGTTTCAGGAAATGGAAGGAGTGGAGAAAACTGTGGTTAGTCTGTAATATACAAGAAAAGAAAAATGCATTTAAAATGTATTTATGTTTTGTCTGCATGCATGTTTGTGCACCGCGGTGCCACTAGAGGGCATAATAGTGCAGTAGAGCTCCTGGAACATGACTCAACACTTGTGTTATTATGGAGGTTCTGATATCCTAAGCCAGGTTCCCTGACAAATGCTGTGAATAGATGAGCAGCAGCTCAGACCCTGTCTCATTCTGGTAAATATTTCTACATTGCATAATCATTATTGTATACTATCCATTACCGAAACTGTCTAACAACAAATTGCTTCAGGGTACAATAAATAGAAACGTGCATTTTCACAGTCTTTAAATGCATGTTATCTCCAAATAAAAGATGTGATTTTTGTCTGCCTATGGAAATAAATATGAACAGAGCAGAAGACTGAATCAGTCTGTAGGATGGAATGAAACTAATGTAATTGAGGGACAGTCACAGCAGTTACTGGAGTGAGAGTGTCACACTCATCACTTGCTTATATTAAATACATGTGCTTTTTGCATGACAAATATACAACAAAAACGTGTCTTTTATACATGGATAATATTTTATTTGAGAACTTAAAGTGAGTCTTGCAGAAACAGCCAGATAGACAAACAAAACAGAAAAACTAAGCCTTCTAAACTGAGATATAAATTTAAGCAGTAAGCATATGACCCAGATTATAATACAATTTTCCAAATGGTGAATTAATATCTCACACATGCTACAGTCAAGGAAAGATTTCCAGGTACGTATATGTTAAAAGATAGCCCAGAAAGCAGATCAGGAACTATGTGAGAATCATGTACCTAGATTTCATTTTTATTGCAATTTATCTTTTACAAATTAATTGTTGTTTTTTAGTTATATTTTACTCTATTTCTTCATCGGAGTTTATTATTTAAATATTTTATTAATATTTGTGTTTAATTAATGTCTAATTTGTTTTCAGTTAAAAATATAAAATACACAATTAGATTTTAATTTTCAATATTTATATTGTTGTGTACTATACTTTATATTTTAGAACCTGTTCCTTCTACTAAAAAGAATAAAATATGATTTGGAAGCACTGTATACAATAGGACAAAATTTCTTAGTGTTTTTTGCTCATTAAGGCTCACTCTGAATTTGGTTCATGATGATCAGATGACAGTGAGATGCTAATGACCCTTTTATTCTGTAAAAACCTTTGTTTTCATGTAGATTTGAATTTTTATATTATATAACTTTATTTATTCAATTTTTCTGATGCAAAGGTGTGTGCTTATGCACATCAATTGTATCCAATTGCCCCCCTAATTTGTTAAATTCCATATAGTCCCATAACATGAGGTAACATGTGTAGTTCTCTTTTCCAAATATGTTGCAGAAAAATTCAAGTGCCTGAATTGAAGCCCTGGCTTCATTTATTCTCTGAGGTTCTTATTGTTATGTTCATGATTCTGTGTTGGTAATACTCCTCATCCATCAGTAAAATTTATGGCTTATGTTCCAGTCGTTTTCAGTGTTTGTCACCAATGTCCATTATGTTTTGGAGAACCTTCTGTTCATTCCATTAAGAAAGCAGTAATTGAACATCTGATTGTCTGTCACTTGTTAAATATTAATGATAAAATACTCACATTTTGACATAAACCTGTAAGTGTGGAGGAGAGCTACATTTTAAAGTCAATCATAGTGAGGGAGGAGAGCCAGGTGGAAAGGACTGAGTATGGGATGAATAAGAACAGCAAGAGAGGGATGCACAGCAAAGGAAGGGATAAGAGAGGGAGAGATATTCTTTTCAATAAAAATCAGGGCAGGATTTATTTTTAAGAAATGACTTTCCAAAGGAAAATGACTAGACTTGCATTACAGCCATGATCATAAGAATCTGTGGCTCTCTGCAAGAATGGACATTGAAGTAGAAGGGAGACCAATTGGGAAAAAGAGATCAGTCTGAGCGGGAAATAAAAGATAGAAATTGTAAATGATATACATGTATGTAATTGTTGAGATAAAAACAGACTGAAAGAGACAGAAATAAAGAAAGAAAAATAGGTGATAAATAGAAAGATAGATGATAGATAGATAGATAGATATATGATTAGATAGATGATAGATAGATAGATAGATAGATAGATAGATGATATATAGATTGATAGATAGACAGGCAGATTGATGAACAGATAGATAGTTCTTAAGTAAGTAGGTAGATAGAATAAATGTTAGGCAGATAGACAGACAAACAGATCATTGATTAAAGATAGCATCTATAATGACCCTGGAGACCTCAAGAACAGTGACTGATGAGGGGTGCCTGTTATGCTTCCCTTTACACAAAGTTAGAGCAAAGAATAAATACTGTTCAGTTGGAGCATATAGGGAAACCACCGCAGTGCAATGAGACATCAAAAAGATGCTAAGGATCTTAAACAGATCACATGGCATTATAAGAAGGATATAGAGTACTCTGAGTCTGTACCTTGATTTACTATGAGAACAACTTGCACACAAAAGCAACTGCTGTACCTATTAGAGTATACAAGTCAGAGCTATGTTCTTATAGTTCCCATAGATGCCCCAGAAGTCTTTATTGATGTTGAACCTTCAAGTCTATATTGTATTCTCATTCAGCAAAGCATCATATCCATCTCTAATCCCACAAGCACTCTAAGATACAGAATAATGTGGATCCTCCAAAGATTGAGAAACGGGAGAAACCTGCTAAAGCCATGGACATAGTGATGTCCTGCCCAAAACCTACCTCGGAATGCAGGTGACACAGCAACTGAAGAGAACATTTCATTAGGTGTACAAAGCTCAGATTTTAAAGAATCTGCAATTGGGACCCTTGCAAGAATTCTTGATGGTGATTACAATTGAAGAATTGCACAAGTACAACAGAATACACACTGACACTGAAAACTAAGTTGCCAGATTACTTCCATGTGGAAATACACATATTTCCAAAAGAAGATCTTTCATTATGAAAACCATCAATCAAACTTTAAAGTCAACAATTATGTGACACAGTCATTTCCTTTGCCAAAGGTGTAAGTCCTAAAGACTAAAGAGTGGCCTTGACAAGGTACTAGCAAAGCTAAGCCACATGGTGGGTTTGATGACCTGAAGCTCTTTATTATGAATTTGAGTCACTGCGTATTACACTCTTGGGGGTTATTGGCATGATGATTCACCCATGTCTTCTCTGACAACATTCTCCCTGTATTCCCTTAAGAAAATCCTAAATGTTCTACTTTGAGCCTACTTGGGAATCTTCTCTGTGCCTTGAAGATTGTTATCTCCTACTAAGGAAATTTATGAAACAAAATAATTAAATAGTTTAAATTGAGAGGAGGCTAACAAGGTTCAATAAGACAAATGACAAAAAATCATAGCACTGAACTATTTTTACAGTATATGTAAAAATTCTTAGAATTATAACATAAAAGATAAAGGGCCATACATACTAAGACCCTAGGAAGAACTCAGCAACAAAATCTAGAATGACTAAGACAATATAATACCATGTATAGCTGATCCAAGAATTATATAAAAGAATACAAGAATAAGAAAGTATTAGGTTTTGTTATTCTCACAAAAGATTGGTTTACACCAGGTTGCTGTTATGTTAATGCAGAAACAAAGCAATTCCTTTATTAATCAAATTCTTGTAAGATTACAAATAACAACTACAACAATGCCTAAGCCTGAGCTGTCAGGCTTAGGCAAATCTGCAAACAATACCACTGACTGTTACAGATAATATACTACTTTAAAAAAAGGTTTATTTGTTGGACTGGCTTGGATTCTTCTATACTCTAAGCATATCTATAATCTAAGCATTTTGAAACCACAAGGTGCTTGCTCCTTTTTTTAATTAGATACTCTCAGTATTCACATTAGAAATGTTATTCCCTTTGCCCACCCTCCTCCCATCCCCCCTCACCCTCAACTTGTCTTCATGAAGGTGCACTAATTGCCAATCACACTCTCCACCTCAGTGCCTTGGCTTCCCCTACACTGTGAAAATGTGCCCTCACTGTACCTTAATGTCTCTTCTCCCATTGATGCCAGACACTGCTATTCTCTGCTACATATGCAACTGGAGCCATGGGCCTCTCAATGTGAGCTCAATGGTTTGCGTTCTAGTCCATGGGAGCTGGGGAGGATTTGGTTGCTCAACAATATTGTTCTTCCCATGAGGCCGCAACTCCTTCAACTCCTTCATTCCCCACCGTCCCAGCACCCTTGAAAACAACATACTTAGTCTGATAGTTGCTTGCTTGCTTCTTTAAGCTAAAATTATTTGCAGAATTTTAAGAATAAACATATGAGTTGATGATAATAAAATTTGCTCTCCGAGTTTAACCTGGAATCCTGGCCATACTTTTCTGGTGTGCCCAGGACATGATGACGTGCTCCATGTTACTGGAAACCTTGAATGTCTTTTAATCTGTGTAAATTATGAAATTATCTGATTGTAAATTGGTTAGAGTTGAAAAGCATCCCAGTCTTGGTACCTTCCTCATCCCTCCCCTTACTTGTTCCTTACAGCAACTCTGGAACCCATTTATGGGACCAGCCGCCAGTAATTATATCAGAATCACAAAAATCAACATAAAGATCTAAGAAACATTGAAAAGGAAGTAAAATGAAATCTGAAAAGAATATACTGAATTTCTGCTACACTGTCACTTAGAAAATAAAATCTACAAAATTATTTTAAAGGACATTTAAAATAATGCTCCCAAATCTACTTAGCAAGATAAAAACCATATGTATAGACAACTAAGAACTTAAAATTTTGAATGTGATTTTTAAAAACACACATCATTAAAAGAAGTCAACAAAAATGAAGCTTGAAAAAATTAGTGAAAAATACTTAATATCATCAAAAATCAGCTTCATTAATGAGATGAAATTCTCCTGATGCAGAGGTAACAGAATGCATGTTACTAGAAGGACTGGAAAGTGGTGACACCGGAGATGCAGTCAAACCTCTCATCCATGCAGATGAGTCCAGCTGGAGCTCCCAGCCCCTCCCCCTCACACTGACAGATGCTCTGCTCCTCTGCAGTCAAGCAGCACATTGCCAGTTGGGCTGCCCAGGCAAGGACTTTTTGTTAGGTTCTGTATCACTGTGGGAGGAAAATGTGTAGTTTGGTAGCAGTAATAAACTCCCAAGTCCTCAGCCTCCACTCTGCTGATTTTAAGTGTGAAATCTGTCCCCGATCCACTGCCACTGAACCTGTCAGGGACTCCAGAACTAAGTTTAGACACCTGATAGATTAAGCGCTTTGGAGACTGGCCTGGCTTCTGTAAAAACCAATACAAATATGTCTTTCCATCAGTATCTAAGAGGCTCTGACTTGACTTGCAAGACATGGAAGCTGGTTGTCCAATGATAGCCAACAAGGACACTGGAGTTTGAGTCAATACAACATCACCGGTGGTTTCTGAAATTATAATGCAATGGTATGAAGTCACATGCAATCTTCTTGAACAATCTGTGTAAAATCTCTTATAATATTACTTTCAGGGGAGATCCTGGAAGTTTTTAACATTAAAAATATTATACAACAATTATTTCACACAAAAAAGTGATTTAAATGTTCTAAACATCAGAATCTACACTTTAATCTTAGAACAGCTATTTTTCCATCTGGAATTTCTCATTATGATGTAAGAAAACTTCACATGCCCATCCTAAAGAATGTAACCTGCCCCATCAGAAATGAACAGTACACACAGGCAGCCAGAGATCACCCTACAACCCCCTTCTTCTCCTTCACCTTCCACTCAACTTACCCTGAGTCCAGAGCATTAGTAGAAACAGGAACAGGGCAGGACTCATCATTTTGAGAAAATGAACATAAGAGAATGATCAGTGAAGGCAAGAGGACAGTTGAGATTTATATCAGGCCAGCAGGACAAGGACCTCCCTAGGGAGCAATAGGCAAATGATCTGTCTGTATGACAAGGTACATAGAAGGGCAGTTCTGTCTGCATAACAGTGTACATAGAAGGACTGTTTTATGGGTTTCTTGAATGTAAAAAAACAACTTAAATGTAAAAGTAAAGAAAGAAAATGTAGCTATGAGTGGAGAAGAACAGGATTTTAAAGGACTGTCAATGCAGTTCAAATCACTTTATGAGTCAAAAAAGTGTATATTATAAGCATTATTGTATTTATTATAGATTCATAAATATGCATGTATCTAATTGTTAGCATATGTCCATATATCATTCTCATAATGTTGAAATATTCTAATTAATTTCTCTTCTTTGTACTTATCAAACACACTCTGAACTTCAGATGATTCAGAATTAAGTATTTTAACTTATGTGCTTTTGACTTCTCAATTTCATTTGAATGACATCACACAGAACATGCCCTTCAAAGAATTAACATTTGCACTGTAACTTTTTCTTTAAAGGTTAACTCTTGTTTATTAAATAAAGAAATAAAATATCTCTGTTACTGAATCTTCTGGTAATGATAACATTTATTCATGCATATGAACATTTTTACTGTCAGTAGTTTTTCACAAAGATATATTGAAAGTTTTTATCAGATTACACATGAACACACGTCTTTATCATGAGGATATTCATGGGCATGTACTTGGTAGCCATGTACATCTGAGACATAAAAATGAGTTCATTTACTGTAATGGCTCTCTGCAGCCATGACAAAGTTTTATAAGTACAACCTAATTGCCAAAGAATAAAATACGATAAAATGAAATAAAATGCCTGGTGGTGGTGGCTCACACCTTTGAAACCAGCAATAAGGAGACAAAGGAAGACAGACTGTTTTGAGTTCTGGATTGGAAACTAACAAACCAAAAAATCAAGTTATATGAGAGCATTAGCTAAACTGAGTAACTCTGTCTTTAGATAAATCGATAGGCAGATAATAGATAGAAAAATAAATGATAAATAGAGAAATGGGAGAGAGAGAGACAGAGACAGAGACAGAGACAGAGAGAAAGAATAAAAAGGAAAGAAAAACAGTGAACAGAATAGGTAGTATATGTGACTGCATTAAATGAATGCTTACTTATATTATGGGCTTTCCAGAAAGAAGAAAGTTGAACATACAGGAAACATACTTAATGAACTTATATCTAAATATCTAGGCACCAGAACTCAAAGACTCTTAAATAAATTAAATGCCCAACATCTGTCTAAAAGATGAACTGCCAGAGAAAAAAACGCAAGACATGAGAAGTGAGAGACAGAGGTAGAGACACACAGAAAAACACAGGGCCCAGTTACATGTCAGGGACTCATACTAGATTGACAGTGATTCCTTTTTTTAAATGTTAACAATGAAGAGATGACTGGGTGGTATATCCAAAGTTCCAACAAGAAATAACAGTAAAATTTTTCTTTAACAACAACAAAACAGTTGCCGACCCAGCAGGTGGACCAGAAATATCAATTAACCTGAACCCCTGAGAGTTCTCAGATACTGGGACAACAACCAGGCAGTATACATCAGCTGATATGAGGCCCCCAACATATACAGCGAAAGACTGCCAGGTCTGGGTTCACTCAAAGGTGTACCTAGTCCTCAAGAGGCTGGAGGCCCCAAACAGTGGAGGAAACTGGTGAGGTGGGGGTGGGGCAGAGACATTATTATGTAGATAAGAGGGAGAGGAGGTGTGGGATGTAGAACAGTCAGAGGATGGACAAGGAGGAAGACAAAATCTGGAGAGATAAAAGAAAAAGAGATTGATTAAATAAATTTTAAAAAGAAAAAGAAAGCAAAAAAAAAAAAAAAAAAAAAAAAAAAAAAACCCACAGAAATCAAACAAGGGTAATTTAACCTAAAAATAAATTCACTAAAATACAAAAAAAAAAAAAAAAAAAAAAAAAACATGAGCAGTAATAAACAAAGTTTTATCATTATATAAAAATGACAAACCACAAACAAAAGGGGACATAAGAAGAAAAATATAGAAAACTACAAGGAAATACTACCATGAGTATGTTCTTGCCCACTGACTGCTGTACATGTAATTGGAATAAAACATGCCATCAATATAGTGTGAACAAGAAGTAGAAGAAGGGGACCATCTGTTATCTCAGAAAAGAAACACATCTTGAGTAAAAACATACTCTCAACGTTTTGTATAAAGTCATGCTTTACACCTATAAGATAGGCAATATTTACATAAAGAAAATAGAATTTAAGTTAAGATCATAAATTTTTGAAAATGAAGTAACTACTTAATAAAGTAAGCAGTTTGACAGAGAAGGGACTATCAGGTTCTGTTCCTTTTAGTACACAGTGGTAAATACCAGGAATGTAGGGGGTCCGAATGGGCTTTCACTCAGCTTCACCCCCATCATTGTTCTTTGGTGAGAGCACACCATTTCAATATTCTCCTGAGGCAGATATGAAGTCATTGCTATTGCTCCTGGTGAGCCCAGAAAAGCATAACAATCGAAGTGTTCACAATGAGTTCATGCTCCACTGCCCTCAGATGCAACTAATATCTTCAGTTTCATAGCAATTCTTACTCACAGAGCACTAACTTATATGACAGCTTGACCACCTTAAGGAAGGATGCTTTTGTTAGGCTCTGCGTCACTCCGGGAGGAACATGAATATGTTATATACTGTAATAGACTCCCAAAACACCTGGCTCCACTATGCTGACCATGAGTGTGAAATTTCTACCTGACCCACTGTCCCTGAACCTGTCTGGGACCATAAAAATTGGTTGGAAATATTATAAATCATAAAGACTGGCCGAGCTTCTGCAGGTACTAATACAAATAGGTGTATTCATTACTATGAAGGAAGCTCTGTATAGACCTGCAAGAGATAAAGGCTTGAATTCCAAGGATGACAGGGAGGGACAATGAGTTTGGGTCATAACAGCATCACCAGTGGAAGCTGTAATTATGAGAGAGAAGTGCAAAGTTGTTGATAAACTTCATGAACATTCTTTGCAGTTTCTTTCTAGATGTTTCTTTCAACTAAGATGTTTCCTTTTACATACAGTTCTTTAGACTCTGAAATTCCCCTTTTAATGAGACAAATGAAATGAATGGTCTAAGAACTTTCTTAGCATAAATTGTATGACCATGTTTCATCCCTGTCATAATCTTAATTATAGGACAGGTTATTTCCTGTCTGAAACCGCCCTTGCACAGACATAAACATGCAGGCCCAACTCTAGAGAATAAGAGTTGTCTTTCCAACATAGACAAAAGCCTTTGGTGAGCAATGGGACCCAGGGTTTATCTACCCCATCCATTCTTAGCACTCACTTCTCTTCATTCTCACCAGGAATCAAGACAAACACAGCCACATACAGCAGAAAGGGCAACTCCATTTGGAGGAGGCAGCCTAAGGATACCGATCAATCTCTGCAAGATGAAAACTGAGCTTTTATCTCAAAGTAACAAGAGCGAATCCTTCCCCCACCCCAAGGATCAATATGCAAGGTCCTGAGTTGGTGATGCAGTAGAAATAGGAAGGAGAACCATGCAGGCTTTTCACAATTCCACATTCATAGAAAATGTCTCCTATGTCAGAGAAGACAATAGTAAAACAATGTGTGCTGTTTGGTGGGAGAAAGAACATGCTAATAACTGTCAATCTTGACAACATCAGACACTTAATAAGTGCCGTATTACAGAAACTCAGAATGAGTGGAAACAAAGGCACATGTGTGAAAGTTCTCTTCAAGTAGATCATCTGTTTGTGTTCCTGTTTTTAACAATTTTACAGAAAAATGGCTGTCATTTTCTGAATGTTTTATGAGGCAGTTCAAAACTGTGTACCCTGTTGTCCACTGAATTACTCTCCATGCGAGCACAAAAATAAGTTTAACCCCAAATTTGTTCTACAAAAAAAAAAAAAAAAAAAAAAAAAAAAAAAAAAAAAAAAACATAAACATAGAGGAAGATGGAGCAGAGCCTGAGGGAATGGCCAACAAATAACCAGGTCAACTTGGGACCCATCCCATGGGCAAACACCAATCCCTGATTCTATTAAAGTTACTCTGATGTGCTTACAGACAGAAGCCTAGCATAACTGTCCCCTGAGAGGCCCAAATCAGCAGTTGACTGAAACAGATGCAGAGAACAACAACCTAATATTGGACAGAGCTCAAGACTCTTATGAAAAAGTTGAAGGAATAATATGAGGACCCCAAAAGGGTATATGAACCATACAGTAATCAGCAATAAACTATACTAACCTGGATTCTTGGGGGTTTTCAGAGACTAAGTCATCAACCCATGAACATACATGGGGCTGAACTGAGTGTCCGGGCAATACATAGGAAATATACACCTCAGTCTTCATCTTAGTTGTCATGTGAGTCCTCAAAAGTTGGAGCAGAGGTCGTCCCTAAAGCTGTTGCCTATCAGAAGAATTCTTTCTCCAAACTGGGCTGCCTTGTCTGGCCTCAGTGAGTGAGGATATGCCCTACCCTGCAGAAACTTGATGTGCCAGATGTGCATGCCTAACTCATGTTCGAGCAAGCCAAAAATAATAATAATAATTAATTCATTGAGTCAAATAAAAAGCTACAGTTGAAGAGGGTGTTGTTAAGATTAAAAGTTTCAGTAGTAAAGGGAAAGGAGAATTGGAAATGTAAAGAAAATATAAAATTATTATATTTTTTTAAATTCCCAGAGTATATCATAAATGAAAAGAAAACAGACTGAACAGAATATGGGATTTCACTGAATAAAAAATAAATCGTGTGTTTCCTAGAAAGAGAAGAAAAAGTCAATAAAAAATATTTTTATTTATTTGTGTATTTTTTGTTTTGAAGTATATTAGGCATGTTCATGCTAATGCATGCAGATGACAGACAGAATATACACCCTAACTGTCCACTGGATATGGGGTATAAGTTCAGAAAAATATCTACACCTGAATGGTATATCTTAGTGAACCTATAAATGTGCCATAGTGTCTGAAAGCTTCCAGATCTTTCCCAGGAGTAGAGTACCGTGTGGAAAAGATGATATATCAGAAACCAAGTAACTTTTCTGTACTTGGGTTAACATTCCTGCACACAGAACACCACTGGGATGGAGCAATAAAAACTAAGTAGTTCATTTTACTAAGGCTAGTGGTTTCTACATTCATCCTCAATAATAGTGGTTTATCTTTCTCAGGGTACATGATGCCCCGGCCTCTGTGTCATTCATGACCTGATCCTCCGGCTGACACTACTTCTCAGCATCTCTACATCTAGCCTTCTTACGTCCAGGAGTACATCTGTGGAGGTTACTTCTGGATCCCTGATTTGTTTTGTTTCTTGTTTCTAGGTCTACAGACGACCCTAGTCTCTGACAAATCATGTGATAAAATAAGCTTCTCCTTTAATACCAGCCTTCCAAGCAAGAATAATGACTGAATCACTAAATGCCATCAGTGGTGTTGATTGTAAGCACTGTGGCCACTTTCTTTGTGTAGGAATGACAAAGCTGTCTGTTTCAGCCTGTGGTGCTCCCATCACTGAGTCTCACCTATAGAGCTCCAGCTTGAGTCACAAATTGACTTCCACTTTCTACTCTATTCTTTCACCTCCCTCTTGCTAATCTGCTTTCTTAGTTTTTTAAGGATGGTTTTACTTAATTTTATGTATAATAGTGATTTTCCTTGCATTCATGCACCACGGCAACGTACATGTGTGTGCCCAGGAAAGTCAAAATAGTCAGCATATTCCATAAAAAATGGAGTTTTAAATGGTTGTGAACTACCAGGAGCATATTAAGAAGTGAAACCAGGTCCTTTGCAAGATCATCCAGTACTCATAACTGTTTATGCCATCCCTAGAACCCTTCCTAATATATCTTCCAAGATTTCCAATATTCATTCTCCCTCTCTATGTTGTATTTAATTGTCCTGAGTCAAACGTGGTGAAACAAGTCAGAAACCTCAAAGTATCTACCTTTCCCCAGAAGTTCCCTTAATCTCCTTTTGCATCAAATTTTACTTCAACAAAACTGAAAGTAATTATTTTGGGGTATTTGTTCTGTTGTTTTCCAGTATCTTTCATGACCCGCTAGGATGAAATTCAGAGCTTTGAACATTTTAATGAATCTACTTTAATTAGCAAATCCCCAGGCTTTCTGTAATGGAGTTTAACAAGTATTTCCTTTTTAGTGTACTCTCAAACTTGGTATCTGAGAAATAAAGTGAGTGATTCATGAACCCTGTCCTGAAATGAAATTGAAGATTAAAAACACAGCCAAAGATGTGCACACTGAAGCAGTGCTGTTCAAGGTGTGGTCCTCCCTACCACTGACATGAATGGGTGAACTTGTGTCAATCATCCTGCAAGACACTGAGTGTCATCCCCTGCAGAGAAGCTGCTGCTCCTCCTTCTACCAGCATAAACACTTAAGGAAAGTCCCATTTCTTAGGTATTCACTCTCTCCATACATGAAAGTTAGAGAAAACTAGTGTCTCTTAAGAACAGGTTTTCTTTGCCATGCTGAATGCATAAACTTACATCCAGACAAGGAACATACCAGGAAGCTTTGTCACCACAAACAGTGAGGTTTTTGTTCAGGGCTGTATCACTGTGGGAGGTAATTCTAGAGCATTCATACAGTAATAAATACCCAAATCCTCAGGCTCCACTCTACTGATTTTCAGTGTGAAATATGTTCCTGACCCACTGCCACTGAACCTGTCTGGCACTCCTGATGCTCGAGTAGACATCCAATAGATCAGGAGCTGAGGAGATTTTCCTGACCTCTGCAGGTACCAATTCAAGTATGTCTTGTCATTACTATGTAGGAGACTCTTACTAGACCTGCAGGAGATGGAAGCTGACTCTCCAAGTGTGACAGAATTGGAGAGTTCAGACTGAGTCATCACAATATCTCCAGTGGATCCTGAAATCAAAGAAATGAAAGGTTTATGCACAAACATGATGATACTATGTTTACTTTATCAACTTCCTACTTATGGAGTTCACAATTTTTATTCATTTTCTAAAAAATGTTCAACATAAAATACTTAAGGAGTAAGAGCACAAAGTGTCTCCAGAAATTACTTAAACCTTCTGCTTTGGAACTTCTGACAGTTGCCACAAAAGCACAGGTTTTCATCCCTTCTCCCCCTAAACCTCACAAGCCTATTCATGAAGAAAAGACTGAAAATATCACACATGGGCAGAACATGCATCAGCATCATCAGGTCCCAGAAATCCCCATCCCTCCACATTCTCCTTGATCTTGGTTTTTCTCCTCACCAGGGATCCAGAGCACAAGCAGCCCCAGGAGCTCAGCCAGGCACCTCATTCTGAGAACTTGATTGGAGAATTCTTGAGTAGTCTAGGCAGAAAGAGAGGCTTGCTTTTGTCATGGACCAGCAGGAGAGATCCTCCCTAGGGAGCAATATGCAAATTCCCTGCTTGGTACAGCTGTGTGATAAGTAGTCAGCTGGAAGAAATCCTACTCTTAGCAATGAAGAGTTATAAAGTGTCTTCTCTATAGAAAAATAGACACAGCCTTTGCTGCCTACAGCAAGGGCCAGTTGGACTCTACAGTGAAAGGGAGAATCAACATAAATGGAGATACACACACACACACACACACACACACACACACACACACACACACACAAAATCTACAAGAATCCTTGAATGCTGAGCTAGCACCACTGAACCAAGGTTACCATGTTCAACACTTTTATTATTAATTATCTATTTCATTTTTTTATTTGCTAAGAATTTTCAACATAGTATCTTTCTGTCTAATCCTACCTAATATTTTGTTTTAGTTTTCTCATAGATGCGAACCCTATGAAGGAAACTGAAAAGTAGTCCTCATGTCTTCATGAAAAAGAGCAATTAAGTTGTAAAAACATATATGTAATTCCCAATTGTCAGTTATTACTTAGTTAAATGTTTGTAGTCCAAATTCTCCCACTCAGGTACAGTATCTAAACAGGCAGACACAACAAGCCATGAACTAATTTAGAATGGGAAGATTTAAATACATTCTTTCTATATTAGAACCCGTGAAATTAGGACAATGTTTCTGCAACTCAAGTCCTCAGGCTTCAGCTGAAGATTATGTCTTCAAAAGTATTTATCATTTTCTTGCCTGCAGCCCAATCTTACAGAGATATTTTCTCAATTGATATTCCCTCCTCTCAAATGCCAACAGCTCATGCTGTTATATGAAAAGAGCTATCACACACAGTTCATTCTGTAGTCTGGGAATTTAAACTGGGATGTGAGGCAGAGTTGATGATGATGTCAGGGAGGAGAACCAAAGAAAAACTCCTGTCCATCAGCAAGCAAGGGGCAGTGATATTGGGACAGAAAACCATGCCAAGAAACAGGATTGATAGAGTGGGTTGAGAATCCACAAAATCACTTGAGACAGTAGGTACCTCCCTGTTCTCTGCCAAATTCATGACCTGGAACATATTCCACACTTTCCAAATAAGGAAACATGCCCTGTGGTCACATAGGCCCAGAACAGAGTTCCCCATGCTAATGAAGTACCTAGAGACCCTGAGAGTTTATCCACTCAGCTTCCTTTACCTAACATTACCCCTGCAAAAGATACTTGATCTCCAGTCCACCCTGAGAAGTAGGTACAGTATGCATCTATTTTCTACAATGAACATTCAATAAACAGTTTAGAACCATGGACTGTCTTTTTCATCAAGAATCACATTAGGAAGCATGGAGGAGGTCTTCAACTACCAAGCCTCCCACAGAAACTCTCTGTGCTTCCAGCCACAACTGTACCCAAGCTAAAGATAATCACTGCTGAGCTAAGCTGGGGCTCCCCTTTACAAGCCCCCAAATTTGTTCTCAACTCCTCATGACTCGGGCACCTGAATGTCCAGGAGTTTGGAAGCACCCAGTCTGGACCTCAGGTCAAGACCCTTGGACCCCTGACATTTAGTTCCTGACTTCTTTATATGGGTTTTCAATTTGCAACCTGGGCCCAGAAGCCAAGGAATATAATCTTCAAGCTTTACACATCTCAGATTGTGTTTTCCTACCCCCAAAACCCAACCCCACGTGGTGTCTCAGGGCTTCCCTGAAGCCCAACACCCACAAGCTGGTGGCATGATACAAATGCAGTGAAAATCCCTTCATTTCAACTCAAGAGAACAAGGCCCACAGAAGCAGGTATTTAAATGGGTTCACAAAGATTAAACTGCTATTACAAAGCCTGAAGAGGTATCAGCACTAGATTCATTGAATACATGTTATGCTTGTTAAGTTTGAAGTATTATAGGACTTTTAACAGTCATATTGTTGGTATGTCTGCCTCATTAGCCTATGATTGGGACACTCTTTTTCCTACTGAATAGCATCATCCAGCATTTATATGGTGGAATGTGCCTAGTCTAACTGCATTTTGTTATGCCACATTTGGTTGATATCAGGGGGTGGTGCTGCTCTTTCCTGAAGTGAAATGAAGGCTCAGTGGATGTAGAAGACAGGGTAGGTGAAAAAGCTAGGAAGAGGGGGTAGAAACACTATTTGAGATGTATTACATAAGAGAATAACAAAGAAAAAGAAAAAAACTGAAAGAGACAGAGTTGGGGGGGTCAATCAAAAGCCAGTGGAAAAATTCTACCACAAACCTCCCAACATAAGGACCCCTCTCATCCAGGATGAAACCAAAGCTAGTTTAGTTTCTAGAATAGCTGCAAGTCAAACTATCACACAAAGCTACCTGTTACTCCTAACCGACTCCCCTTGGAAAGTCCTAAACAGTACATTGAGTTGATTTCAAAGTTGTTTTACTCTGCCAAACGAGCATAGTGCCCTGCCCAGTTACCATTGTTTATATTCTGCCTCACTTGTTTGAAAGGTATATAGGTCCCCTTGAAGTGGGACAGGCCCAACATATTGGAATAATATAATTCCTCTTGTTTTTGCATTGATCACCACTTCTGTCCTATTTCAGGAGGTCCAGGTAGAGGTCAAATTCAAAACTCAAAAATCCAGCAAAAAAAGTAAATCTAATATTTAAAAGAAAGAATAAAAAGAGAAAAAATGGTGTCAATTATTTTCCAGTCCTCAAAATTAAATCTTCTATGTTTGGGGTTAGTAAACATTTTTAGATCTCTTCTATTTTCATCAGTTGAAATGTTAATGAGTTCTGGTCATTCAAGGGACTACTGTCTCAAAGTTCTGCATTTTGATTAGACAATTTCCTCCCCCAGTATGATACATGCAAACAAAGGATTAAGGATAGAAGTTTTAAAAAGTATCTTCAGTGCACTGGTGAAGTTAGTGAATCTATAAATATGCAGTAGGGTCACAAAGCTTCCAGATCTTTTGCAAGAGCATACTATCATGTAGAGAAGATGGTAATGTAGAAATCAAGTAACTTTCTGTACTTGGGTTAACATTCCTGCAGACAACATGCCACTGGGATGGAGCAATAGAAGCTAAACTGTCCATTGGAATAAGGCTATTGGTCTCTACTCTCATTCTCAATAGAAGCGTTTAATTTGGCTCAGAATACATGATGCTCCTGACCTCTGTGTCATCTATGACCTGATCATCCTGCTGATACTTCTCAAATACATCTAGCCTTCTTACTGCCTAGGAGAATGTCTGTAGAGGTACTTTTGTCTCCCTGATTTTCTTTTGTTTTTGGTTTCTAGGTCTACAGACAAGCATAATCTCTGATACATAGTGAGATAGAATAGGCTTCTTCTTAAATTCCTGCGCTCTAAGCAAGAAGAATCACCAGAACATTAAATTCCATCAATGGTTTTAAGTATTGTAAACACTGTAGGCTTTTTCCGTGTGTAGGAAAGACAGAACTATGGGGCTCCCATCACTGAGTCCTACCTATAGAGCTCTATCTTGAGTCGCAGGTTGTTTGTGGAGAGCATTTTTGGCACCTCTGGACAGTTGGTGGTGGGAATTCTTACTTCATCAGGACAATCAGAAACTGATCAAGACAGGAATCTGACTCTGGTCCTATACTCTAGAACCTGTCCCATATTAAAAACATTTGCCTTTGAAGCACAGGGCAGGTTCAGCAGAGGTAGGTGTGGCAGTCTCTTTCTTTCTTGGGATCCCCTTTTGTCCCTGATCTTCACATTGGGCCTCCTGAAAGATGTTTACAGGATTTTTTATTATTAACTTGTTTTTTCCATGACTCAAAACTGATGTTATCTTTTGGCATTTAATTAAAGTGGTTTAAAAGAGAACTGAATAAAGAAGGCTTCGCTTCAGCCTCAAGGCTGGCCGAAGTCATGTTACACATTTGACTAACTGTCTCTTTTTTCTTTCAATCTTTGTTCCTGCCCTGGGGAGCCTGTTTAACCTAGATGGTCTCAGATAGTGGGGCCTCAACACAAGGTTCAGTGAAGGACACCTCAAAAAAGAAGTATGCACAGAAAAAAGTTTGAGCCAGTGCTAAATAACATTTTGTAAAATGGTACAAGGTAATGAATGGTAGAGGTAATGGTAAAATGTCTTTTGTGTGTTTATAGATATGTTAAAAATTTAGAGGAGGGATGATAATATCATAGATGGTTTAAGTCTTTGTACACAGATTAGAGGTAGTCTAGTTGGACTAGAGAGAAAGAATGGGTTTCAGAAAAACAGTCCTCTTCCTTGTCTGGGATCATTTGCTGAAAGAGAGAAGGAAAATGAATGTAAAGAGTTCTCCTAGAAATGAGAGGAAGTCAGGAGACATCCTGACTCTCTGTTTCCCACTGGAGAAATGTCTAGTTATGCTTCTAGGTCCCTTGGGAAGGATATCTGTCTCCCTTTTAATCATCTAGTACTCTCTCTCATGCGTTTTTCTATTGGTGTGCCAAGCTGTCCATCCAAGTGTGTCAATTTGAGTGTCTTCCTTGAGTGTTGCTTTCTGTTTTATGTTCAAAAGAAAAAAATAGTTAAATCGTTATGTGTTGGTTGTTCGTCTTTTGATTTAGTTTTGACTTATGGCTAAAAGCGTAAAATTAAAAATTAAAAATAGAAATCAAGCCTTTGGGGCCCTGCTCCTGAAGTTAACTGTTTAGCTTAGCTAGTGACCTACCAAGAGGTGATTTAGGCCACTCCGAAAGGTGCCAGCATCTTCTGTTTAGAGTTGTTCTGCTGTTTCTCCCAAAAAAATCTCTGACTGTGTTTACTGAGCTCGCCATGTGACAATGGCCCACTCTTAAAATTACAGCTAAAAAACAGTGAGAATTTTATCTACTTTAAATATATAAGAAGTGTGGTCACTCCATGCTTGCTTTTCACTGGTTTTAAAATGTATAAATATGTTCTGCATGTCTTGGTTGTAGGTTATTGGCTTATAAGTAATAGGTATGATTAAAAATTTGTAATATTAGTAACAGAAAGTTTGTTTAAAACTAGTAACTTGGTTGAAGTCACTCTAGACAACAACATGTGATATAATTCAACCCAGGGAAACAGGTCTCTGAAATACCTCTAAATTAGGTTATATTTTATGTAATAAAATAGGATTTAAGACAGTATCTTCTTGAGGTATTGGAAGGTGCACTGTTATGCGTTCGTGTGCGGGAACTGGCAGCCAAACTACGTAGCATAAAGCTGATGCACTATGTGTTGATTTTGGAGAGACTAGATGGTTTGGAGTTTAAGTTGTGCTTTCCAACCATTTTCAAGAGTTCATTGATAAGCTGATTAAAATGTATGAGAGAGTTTTTAAAGCTGCTAATGTTGGAATACTTTTGGTGAAACTTTTGGCTTACGAGAATGCAAATATGGCTTATCAGACTGAAATAAGACCTTATAGAAAGATTGGATCTATTACAGACTATATTAGATTGTGTTCTGATATTGGTCCCTCTTATGTGCAGGGTTTGGCCATGGCTGCTGCACTGCAGGGAAAAACTGGACAAGTTTTGTTTCAGCAGCCTGGGGAGAAAAGGGGAGGGTCGATGGTCCTCAGGGAAGTTGTTATGGTATCATGTTGTTTTCCACTTTCTACTTGGTATCCGTTCAACTTCCTCTTGCAAATCTGCTTTCTTAGTTTTTAAGGTTGCTTTTATTTAGTTATGGATAAGTGTGGTTTTGCTTGCATTTATACATAACAATGTGCATACCTGTGCCTAGGAAAGGAAACAGCAGATTCCATAAAACTGGAGTTTTAAATGGTTGTGAACCACCAGGTACATGATAAAAAGTGAAGCCAGGTTCTCTGCAAGATCAGCCAGTTCGCCTAACTGATCTTCCATCTCTCTAGCCCTTCCTACTACCTCTTCCGAGATTTCCAATATTCTTTCTCCAATGTTCCTTTAAATTTAACTCTCCTTATCCATGGTGTCACAAATCAGAAACCTCAAAATATCTAGCTTTCCCCCAGAAGATTGCTTTAACTACTTTTGCTTCAAATTTTACTTCATGAAACTGAAAAAAAAATATTTTGGGGGATTCTGTAGTTTTCAAGTATCTTTTATCCCTAACTATTGGGAAGTTCAGGTATATCTCATCATTTGAACAATTTAGTTTAATTAGCAAATCCTCCAGTTTTTCAGTAATGGACTTTCGCAAGTATTTCCTTCATAGTGAACTGTCAAACTTTGCTTGTGACATCTGAGAAATACCTCAAGTCAATGATACATGAGGAGAAACAGATGGGGCTCCCAAGCTTCTCATGTCTGCTTCCATGAGGTTTATGTTATGACTTGTATCACTGTGGGAGGTTACTCACTAGACTGTAGACAGTAATATATTGCCATATCCTCAGACTTCAGGCTGCTGATGGTGAGGGAATAATCTGACCCAGATATACTCCCACTGAACCTTGATAGAACACCATCGGCCAAGTTGCTTGCACCATAAATCATGTGCCTGGGAGATTTCCCTGGTTTCTCCTGGAACCAGCTTAAATTATTCCCAATGTCCTTACTTGCCTGGCAAATAATAGTGACCCTGTCTTCCAAAGATGCAGACAGGGAGGATAGAGACTGGGAAACCTGGATGTCACTTCTGCCACCTAGGAGTGGAGACATAATGAATATCCACAGAATTAAACATTATAAAAGATGGCATTGTCCAAATTCCTGACAATACTAATCATAGTGAAATTCCCACTTAAGTATTTGGAGTGTTTTTACCTAGAAACCAGGGCAACAAGAACACAAGAAATTAAGCATGAGCCCTCATGACCACGATAAGTTCTGACTGCAGTGACAATGGCACGGAATATGTGTAACTGGTATATGAGGAAGTCTCCAAGGCTATACAGTGAGCACATGCAAATCATTGGGAACCAGATATTGCTAGGTACAGCTGCAAGGCTTACTCACCTCAGCACTTAACAAGAGCACAGTGTCCCTGGGTTCCTGAGGTCAAACCACTTGTATGTCTCCACAGAATGAATTTCAAATCAAACACGGAAACTTCCAGATAACATCTGTAATATAGTTAGTCTCTATATTGCATAATATATTTCCAAGCTAAATTATTATAATATAGAAGAATATGCTGCTGACAGGAAATACACAACAGAGAAGAAACTATTAGATTTTTAGCTCACTCGAATAATTATAATTGGTTAGAAAATAGTATGTGTTCCCCTTGGAAAGTGTTTGAAGTAGACATTTCTTGAAATTAAAAGGACAATTTATTATAAACATATTAACAGAATTAAAACATAAGATTTTACACTTTTAACTTTGCTAACTACAGTTCAAAGAGGGAAAAAATCTTATGCATATATATCACCTTGATCCAAGCAATCTGAGTTACTTGAAGTTTTGAATCCACATAAAGATGGAGATGTTTTAATTCTTAGAGACTAAATGGGTACAACTTTTGCTCAGTTTGGGATCTGTACTGTCTGGTTTTGTGTCAACTTGACACAGGTTGGAGTTATCACAAAGAAAGGAGCCTCAATTGAGGAAATGCCTCCATGAGATCCAGCTGTAAGGCATTTTCTCAGCTAGTGATCAAGGGGGGAGGGCCCAGCCCATTGTGGGTGGTGCCATTCCTGGGCTGGTAGACCTGGGTTCTATAAGAGAGCAAGCTGAGCAAGCCAGGGGAAGCAAGCCAGTAAGCAACATCCCCCCATGGTCTCTGCATCAGCTCCTACTTCCTGACCTGCTTGAGTTCCAATCCTGATTTTCTTTGATGATGAGCAGCAGTGTGGAAGTGTAAGCTGAATAAACCCTTTCCTTGCCAACTTGCTTCTTGGTCATGATATTTTGTGCAGGAATAGAAACTCTAAAACAGGATCCTCCGTATTTTGCACTTTTCTACCATTTGATATTTTGTCCCATAATTTCTCAGCATAAAGGTTTGACTGGTGATGATAGAATTGAGTACTATAATTAAAGACACTGCTATTTTCACATTGATTCTTAAGCTGTAATTGGAGAAATTATTCCAATTCAGGCAAAAGCCTTGCTGTCTATATGTGGGTCAAAATCTCTAAACAGCTACTATAAAAAATGTTTGTGTATCCTTATAACACAAATATTAGGATTCTACAGATAACACATCGATGTCTTTGTCTTAACCATCCACCATTATTCATCAGGAGAAGTATAATCTATTCACTCTTTAGTACTTTGTCCTCAAGCCAGGGAACACTCAGGGACTTTTAGAAACTATGAAAGGCCATAAAATGTTGAAGCATGAGTCTGAACATGCTGGCAAGGATGTGGAGAGAGAAGAACACTTCCTTCATTGTTGGTGGGATTGAAATTGGGTACAACCACTCTGGAAAACAGTCTAGTGGTTCCTCAGAAAACTGAACAAAGTACTACCTGAGGACTCAGTTATACCACTCCTGTACATATACCCAAAAGGCACTCCAACATATAACATGGTCCACCATGTTCATAGATGCCTTATTTATAATAACCAGAAGCTGGAAAGAACATAGATTTCCTTCAACAGAGGAATAGATGCAAAAAAATGTGCATTTACACAATGGAGTACTACTCAGCAATTTAAAATAATGACTTCATTCCTAGGAAATAAATGGAACTAGAAGCTATCATCCCGAGTAAAGTAATTCAGTCACAAAAGAACACACATGAACAGATTGTTTTAGACAGAATTCAAGAGAAGGCTTTTTAGACAGAACTGAACTCAAGAAGAACTAAAAAGGAAAAGCACAGGGTTGGGAGCAATGACATTAAGAGTGAGGGCATTATTGTGACATCAGAGGAAAGAAATAGCCCCCTATCTCTACACATGCTCAAGGCTGGCCTCTATTCCTCTACTTCTTTATTCTTCTCCCCCCACCCCCACCTCTATTACTCTCTATACCTCCTACCCCACCATGATCTGAATAAACTCTATTCTGTACTATACCATTGTGTAGCTGGTCCCTCAGGGAGAAAGGATTCCCAACATGGTTCCCCCAGAGGGATTTCCCTTCCCCCCCCCCAGGCCTCCCTGCACCTCCATGGGCCATATCCCCCTCCCATCTTTCTCCTAACAATGACTCCTGCAGATTACACCAGAATTGGAGGGTTTTTTTTTTTTTTTTTTTTTTTTTTTGGTTTTTTTTTTTTTTTTTTTTTTTTTTTTTTTGGTTTTTTGTTTGTTTGTTTTACAATATTAACCTAGTGACCAGTATGGAAATGCCCCAAGCTTGGTGAACCTATAATAAATATCTTGTACCCTTAGACTCACTTCTGGCATGCTTTGACAGTGATGGTGAGAGTTATTGCTCTGAAGCTGGTAATAAAGACCCTTATGTGTTTGCATAAGAATTGACTCCTCCGTGGTCTTTGGGGTCCTTGCTGTTAGTATTTTGTCTAGGCTCTGCCCCACAGTTACCTGGCAACAGCCAGGTGTGCCTGACTCACTATAAAAGGTGCTGCTTACCCCCTCTGATCTTTTCTTGCCTTTTTGCTCTAGCTTTGTCCTCTAGCTCCAAGCTCGTGACTGGCCTCTACTCCTTTCTCTCTCTCTCTCTCTCTCTCTCTCTCTCTCTCTCTCTCTCTCTCTCTCTCTCTCTCTCTCTCTCTCTCCCTCCCTCCCTCCCTCCCTCCCTCCCTCCCTCCCTCCCTCTCTCTCTCTCTCTCTCTCTCTCTCTCTCTCTCTCTCTCATTCTCTCTCTCTCTCTCCCTCCCTCCCTCTCTTCCCTCTTCTTCCTCCTCCTCCTTCTTCTCTCTCTTTCTGCCTTTCTGTCTCTACTATTTTCTCAACTCCCCTCCCCAGCCCCTGAATAAACTCTATTCTATACTATACCCTTCCTGTGGCTGGTCTTTCAGAGAAAAGGGATGCCTCAGCATGGGTCCAGAGAGGGTACCCCCTTCCCCTAACCTCACATCCACAAAAAATAATCCTTTTTCTCTTTTTATTTTTATAAAAAAACAACACTTGCAACTTGGGTATAACAGCACCATCAAACGTATTGTTAAAGCTGGGCACAGTAGTGCATTTCTTCAATTCCAGCAGCACTCATAACACAGGGAGGAAGATCACTGTGAGTTTGAGAAAAGCCTGTGCTACATAGTCAGCACACACACACACACACACACACACACACATACACACACACACACACACACACACACACACACTCACACACACACTAGAGAGAGAGAGAGAGGTAAAAACGAATAAAACTAAATAAAGTAAGTAAAAAGGAGCACTGGAGGATTGGGACAATACAATACCCCCTAAAGTCATTTCAGGGGCTTGCCTCCAGTGTCCATATAAACATTTTCAAAAGTGAATGTTGCCAAGCATGGAAGCATATGCGATTAAACCCAGCACTTTGAAGGCAAATTCATATCCATGTAGCTGAGGCCATGCTGGACTACATAGTCACTTACATAGTATAACCCATCTCAAATGGATCTTTTTAAAAAGGTGAATATTATGGTGCCAAGTATCAGGAAGAAACCACAAAAATGTCATAAGGTAAAAATTTATTTTATGGCTGGGCAAATCTTGTAGTCTCTTCTCAAGTAAGAAAGAGATGTGGCCCTGATTAAAACTGAAGGAGCCTTTTTATATTCAAGCTGAAGCATAGCAAATGATAACAAAAGTGAAATATTTTGCTGTTTGTAATTTAGTTAACCACCAGCCAGTTCTCAGAACATACTATGAACAGTTGAAACAACAAGTCAAGACAACAAATGACCTTTAATATTGGATATGATTTTTAAAAAAAACACCATAGGGAACAATATAGAAATAAATCAAAATTTAACATTAGATTTAATTGTGAAAAGGAATAAAAATGTTGTTTTTGATGTGTTCTTGGAGTCAGTTTTTGAGAATTTTACTGAGTATTTTTTGGATTAATGTTCACAAGCAAAATTGGTTTGAACTTCTCTTTTTTATTAAGTCTTTGTGTGGTTTAGATATCAGAGTAATTGGAGCTTCAGAGAACTAATTAGGTAGATAGTGTTCCTTCTGTTTCTATTGCGTGGAATAATTTAAGGAGGACTAGTACTATCCCTCTTTTGAAAGTCTGGTAGAATTCTAGACTAAATCTATATATGTCCCTGGACATTCTTTTTGCTGAGATGTTTTTAATTACTGCTTCTATTTCCTTCAGGGTTATGAGACTATTCAGATAGTTATGTTTCCCCTTTCATTTGTGATTTTGTTAATATAGTTAGCTTGGCTAAGTATTTGTCTATCTTGCTGATTTCTCAAAGAAACAACTATTGTTGTTTTGATTGTATTGATTCTTTGTACTGTTCTCTTTTTCTAATTGGTTGACTCCAGCCCTGAGTTTCTTCTATTCCTCTTGGGTGTGTTTGTTACTTTTTACTCTAGAGCTGTAATGTATGCTGTTAAGCTGCTACTATGAGATCTCTTCAATTTCTTTATGAAGGTACTTGGTATAAATTTTCCTCTTAACACTGCTTTCATCATGACCTCTAAGGTGGGTATGCCAAGCCTTCATTTTCATTGAATTTTATAAAGTTTTTACTTTCTGTATTTCTTCTATGACCAAGTTATTATTGAGTATAGAGTTGTTCAGGTTCCATTTGTATGTGGGATTACTGTTCTTTTTGTTGTTATTGAAGGCTAGCCTTAGTCCATGATGATCTGATAGAATGTATAGCATTATGTTAATTCTCTTATATCCATTGGGGCTAGTTTTGTGTATGATTATATTGTCAATTTTGAATACAGTTCCATGAGTTTTCATGAAGATGCTGATAAAAGGTATATTCTCTTGTTTGGGGAGAAATGTTCTGTAGAAATCTGTTAAATCCATTTGGTTCATAACTTCTGTTAGTTTCACTGTGTCTCTGTTTAGTTTGTTTCATTGACTTACCTCAAAGTGAGATTGAGTTGTTGAACTTTCCCAGTATCAATATATAAAGTTGGAAGTGTCTTTTGAGCTTCAGTAAAGTTTCTTTCATTGATATGGATGCCCTTGTATTTGGGGCAAAATGTTCATAATTGAGGCTTCCTCTTGATTGATTTATCTTTTGATGCATAAAAAGTGTACTTTGCCATTTATTTTGATTAATTTTGGTTAAAAGTCTATTTTATTAAATATTACAATGGCTACTCCAGCTTTTTTCATGGGGTTGTATACCTGGAAAACTTTTTCCACCCCTTTTCTCTGAGGTAGTGTCTCTGTTTCTGAGGTATGTTCCATCTATGCAGCAGGATTATTGATTATGTTTATGTATTCATTCAGTTAGTCTCTGTCTTACGATTGGAAAATTGAGTCCATTGATGTTGAGAGATATCAATGACGAATAACTGTCTTTTTGTTCAAGATTTGTTGTTATTGGAGATGGTATTATGTGTGTTTGATTCTCATCTTTTTGGTTTGTTGTGAGATGTATGATTTCTTGTGTTATCTATAGTGTAGTTGACCTCCTTGTGTTAGAGTTGTCCTTCTAGTATCCTCTGTAGGGATAATAAGTATAAATAAATTGTTTGAATTTGGTTTTATCCTGGAATATCTTGGTATATTCATCTATGGTGATTGATATTTTTAATGGGCTAAAAAGTCAGAGCTGTAATCTCTAGTATTTTTGGAGTCTGTAAAACGTATTTCCAAGATCTTCTGACTTTTAGAGTCTCTGTTGAGAAGTCTGGTGTTAGTCCCATATGTCTCCAATCATATTTTACTTAGCCTTTTCCATTGGAGATTTTAATATTTGTTCTTTCTTCTGTGCATTTAGTGTTTTGATTATTATATTGTGAAAGGATTTTCTTTTCTGGCCCAATAAATTTAGTATTCTGTAGGCTTCTTGTCTGTTTATGGCCATCTCTTTTATAGGTAAGAGAAGTTATCTTCTATGAGTTTATTGAAGATGGTTTCTGGCCTTTTCAACTGGGAAGCTTTACCCTCTTCTACTCCTATTTTTAACTTTGGTCTTTTCATTGTATCCCAAATTTCCTAGATGTTTGGGGTTAGGACATTTTACACTTTGTATTTTCTTTGACCAATGTCTCCATATCTTCTATACCTGAGGTTCTCTTTTGCATCTCTTGTATTCTGTTCATTATGTTTGCATCTGTAACTCCAGATCTCTTTCCTAGGTTTTCCATCGTCATGGTTGCCTCCATTTGTGATTTCTTTATTGTTTCTATTTCCATTTTGAGATCTGGATATTTTTCTTTAATTCCTTCACATATTTGATTGTATTTTTCTGTACTTCTTTAAGAGACTTCTTGTTTCTTCATTAGGCTCATCTTTGTGTTTGCTTAACATGTCCTGTATTTGTTTAAGGGAATTACATATTTCTTCCATAAATGCCTTTATTAGCTTCATGAGATAAGGTTTTAGGTAAGAATCTTTCTCTTCTGGAGTTAGGGTACCCAGGGATTGCTGTGGTAGGAGAACTGAACTTTGATGATACCAAATTACATTGGCTTTTATTGTTTATGTTCTTGGACTTGTCTTTTACCATCTGGTTATCCATGGTGTTAACTGGTCTAGGAGTCTCAGACTGGAGCAGCCCTTCTTGAAGACAGGTAGAGTGTATGACCTGTGTTACAGCAGGCCTTCTGAGAGGCTGGCAAGTTGTCACTGGTTAGGGCAAGCCAATTGTGTCCCTGGTTAAAGAAATCATCCTTGAAGAAATGCAAGGCTGTGGGGTTGGGGGAAAAGCACACAAGTCTGCAGCTGGTGCAGGTGGGGGTAAGAATAATTTATTTTTAAAAAGTTAACAGTGAAAGGAGAATTAAGTAATAGAGTTCTAACAAGAAAAAGAGTGATGTTTCACTCTCGAAAAATAAATACAATTACCAGAAAACTTCAAAACTGAGAGTCAAATAATCACTCTCTGATTTCAAATGTAATCTATCTTGAAAATAAGATTGCACTAAATTTACTAACATTCATAAAAGTGAAGGGAAAAGTAAAACATACTCATTATGTAAAAACATCAAACCACAAACTAATAGGCATATAGGAAAAATTATTCAAAACAACCAGAAAAATACTAATATGAAAATTATAGCAGGATTACTGTGTATGTTACTGAAATAAAACAGGCAGTCAATGTTGATTGAAAAGAATGGAGAAAAAAATAAACCAGCTTTCTTTCAGAAAAAAAAAAAAACACTTCTTGTAAACTTAAGACATATACTGAAAGTTAAGAAGTCATACTTTATACAAACCGAAAACAAAGGGAAATAAGAAATGCAATATTTATATAACCAAAATTTAATTTAATTTAAAAGCCCACTTCCAGCAGAAAGACAGGGCATCAAGTGAGGAATGGGGTTCTTATCCCACACTCAAAACTCTGACCCATAATTGTTCCTTTCTGAAAGAACTAAAGGGATGGAAATGGAGAAGAACCTGAGTAAAGGAAGGTCCAGCGACAGGCCCAAAGTAAGATTCACCTCATGGGGAGGCCACAACGCCTGACACTATTACTGAGGCTATGGAGAGCTCACAAAAAGGGACCTGTCATGACTGCCCTCCAAAACACCCAACTAGCAGCTCAAAGACTCAGATGCAGATATTTGCACCCAACAAATCAACGAAAGCTGCTGATCCCTGTGGTTGAATTAGGAAAGAGCTGGAAGAAGCTGAGGAGGGTGACCCTGTAGGAGGATCAACAGTCTCAATTAACCTGATCCCCAAGATCTCTCCGACACTTGATCACCAACCAGGCAGCATATATCAGCTGATATGATGCCCCCAACACATATACAGCAGAGGTATGAGCTCACAGAAGATGCACCTAACCCTCAAGAGACTGGAGGCCCCAGTGAGTTGAGAGGTCTGGTAGGATGGGGTTGAAATATACACATGTAGACAGAGTGGCAGGGAGGGGGCATAAAAGGTGGAACAGTGGGAGGCATAAATGGGGAGGAGAATAAAGTCTGGAGTGTAAAAAAAAAAAAAAATATATATATATATATATATATATATATATATATATATAGCATAAAATGAGGCAATTGATAAAATTGTTTATTAAAAGTCACAGGTTACTAAAGGAATAGGTCTTAGTTTCCTGTCTTCTTTACTAGTTGCTGAGTGGCAAAGGCACACAAGACCAGTAAGATCAGAGCGGGTTTCACTCAGCTTCACCCCCATCATTGCTGTTAGTTGAGTAGGCAACTGTTTGATGTTGTCCTGAGACAGATGCAATATCATTGGTACTGCAGAAGATGAGATCGAAATGCATGACACTTAATGTGTAGACAATGAGCACATGCTTCAAGGCCCTCAGTTGCAACTAGTGATCTGAATTTCTCAACACCCCTCTCACACAAAGAACTAACTTATCTGACACCTAGACTATTTCAACAAATGATGTTTCTGTTAAGGTGTGCATCACTCTGGGGAGAACACGATGATTATGTTACATGCTGTAATAAAACTCCCAAATCCTAAAAGATGCTGTCTTAGTCAGGGTTTCTATTCCTGCACAAAATATTATGACCAAGAAGCAAGTTGGGGAGGAAAGGTCTTATTCAGCTTACACTTCCATATCACTGTTCATCACCAGAAGAAGTCAGGACTGGAACTCAAGCAGGTCAGGAAGCAGGAGGTGATGCAGAGGCCATGGAGGGATTTCACTTACTGGCTTGCTTCCCCTGGCTTGCTCAGCTTGCTTTCTTATAGAACCCAGGTCTATCAGCCCAGGGATGGCACCACCCACAATGGGTTGGGCCCTCCTCCCTTGATGACTAGTTGAGAAAATGCCTTACAGCTGGATCTCGTGGAGGCATTTCCTCAACTGAGGCTCCTTTCTCTGTAATAACTCCAGCTGTGTCAAGTTGACACAAAACCAGCCAGTACAGATGCATTCTACTAATCTTGAATTTGAAATCAGTACCCTACCCATGGCCACTGAATTTGTAAGGGACCTCAGATAGCTTGTAGATCAGGCCTGGCTTCTTCAGGTTCCAATGCAAACATGTATCCATTGCTATGTATTAGGCTCTGTTTAGGCCTGCAAGAGATAGAGGCTTTGATCTCCAAGGCTGACAGGCAAAGAGAGGGGAGTTTGTATCACCACAGCATCACCACTGGATGCTGTAATTATGAGAGAGAAGTGTAAAGTTATAGACAAACTCCATGGTCAATCTTTGCTGTTACTTTCTCTTTGTTTCTCTCACTTGAAATGTTCCTTTTTATAAACTAAAATCTCCCTTTTAACAACAAAAAAGTGAAATGAAAGCCCTGAAGGCCTTCTAGGCATATCTAAAACATCCCATTCAATTCCTCTGTACATAATTTTTGTGATAGCACAGGCTATTGTCCATCTGGATCCTCCTCGCAGATGTGAACCTCACAGGCCCTGTTCTATAGGACTTCCTGGGCCGACAGGATTAAGAAATTTCCTTAGCCTGAGTAACACCATTTTACATAGATCTATGCCTAGGTTTCTGTTTCCTACCATAGAGGTCTTTTTCCTGAAATCAGATGATCTCATACATCCTGCTTAGCAGAACATTCTCTTGCACTTGGGTAGTCCCCCTCTTGATGTAATTCTTGCTGGTTTTGTTTGTTTGTTTGTTTGTTTTTAAGAAATGGTTTTGGCGCATAATAAATGAGAGATTGATCAGCATTTTAGACTTGCTCTCCTTCCTTGTGTCTCTTGTACTCCATTTGTCTGTCCCTTCCTGGGGTCTACGCTGAACTCCCCTGTCCCCCACTCCTAGGATAAGACCAGGCTTCTCATACATAAAGAGAACACATGTGCTCAGCAGTGGGACCAAGAGCTCAATCTCCCTACACATTGTCGTTTGTCACTTCCCTGTGTTTTCACCAGGGATCCTGAGACACAGCATCATGAACAACGAGCAGAGAAAGGGGCAAGCCCATGGCAACCACCAACTGGCACCATAGGGCTCAGTCTCTTAAAAGTGACTAGTTTTACTTACTTCTCCAAATGCTGAGTCTCTCTGTTCATTGAGACCCATTGCTCCCTGGAGCCAAGGATGCCAGTTTCTCTCAGTCTCTAAGGAGCCAACTGCTCTCAGGCTACAGCTTTACATAATGACTGACCCCTTTATGGACCTATGGACATAACTGGCTCTTTCTGATTTATCAACGTTCTCCAACCTCTACCATCCACAAATACTTCTGTTTCACTAAATGAATAGCTACTGTTTTCCACCAACTTATCAATAATGGCTTCCTTCCTATTCTAACCCAAGTTACTCCTGAAAAACACTTACAGCCCATTGAGATAAAATTCAAAATCCTTCTCCACCCTATATGTGAGAATCCACCTCTTCTTTCTGATTCCTCTCTGTGTCTTCCCCTTTCACTTCTCCCCCTTCTTAGGAAGTTTGTTTTTTATTTTTCTGTAATAAAATCATATACTTTAACCCTATAACAGTCATTTTTCTAAAGAGTCTTAGGCACACAACTTGGTAAACATATGATCCACCAGCAGTGCACTAAGATAAAACTGTTCTGATCAATACAACCTGAATTAAGATGCTGATTTCCTGGTATTATATGATTTCAAAAAGAATAGTAACCAATATGATATGAACCTAAACCAGATGCAGAAAAAATAAAATTCTTTGATATGATCTCAAAGGTGGAAGTGAGTGTTCCAATGGACTGGAATGTAGAATCTCTGCAGCGCAGCGGGATAATTGGTTTCTCTGGAAAATTGTATGGAAGCTGTTACTGACCTCCTAAGTGAAGGGTTTCAGAAAAGAATAGGGGGCTTAGGAGGCCTCAGGAACTAGAAAAGGAAGTGAGAGAGCATGTGCATGGAGGGAGTGAACGCCAGTGACTGCCAAGTTCACTGAACAGCTTCAATAGCAGCTGAGGCAGCGTCACCAACAGCATCTGCAGGTTCCTGTACGAGGAAATAGCACTGTGAGAGGCAGGTTATCACTTTGTGCACAGTAGTAATCTGCAGCATCTTCTGAGAGCACATTACTAATTGTAAAAACAAAATCTGTGCCATAACCACTGCTGGAGAACCTGGACGGGACTCCAGGACGAAGAGTATTGCCTTCTGAAATGAGGAGCTTAGGAGCTTCTCCTGGCTTCTGCTGGTACCAGTTCATATCATCGTCAATATCTGTGCTGGTTATGCAACTTAAACTGACTGTTTCTCCTGGAGCCACGGACAGAGATGCTGGAGACTGGGTCACAGTAGTTTCTGCCTTAGAATCTGTTTATGGAAGAAAAGTAAGAAAGACAAGTCAAATGTGCCATAAGTAGATAGAATGAAGACTCGGCTTGATTGGAAACTACAGAATTTGGTGGATACTGGGAACACTTAACGAATGTCAGGAGAAAGAGAAACTGCACCTCTTACCGGAGATACAGAAGAGAAGGCTGAGGAGATGAGCTAGAAACAGCATGGCCATGGCCTTGGGTGACAGCCACCTTCCCATGTCATGCAGCTGGACAGTATGCAATATATGTCATCAGAGAGGCTGGAGTAGGAATGGGGGCATGCAAATTACACTGAATATGACAGTGGGTGGGAGGCAGGGTTGAATGAACTGTGTGAAGCTTCACATAGAGTCTCTTCACAGCTGAGCTGATAGACGAATGACTGGGTTTCAACTGTTGTCACAGAGACAGCATTGATATGGTCCTTCCTGTACCTCACAACATCCTATAGTTTGTGACAGAATGTGGTTAAGGGAATTCCTCATTAACACATGACTTCCGTCTGCATCCTAAATATCCCAATTATCAGCTTCACTTTCAGCTTGTGTTTCCAAACTTCTATACTCTAGTAAAACTCCATCACACTGAACTGGAACACAAGTTTTTAGAAATAGCGACCACGTTCTCACATTTTATTTTCTTTGAGGTAAGTAAGTGGGTTTCTGGTGAAACTGGTAAGAGTTTTTTCTTACGTACAGTATTTTTTGTTTACTAGGCATCTATATTGTTATATGCTATATTCAGGATTTGAAAATAGAATGAGAATTACCCCCACATAAGAGGACAAAATATCAGTGAGAATTTAAAAGAATGTGGTTATTTGTAAGACAAAATTAACAAACTATTTTTGAACACATCAATTTACTTGACAAATTTTATATGAAGACAAGTTACTAAGGAATTCCAAAGGAATCAAATGTGTGCGTGCACATATTGGAACAAACATATATTTATTTGTATACATAGGAATATATAAAGAAAACACATAAAGGACACTTTAGGATTAAAGGTATTAAAATTCACATCAAACAAAAATACCACATAATAAAAAATAACTGTAAGAAAATTAGAAAATTACAATAAGATCTGCTCATCTTTACCAGCACAAAAAAAAAAGAAAACTGACAAACTTGAGAGGTAGGAAGTGGGGTGTCCTCTAGAATGTACTGGAGACCTGGGAGGTGAAAAATACTCAGGACACAAAGGAACATTACATGAAATGCCCAACAGTAGGAAGAGGAAACTTGTAGAATCCACCTCGATTGGAAGGAAAAGATATCAAGTAGAGGGATGGGGTTGCCTCCACCCAGAATGGAGTCTGTCTAAAGAACTGCACACAAAAAAATTTTTTAATGAGATAAGAAACAAAAAATGAGATGAGAATGAGAAAAAGGAGGCCCAGGGATAGACCCAAATGGGGATCCAGCTCAAAGGGAGACCCCTGGCCTGATGCTGTTACTGATGCTATCTATGGTGTGCATGCAGACAGGAGACTAAGATGGCTGCCCTGAAAGGTCCTACAAAGCAGCTGAAAAAGTCAGATGCAGATACTAGCACCCAACAATGGACACAAGCTGGTGATCCCTTGGCTGAGCTGAAGAAAAGCTGAAGGAAGCTAAGGAAGAGGGGCAGCCCCATTGAAGAACAGCAGTCTCAAATGACCTGGACTCCCAAGATCTCTTAGAAACTGAGCCACCAACCAGGCAGCATATACAAGATAATATTAGGCTCCAGACACAAACACAGCAGAGGACTGCCTAGTATTGGCTCAATGAGAGAAGATGCACATAAGCCTTGAGAGACTTGAGGTTCCAGGGAATGGGAAGGTCTGTTGAGGTGAAGGTGCAGGGTGGGGACATCCTCTTGGAGAATGTGGGTGAAGTTTGAGATGGGGAGTAGTTGGGGAGGGCTCACCAGAACGGAGAGGAAGACTGGACTGTAATAAAAAATTAGAGAATAGAAGAGGGAAAAATACCTAAGGGACTTAAACTAGAGGCTGCTGCAGTATTGACAGAACAGCCCTCAAATTTCTGAAAGAAAGAAAGAAAGAAAGAAAGAAAGGAAGAAAGAAAGAAAGAAAGAAAGAAAGAAAGAAAGAAAGAAGGGGAAAGGAAGGCAGGAAGGAATCAAGGAAGCAAAGAAAAAAGAACTCTACTTCATATAAAATTATATACTAATAAAATTTGATAGAGTATAATAAAATAATTCAGTAAATGTCCCAAGCGAGTGGATATGTAGTAAGAAGGAGTTAAAATACATATAAGGGCTTATTTATTGTAGCAAAAAAAGAAACACTAAAATCTAGAATCTAATCAGATACTAGCAGGTAAGTGAAAATGAGCGAACAGAGCCGGCAGTCAGAGGATGCAGAGGATGATGAATTGACTTTGTGTGATTTGCTGACCTAATCCCAAGTGGAAATATTGCTTAGACCTCAAAAACTTAAGTTTAAAACATAATCTAGCTGGTGGATATAGTGATGGATTATAGCCTGCAATACATGCATGGAAATTGTGTCTTCAGTTGGGACTTCTATTTAGAGTATAAAAAGAACAATAAAATTCAAGATAAATAAAACCACATCATTAACAATATGAATTCTAGTCGGAACATAGAAAAAGATTGACATGGATAGTTCCCTGAATAAGATATAAATAAAATGCAAAAAGATTTTTAAAAGTTAAACATCCTAAGTTAGAATAGAAAGTCACCTCAAACCTGTACATAGAATAGCATCCTGCTTGAAAGCATTCCAAGAGAAGTGGAAAATCAGATCTGCTAATAGTATGAAGAAGTGATAACACTACAAATACTTTGGCAAATCATTCTACCACTAAAACAAGAATGATTGTATAAACAGCTTTTTTTAAAGTCTTGATATTTTCACAGAGAAACGAAAACTAATTTTCACCAAAAAACTAGTGAAAATAGAAAATAAAATGTTCTTTCAGAAGTAGCTAGAAATGAGTAACTACTTAAAAGTTCCTCACTCACTAAACTGGTAAAATGAGGTTCTTCAATACCGTGGACTTCAACTCTTACCCAAGGAGAAGCTAATTCTCCATGCACATAGCTATGAAGCATTATAGAGTAAAATAAGCCTATGGAAAATCATGTGTTCTGTGAGGTTATCTCTGCAGTGGTTGCTTAAGTAAAGAATGGGGAAAGGGTGCTAACACCAGGGACTTTTATAGTAGTAGTATAGGTGAATAAATGACTATGATTCTGAAAAGACAAACTATTTATGTGACCAGTGTGCCTAAAGAGACTGCACATGCACACACAGCATCGACGTAGGCACGTGCAAACGATATCATTAACAATATGAAATTTCTTTCCATTTTCTCATTTATCTTATTATTGGAGATATCAACCACCCAAGAGAAGGCTGTGTGCAAGGTGCACAGGTCATGTCTATACGTTTTTGAAAATTTCTTGTGAATGTACAAATATTTGAAAATAGAAAATTAAAGAGGCATGATTATGGGAAGTCCTTAAGGAAACCATTTGCTGAGTTGCAATCATGCAGCTTGACGCCAGAGCAATGCCTCCCTCTGCTGGAAGAACTGCAATCAGAACTTTCTTGCACATTTGGAGAAATCAGGAAAGGAATAATTTTAAAGCAATTTGTGCTTCTTAGAATAGTCAGACTGAAATGTATGCACATAATACCCAAACCCAAGTAATCTGCAGATATGAAATCAAAACATTCTTCAAATTGCATGCAATGACTCTTCAGTAAGATTACCCTAGCTCAGAGAAAGGACTGAATGAGCAGAAAGAGTATGCAAACTCATGAGAAGAGCAACATTAACAACCAAGCAAACCCTCCACAACTCCCATGGACTAAAACACCAACCACTGAGAACAAATAGAGACACCATGGCTCCAGATGTATATGCAGCAGAGGATAGCATTGTCTGGCGTCAATAGGAGAAGAGGTCTTTGGTCCAGTAAAGATGCATTTTCCCAGTGTAGGGGAATGCCAAGGCTCTGAGGTGAGGAAATGATTGGGAGAAGAAGCATCTTGCATTTCTTCCCATGAGAGTTTTGTTCTCTATCCTAAGAAGAACTGAGGCCTCCCCATTTTGACCTTCCTTCTTTTTCAACTTCATAATGTCTGTGAATTGTTTCTTGGGTATTGGGTATTCAGAGCTTTCTGGGGCTAGTATTTGCTTATCAGTGAGTACATACCATGTGTGTTCCTTTGTGACTGGGTTACCTTACTCAGGATGATATCCTCTAAATACATCCATTTGCCTATGAATTTCATGAAGTCATTGTTTCTAATAGCTGAGTAGTACTCCATTGTGTAAATGTACCACACTTTCTGTATCCATTCATCTGTTGATGGACATCTGGGTTCTTTCCAGCTTCTGGCTATTATAAATAAGGCTGCTATAAACATGGTGGAGCAGTTTTTATCATTTTATCATTTTAATTGGATTTTGGCCTTCCTTCTTTTTGAGCGTCATAATGTCTACTGGGTATTCAGAGATTTCTCGGGCTAGTATCTGCTTAACTTTGGGATATCAATTGAAGGCTCCAAATTGGATAGGAACTCCAATAGAAAGGCCAACAGAGTCAACAAGCTGAAAACCCTTGAGGCCTCTCAGAGTCTGGACTACCAACCAAAGAGCATGCATAGGCTGGACCATATGCTGCAGATGTGTAGGTTGGCTTTCCTGCAGGACACCAACAACTGAAGCAGGGGCTGTTCCTAAATCTGTTGCCTGTCCCTGAAATCCATTCCTCTAACTGGACAGCCTTACCTGGCTTCAGTGAAACTTGATGTGCCTAGTCATGCAGAGACTGTGACCACCTGTGGCTCAGATGTTATAAGTTATTCAGCAGCTGTTTAAATTAGGTTTAAGATTTACTCCACTAAAAGAAACATATTCCTAATGTGTACACAGGAACCAAGATTTCAGAGGTCCGACAGCCTAGTGGCCGACTTACTATCATTATTTTGCTGAATAAAATCAGTGTCAAATTCCACACAAAAGCTATATATCTGTATACATAGAATAATTCATCTCTCAAACCTCATTAGAGAAGTATAGGTAATCAATAGTAGCTCAAACAAAGACCCACCAAAGGTCAAAGTACCATGAGTAAGTGTCAGTAGTGTGCTCAGCCACAAAAAGGTACATCTTATTTAGAAGGTTCTATGTTGGGATTCTGTAAACCCCACCCCACAGTTACCTGGCAACAGCCAGGTATGCTCTGCCCCAGTTACCTGACACTATAAAAGGAGGGTTACTTGTCCCCTCCTCTCTCTCTTACTCTCTTCTGTACTTGGCCTATTGGTCTCTTGCTCTCCATCCCCCCTTCCTTCATCTCTCCCTGTTCCCTTCCCCCTCTTTCTCCATGTGCTCATGGCCAGCCTCTACTTCTCTACTCCTCTTCTCTCTCTCTCTGCCACTACCCTCTTAACTCCCCTCCCCATGCCCTGAATAAACTCTATTCTGTACTATACCTTACTGTGGCTTGTCCCTCAGGGGAAGAAAT
Organism: Micromys minutus; assembly: GCF_963924665.1. NCBI lineage: Eukaryota > Metazoa > Chordata > Mammalia > Rodentia > Muridae > Micromys > Micromys minutus. The sequence goes on from NC_137953.1 coordinate 16,465,990, forward strand.
TCCCAACGTGGGCCGCCTAGAGGCATCCCCCTTGCCCCCATGCCTTGCTGTACCTCCATGGAGCTTATCCCTTCAACTCTCTTCATCTTTTTCCTATAAAAAAAAAAAAATCACTCAAGGCCCATTACAGAAGAGAGACAAAAAGATTGCAAGAACCACAGGTTGTTTATTGTTCATTCATGCTTTGTCATTTGCAAATTGTTTATTTCATTACCCAATTATGCATTGAACTGTTAGGTTTCTTGTTGATTAGTTTGGTTATACATTTTGTTTTGTGAATATTTAGGTAATAATATCATCTTAAATATATGGTACAAGGTGTTCTGAGGACTCTGCTATCCGTTATTTTAAATCTTTCAACATCTTCATCTTGCAAAGTCTTAGAAAATTTCCCATTACTACATAACATACATAACATATGGTATTTCAAGCCTGGACTAGAAACCTAGCCTCAGTAATCCAACTTGAAAGTAAAGCCTAGAAGAAAAAATATATATATTCAATGCAGCCACACTAAAAAATGGGGGGGGGGAATAATTATCAGACTTGTGCAATCCTGAAATGAAATTCAAGATTAAAAACAGGGCCAAAGATATGTACACTGAAGCAGTGCTGTTCAAGGTGTGGTCCTCCCTATTACTGACATGAATGGGTGAACTTGTGTCTATCATCCTGCAAGACACTGAGTGTCATCCCCTGCAGAGAAGCTGCTGCTCCTCCTTCTACCAGCATAAACACTTAAGGAAAGTCCCATTTCTTAGGCACTCACTATCTCCATACCGGAAAGTTAGAAAAAACTAGTGTCTTTTATGAATTGGGTTCAGTTTGCCATGCTAAATGCATAAAGTTACATCTAGACAAGGAACATACCAGGAAGCTTTGTCACCACAAACAGTGAGGATTTTGTTCAGGGCTGTATCACTGTGGGAGGTAATTCTAGAGCATTCATACAGTAATAAATACCCAAATCCTCAGGTTCCACTCTGCTAATTTTCAGTGTGAAATCTGTTCCTGACCCACTGCCACTGAACCTGTCTGGCACTCCTGATGCTCGAGTAGACATCCAATAGATCAGGAGCTGAGGAGATTTTCCTGGCTTCTGCAGGTACCAAGTCAAGTATGTCTTGCCATCACTATATAGGAGACTCTTACTAGACCTGCAGGAGATGGAAGCTGACTCTCCAAGAGTGACAGAATTGGAGAGTTCAGACTGAGTCATCACAATATCTCCAGTGGATCCTGAAATCAAAGAAATGAAAGGTTTAGCACAAACATGATGATACTATGTTACTTTATCAACTTCCTACTTATGGAGTTCATGATTTTTATTCATTTTCTAAAAAATGTTCAACATAAAATACTTAAGGAGTAAGAGCACAAAGTGTCTCCAGAAATCACTTAAACCTTCTGCTTTGGAACTTCTGACAGCTGCCAAAAAAGCACAGGTTTCCATCCCCTCTCGCCCTAAACCTCACAAGCCTATTCATGAAGAAAAGACTGAAAATATCACACATGGGCAGAACATGCATCAGCATCATCAGGTCCCAGAAATCCCCATCCCTCCACATTCTCCTTGATCTTGGTTTTTCTCCTCACCAGGGATCCAGAGCACAAGCAGCCCCAGGAGCTCAGCCAGGCACCTCATTCTGAGAACTTGATTGGAGAAGTCTTGAGTAGTCTAGGCAGAAAGAGAGGCTTGCTTTTGTCATGGACCAGCAGGAGAGATCCTCCCTAGGGAGCAATATGCAAATCCCCTGCTTGGTACAGCTGATTGAAAAGTAGTCAGCTGGAAGAAATCCCACTCTTAGTAATGAAGAGTTATAAAGTGTCTTTTCTATAGAAAAATAGACACAGTCTTTGCTGCCTACAGTGAAAGGCTGAGTCAACATAAATGGACACACACACACACACACACACAAAATCTACAAGAATCCTGACATACTAAGCTAGGATCACTGAACCAAAGCTATCAAGTTCAACACTTTTATTATTAACTATCTATTTCAATTTTATTATTTGCTAAGAATTTTCAACATAGCATCTTTCTATCTAATCCTGCCTGATATTTTCTTTTCGGTATTTCAGAGATGAAAACCCTATGAAGGAAACTGGAGAGAAAAGTAGTCCTCGTGTCTTCCTAAGGAATGACTCTGTGATGGCCATTTACCACAAGAATATTGATACACTGAAGACTGAAAAATAGCAATGAAGTTTTAAAAACATATATGTAATTCCAGTGGTCAGTTATTACTTAGTTAAATGTTCTTAGTCAAAATTCTACAACTTAGGTACAATATCCAAACAGGCAGACACAACAAGCCATGAACTATTAAGAGTGGGAAGATTTAAATAACATTTTTCTGTGTTCGAACCCACGAAATTGGGACAATGTTTCTCAACTCAAGTTTTGGGGCTTCAGCTGAAGAATATGTCTTCAAAATTATATACCAGTTCTTTTTATAAATATGTTCACTTAATATTATAATGGCTAATCCAACTTGTTTCATGAGTCCATTTGCTTAGAATATCTTTATCCAGCTCTTTTCCCTGAAGTAATGCTTTTACTGAGATGTCTTTCTTGCATGCAACAGAATGATGGATTCTGTTCACACAAATACACTGTTAGCCTGTATCTTTTTATTAAGAAATTAGGACCATTCATGTTGACAGATTTTAATGTCCCATGATTGTTAGTTCCTGTTATTTTGATGTTGGTTGTCGTACTGTGTGTGTGTGTGTGTGTGTGTGTGTGTGTGTGTGTGTGTGTGTGTGTGCATTTCTTCTTTGGGTATTGCTGAGGTTGAGTTATCTATTTCTGTTTTGTCTTGGTGTTGAAAGTTATGCCCAACTTCCATCTGCCAAGGGTTCACTGAACTGTCTGCTTGCAGGCCTTGACTTTGGGAAATCAACACACCTTTCTTTGTAATGCTAATACCCAGTCACAAGCCTACTCCACTCCTGTTCCTGTTCCTGCTTTTGGCTACCTCAGAATATAGACTTTACCCCAGGGGGTGACTCCTCTAGCCAGAAGCTAGGGAATTTGTATACTGCCTTTGTAACTACCTTTGCAAAAAAAAAAAAAAAATATATATATATATATATATATATATATATATATGTGTGTGTGTGTGTGTGTGTGTGTGTGTGTATGTGTATATGTATATATGTATATACATATATATATATATACTGGAGAGCTGGAGTCAATTGGAGTTCTGCTGGAGTTGGAGTTTAGAGTAAAGCATTTCTGGTAACACAAATAATTGAGTTGTGTCTTTTTTCAAACCCTCAGGTCTTCGCCCGATTCAGAGCAACTGTTTGTGGTGTGGGCATCACATCTTGGGTTTAGTTATCGTCCTTATGATGCAGTTTTCCATCCTGTATCCTCTACAGGACTGAATAGGTGGAAAGATATTCTTCAAATTCCCTAGGTTTTTCCATCTCCAGGATTGCCTCACTTTGTATTTTCTTTATTGCTTCTCTTTCCATTTTCAGGTCTTGAACCATTTTGTTCATTTTGTTCACCTGTTTGATTGTGTTTTCCTGTATTTCCTTAAAGGGAGTTCTTTATTTTCTCTTTAATTGTATCTATTATCTTTATAAGATGCGACATAAGAGCATGTTCTTACAATTCAGGAGTGTTAGGATATTTAGAGCTTGTGGTTTTAGGAAAGCTACGTTCTGGTGGTACCATACTTCCCTGGCTTTTGTTGATTGTACTTTTACACTGGACTTTAGTTTGGTTGTCCCTAGTTTTGGCAGCCCTAGTAGTCCCTTATGGGAACTGGCATCAAGGATTGTAGGTAGAGCTGGTGGTCCCTGGTGGTGGCAGGCCTCTGTTTGTCCTGGGCAGCAGATGGCCTCCAGGGATATAGGCAGAGTTGTGCCCAGGAAATGGAGTATGGAATGGACAGTGCCTTGCTCAAAACTCCTGTTTTGCTCAGACGTTCAGGTAAGGAATTGAGGTTGGGGTATCACTTGATGGTCACTGATGGTTGTAGGTGTCTAGATTGAAGTTAGAGATGTAGACAGGAAGATGGACTACAGCGGGGACAGGGCAATCCTCATGTCTGCTGGTCGTGCAGGGAACACAGTAGACCTGAATTTGGAGTTTGGGGAAATAACTGGGTTGCCCCTGGCAACCAGTTGGTCTCCAGTGATTCAGACAAAGCTTTGACCCAGGGAAATGGAGTTCAGAAGGAGCAGGATGGAGCTCACACTGCTAGCTTTGGCCAGATGTATGGCGGGCAGTGAATTGTGGTAAGGATATCACCTGGTAATGCTTTTTTTTTTTTTTTTGAATTATAGTTCATCTTTTCTCTCATTTTTTTTCTGATTTTGTTGGATATATTTTATTTACAATTCAAATGTTGTCCCCTTACCTGGATTCCCCTCCACATCCCCAATCCCATCAGCCCTTCCCATGCATCTATGAAGGTGTTCACCCACCCACCCCTTCCTGCCTCCCCACTCTGACATTCCCCTACACTGCAGCATCAAGCCTTGGCAGGACCTAGGGCTTTTCTTACCATTGATGTCCAACAAAGCCATCCTCTGCTACACATGCAGCTGGAGCCATGGGTCCATCCATTTGTACTCTTCAATAGTGGTGTAGTCCCTGGGAGCTCTGGTTGGTTGGTATTGCTGTTTCTTATAGGGTTGCAAACCCCTTCAACTCCTTCAAATCTTCTTCTAACTCTTCCATTAAGGACCCCATTCTCAGTTCTATGGTTGGCTGCGAGCAACTGACTCTGAATTAGTTTTGTTCTGGCAGAACCTCTGAGGAAAGAGCTACATCAGGCTCCTGTGAGCATGCACTTCTAGATCATCAGCAATATTGTTGGGTTTGGTGGCTGAATATGGGCTGGATCCCCAGTGGAGCATTCTCTGGATGGCCTTTCCTTCAGTTTCTGCCTTAATTTTTGTGTCCATATTTCCTCCTGTGAATATTTTTGTTCCCTCTTCTAAAAAGAACTGAAGCATCTACACTTTGGTTGTCCTTCTTCTTGAGCTTTATGTGGTCTGTGAATTGCACCTTAGATATTTTGTGCTTTTGGGCTAATATCAGTGAGTGCATACCGTTACTGTATTTTTGTGATTGGGTTACCTCACTGTTGCAGTAAATATTAAAAAGGAAATCTTTATCTCTTTATTGTACACCGAGGTCTCACTACAAGGACACCGGTCTAGTGTGGAGCCAAGCACACAGACTCTGTCACTCGGTCCACGGAGCTACACTCTCCATGAGATTCCCTTCCCAGGGGGTTCACTCTGCCCGCCCTGGTGCTTCTGTGCCTGCGTGTTTCTTTACCCCACCACCCGGCACAAACATGACTCTAAGGGCTGAAGCTTTTCATACAGGTTTATATATCAAACTCTCAATCCACAAAACCTCTATATCATAAGATTACATCAAATAAACAAAGACACAATCTGCCCTTCTCTATGAGATAAAATGACCTAGAGAAATCCTTAAAATATTTATATCTACCTACCACTGGTTATGGCCACCAGGATCCAGGTCTGCTTTCCCTGGCTTCATCTTGATTTTTCTTTTGTCCACATTCTCCTCCTCCTTCTTCTACCCCTGTCTTCACCTTCCCTTTCCCTGCTCAATTGCTGTCTCTCACCTTTATTTTATAAATTAAAATGAGAAGAACGTTGTGGAGGAAGTCACCTGAGTACCTGACTAGGCATCAAAATACAAATGGCTACAGGACAATCCACACCTCACTCGAGATGATATTTTCTAGTTCCATCCATTTCCTAAGAATTTCATAAACTCATTATTTTAAATAGCTGAGTAGTACTCCGTTGTGTAAATGTACCACACTTTCTATATCCATTCCTCTGCTGAAAGACATGTAGGTTCTTTCCAGTTCCTGGCTATTATTAAGGCTACTGTGAACATGATGGAACATGTGTCCTTGTTGTACTTTAGAGCATCTTTTGGGTATATGCCCAGAAGTGGTATACCTGGGTCCTCAGATAGTACTATGTCCAATTTTCTGAGGAACCGCCAGACTGATTTCCAGAGCATTTGAACTAACTTGCAATACAACCAACAATGGAGGAGTGTTCCTCTTTTTCCTTAGAACAACAACAAAAAGAACAATAACAGATGCATGATGTTTACCAGAGAATCAAATAACCCTATTTAAAAAATGGGTACAGAGCTAAACAAAGAATTCTCAACTGAGGAATATCAAATGGCTGAGAAACATTTAAAGAAATGTTCATCATCCTTGGCCATCTGCTGTCACCTGAATTTTTTTATCTTAGCCATTCTGACTGGTGTGTGGTAGAATCTCAGGGTTGTTATGATTTTCATTTCCCAGATTAAAAGTGTGTATCACCACACCTGGATCTGAGACTTGCTTGTCTTAGAAGACCTTGAGCTCAGTGATCTCCTTGCCTTCGTTTCCTAAAATTCTTAGCCTCCATGCCTCAAGATCAGGATCAAAGTTGGGCCTCCCAATTCTGGATTGTGGTTCATTCCAGATATAGTCAAGTTGACAACTTGAAATAGCCACTACAATGGGTATTGGGAACTAAATTTGGGTTGTGTGAAAAAGCAACAAGCCATCTCCCCAGCCCCTAAAAATCATATTTAACTCACAGTATACAAAGTATTTTTGAACAAATTTTATTTATTTATAAATCCTTAATTGAACACAAAGTAAACACTGCGCTTAGAATTGTGCCATTTTCTGCTTTACTTACTGATCTCAGGATCTTTCAGTGTGGTCCACAGAATACTCTTTTGTCCACACTTTTTTACTTGCAAATGTTCGCCCTTGCAATGAAAGTATTTGGTCTGATTCAAGGCCTCTGGTTTCTGCTAAACAACCAGTACTGGGTGCTCTTCAGGACTCCTATCAGATATCCTGTTATTTCCCTGTTTCACGGAGACCCTGCAACTTTGGATCTGTAGAGCCAGTTCCTGTTTTGCCCAGGCAAGATACCAGGCCTGATGTTCTGAGTGCTATACATGGTGGAGGGAGGGACAGCTCATGGCATCAGGCCCAATCTCCCACCGCCACTGATGTGAAGGGATAAGGGGATGAAGGAAGACTCTCCCTCACCCACATGACTTCGTGAGAGACAAGGCTGGGTCACCTCTCCCAAGCTCATGCTTTCAGGGACAGCTCATTCCCACCCTGACTCTGACACCAGGGCCAGCTCCACTGTGATTCCCAAGTGAGGTGCAGGGGCTGCTCTTCTGCTCTTATGATCCTGGTGCCAGCTCTCTGGCCAGCTGCAGGTGGCAAGGGCTGGAGTAGGGGTTATTGCTTCTTCGCCCATTCCAACAAATGGCTGCCATACTTGCGGCTGGCTTACCTGTCACCTCCCTGTACCCAGGGCCAGCTCTCCTGGGTAGCACACACTTTTAACTTCTTCATTCCATAGGCAAAGCAAATGGATCACATTGAGTTTAGTCTATGAAGCCACTGTGGCCTACATTGAGATTAAAAGCCAGCCATGTCTACATAGTGAGATCCTTCTACAAAAGGGTGGGATCTGGAGAGATGCTTTCAGGTTGAAACACTTGTTGCTCTTGCTGAGGACTTGGGTTGCATTTTTAGCACACACATTGTATCCCATATTCATCTGTAGTTCCAGATCCAGGGAACTTGACACCTTCTTTTGACCTCTGAGGGTTCCAGGCAGTCACATGGTACACATACATACATACATGCATACAGGAAAAACACTCATAAAATGTAGAAATTTAAATTAAAAATGAGGACCTTGCATGCCTATCAGCAAATGTCTCTAGATTTGCAGTTCATTATTCAGCAGGTATCTGGATGCCAGCCAGTTTCTATAGTGCTAACAGAATGACAGGAATCGGTGTCGTCAGAGATATTACTTTAGGCTGGATGGTGCTAACTTTAGAATCTCCCTGATTATAAATAAAGCTGTCAACTCTCTAAACTCCTGCAAAAGAAATGTAAGAAATCTGATAGTTGCCAAACAGGGTTTCTACCCAAATGTTCTGGCATTAAACTTGCTGTTCTTCAACCATTTCATTCACAGTCTTAGTTAGGGGTACTATTGCTAAGAGCAACTTGGGCAGGAAAGGGTTCACTGGGCTTATTCATCCAAATCACTCTTCAAAATTGAAAGGTGTCAGGACAAGAACTCAAAGAGATCAGACAGTGGCCATGGAGGGATGCTGCTTACTGGCTTGATCCTCATGCCATGCGACTACCATTGTCAAGTCACCCCCATCAATTATTAATTAAGAAAATGCCCAACAGGCTTGCCTGCAGCCCAATCTGGAGTCATTTTCCCGATTGATACTCCCTCCTCTCAAATGCCAACAGCTCATACTGTTATATGAAAATAGCTATCACACACAGTTCATTCTGTAGTTGAGGAATTTAAACTGGGATGTGGGGTAGAGTTGATGATGATGTCAGGGAGGAGAACCAAAGAGAAACTCCTGTTCATCAGCAAGCAAGGGGCAGTGATATTGGGACAGAAAACCATGCCAGAAAACAGGGTGGGTAGAGTGACCTGTGGTCACATAGGTGAGAACAAAGTCCCCATGCTAATGAGGTGCCTAGAGTCCCTGAGGGTTTAGCCACTTTCCCTTCCCAAGCATTTCTCCCTGCAAAAGATATTTAATCTTGAGTTCCCCCCCCCCAGAAGTTGGTACAGTATGAATCTATTTTCCACAATGAACTGTCAATAAACAGTTTAGAACCATGGACTGTCTCTTTCATTAAGAATCACATTAGGAATCATGAAGGCAATCTTCAACTACTGAGCCACAGCCTAAGCCTTCCACAGAAGGCCTCCATGCTTCCAGCCCCAACTGCAGCCTAGCTAACTAAAACCACTGCTGAGCTAAGATGGGGCTCCACTCTGTAATCCCCCAACTTTGTTCTCAACTCCTCATGACTCAGGCACCTGAATGTTCAGAAGCTTTAGACTGCCCAGTCTGGGCCTCAGGTAGAGGATCTGTGGAAACACTTCATTCCTGACTTCTCGGTGTTGATTTTCTATTGGCAACCATGTGCCCACAAGCCAGGGACCACCAGCTTCAGCCTTCCTACATGTCAGACCGTGCTTTCGCGCCCTGCAGAATGGTGTCTCAGCACTTCCCTCGAGCCCAGCACCTGCCTAGTGGTGGCATAACATAAAGGCAGGCAAAGCTCCTGCATTTTACCTCTCCAAGTGGCCTTACCTAGAAGTAGGGCAGGATGTGAGTCAACAATTATTGACCTTTTTTTTTCTTCTGAAGGAATGTGAAAATTCTCCCTCCATTTCTGCTGTAATATATCAGTAAAAGGTAAGTGCTGTGGATAGGTTTCTGTTTGCTGTGGAGAAAGGGTCTCTTGTGGCCTAAGGAACTTAGGCTCCTCCTCTCTTTACCTCCTCAGGGTTGGGATTATATCACTATGTTCTTATTGTTTTGTTTTGTTTTTGTTTGCTTTAGAGTTTTGGGGGGGTTGGTTGTTTTTTGGTTTTGTTTGGTCTTGGTGGGTTTTTTTTGATTTTTAGGTTTTTATTTTTTGTTTTTGGGGGGGTTGTTTTTGTTTTTTTTTTGGTTTTTGGTTTGGTTTGGGTTTGTTTGTTTGTTTGTTTTTCTGGGGTTTTTTGTTTTTGTTTTTTGTTTTTTTGTTTTTGTTTTTTGTTTTGTTTTTGTTTTGTTTTTGTTTTTTGTTGTTGTTGTTGTTGTTGTTGTTGTTTTTGAGACAGGGTATTTCTATGTAACTCAGGTTTCGAGTCTGAAGACAGAAAAGGAGTGGTGACGTGAAAACTGTGTGAACGCAAGGCCACCAGCTTCAGCCGTCACAAGAAGAGGAGCCATGTCAGCAGTGAACACAGTGCAGACATCATTGCAAGGGCTTCTGTGTGGATGGCTGGTTTGGTGTGGGGGGCGGGGTGGAAATCCACACTGCCTGCCGTATGGCGCTGCATGGAGAAATACTTAGCCCTGAAGACCGATACCAAAACAAGTTCTGAAGAGTACCTTGACATTGTGTTGTAGGTGCCAAACTCCTTGAATGAGAAGATCTTATTCTATTAAGGCACAGATACTGTATTTCAGTTTTCATGTAGAAAATTAACTGTAACCATCACTGAAGTACTGTGGCTGATAATTGGCACAGAGCATGTAGAGTTCCCAGCATATCTGGGAACCATTTTTAGTCTCCTGGGAGCCCAGGCGTTGGGGCATGACAGCTGATTCTTCATGGCTGCTGTCACTCTATTAACCATTATTAGCACTTTGGCAAGCTGTGGTCAGAGACTTTATTTTTAACCTGCGGGAAATGTGGGGTCTAGAATTTGAATAGACAGACAGTTCCCACAATATTTCTGCCACTATACTGCTCTATTAAAATGAACTTCTATGAAAAATGATACCTTTCATATACATAATCTCTAGTCTTGCCAACTATTAAATCCTTAATGTTTTTGAGACATAGTTTTACTAAAAAAAAAAAAAATTATTGTAGGTAACCTGTCACAGACCGGCTTTGACAACCAAGATAAACTGAGCAAGGGCATATAGAGTCAGTGACTGCAGCCATTGGTGATAGCAGCTAGCAAGTGGAGAAAAGGGGGAAAGGTGGAGAAAATCACACACATTCAAAGAGAAAAAGGAGAGAGGGAAAAGAAGAGGGAAAGAGAGAGAAAGAAGCCAGACAAGTTCCAATGAGCAAGCCCCAACCACTTTACACATTGATGGATAAACCAAACTCGAATGAGCTGGCTCCAGCCACTTTGCATATATATATGTATGTAGGTATGTATGTATATACACACACATTTATATATTTGGTAGATGGAGCAAACACCAACAAACTGGACCCAATAACTTTATTTTTTCTCCCATAGCTTATTCAACCCAGCAAAATATTAAAAGCAATGTAAAAATTACAATGTGATCATACATTCTATTTTTCTTCTAACGAATGATTATGGAAAAGCAGTATGTCCCCCAGATATTGTTATACCAAAAAAAAAAAAATTATGTGCTACAGGTAAAAATAAAATCCCAAATTATTCCCAAGAACCCACATGCATTCATGACTAAGCACCTCGTTAAAGATTAACAAAGTGTGTGCAAGCAAGGTAATTTTCTCAGCCAGGTTTTCATACTCACGGGAAGCAATGGGCAGTTAGAAAGAAGGAGTAAAAAGTAATGTGATAAAATTTTTAAAAGAATCACAAGTTTAAACTTTTATATGAAAAGCAACCTGTCATTTCTACTTTAAGTCCTTGGGGAGCACATCTACTCATTAGCAATTTTTTTTTTATTAAATCAGAAAGTTGAGGACAAAAATGGGTATAAGAATTTAGTCATCACCTACATCATCAGTCCGGCTTCAGTTAAGAGCCATGTCAGCCAATGCTTGTTAGATTACCATTGCTGTTGTTTCCTAACCTCAAAAACTCCCTAGTTCATCGATGAAGAGTACGTTTTTCCTGAACTCCAAATTGCTCCCTAAGATTGTCTACTTCAGTGTCACAAACAAAAACACCTTAACATAACTTCACTAACAATTTATTTTTTCAACTTCTTTCTAAAGGTGGTGGTCACTGCTGACAATCTACGTTTCAAAGTTCTTTCCCAGGGTGAAGACTGAGCTGGCTGCAATGCTTGAGAAAGATGTAAGTGCCCATGATCCCGCACAGTGAGGGGCTAGAAGCCCCCTTAGCATCACCAAGCAACCCAGAGATTAGGAAGGATGTGAAGACAGAGTCTCCCAGAAGAAATCTGCTCCGTCCTCCGACACTTAGTCCTCGGGATCAGCCTCCCGGAGGGACAAGCATCATGACTGGGCTGTTAGAAAGCTGTGTGCTGTTCCTCTCCAACTGGCCTCCACAGTAAACGCAAATCGCCCGTGTTGTTTGTTTGTTTGTTTTGTTTGGGGAAAGCAGCCATTGATGTTGCATTTGTCCTATGTTTCTCTCTGTTCCTTAATATCTGCTAAAGAAATCCTCAGTGTTTCTATTTGTGTACGCATAGCCTTGGACCTGTCCTGAATGCATCTAAGGAAACAGTTCGCGTGTGTGAATCAAAGTAAAAGAATCCGAGCTCAAATGTCAGCTTTGCCACAGGATGATACTTTGTTCACGTTTTGTTCAGCAAAGAATAAAGATATAACATTTTTAAGCTCATCTTTTCTTATTGTGGAAAACAATTAAAATTTAAAACGAGCTCTACATGTGTCTTGGAGCTCTCGCCTAGCCTCCACCGTCAGCTGTAACTTTTCCTGTTGTTTCATTGAATTAGATTCCACTTTCTCCTCAGAAATGCAGTTTACTCAGATGTCCAGCAGGTGGTGACACAGTTCGTTTTGGGTGCTGCGCTCTGCCGACTTGAACATTTTATGTCTTTTTTTTCCCCCAGATTATATGGTAAATTTTTAATAAAATAAGCAAATAAATATACATAAAATTTAGTCACCTTTTTCTCTAGAACCTGAATTTCCTTGCTTATTTTTTTTCATTCTTCCAGGTCACTGATACTTCCTCTTATTCTTTTTTTTTAAATTGGATATTTTATTTATTTAAATTATTTTTTCAAAGATTCATTGCTCATTTTATTTTTTTACAACTTTATTTTAAAAAACATAGGTAAAGGTACAGATTTTTAAAAGCACTTTTGCATAAAGCTATATGAATATATTTTTGTCGGTACTTGATTTTTTTAAAGGTTTGTTAGTATGCATTGAAATCTTACTAGTTACAATGAGCATAAAGTACATGTAAAAAAACATAACATGGAAATAGTCAAAGTTTTCTAGGTGTGGATAGATTAAACATAATGATTTTTAAATGCCAAGAATTGCCACAAGGCTGCATTCTTAGCTTTGAATTATTAATTATTTAAAGTCTAGGTGTACCCCACTCTGAGAGGGTGTTATACACTTTTTTTTTTCTAAGAAGGACTGGGGCTTCCACTTTTTGGTCTTTTTTTTTTTTTTTTTTTTATGATCTTCATATGGTCTGAGAGTTGTTTCTTTGATATTCAGAGCTTTCTGGAACTAGTATCCAATTATCAATGACTGCATATTATATCTGTTCTTTTGTTACTGCGTTATCTCACTCAGGATGATATTCTCTAGATCCATCCATTTGCCTAAGAATTTTTTAAAGTCATTATTTCTAATAGCTTAGTGTAAATGTACCACAAATTCTGTTTCCATTCATCTACTGAAGGATATCTGAGTTTTTTTCCAGCTTCTGGCTATTATAAATAAGGCTGCTATGAACATGGTGAAACGTGTGTCCTTATTATATGTTGGAGAATCTTTGGGGTATATGCCCAGAAGTGGAATAACTACATCTTCAGGTAGTGTTATGTCTAATTTTCCGAGGAACTGCCAGACTGATTTTCAGAGTGGTTGTACCAGCTTACAACCCCACCAACAGTGGAGGAGTGTTCCTCTTTCTCTGCATCCTTACCAGCATCTGCTGTCATCTGAGGTTTTGATCTTAGCTATTCTGACTGGTGTGAGGTGGAATCTCAGGGTTGTTTTGATTTGCGTTTCCATGATGACTAAGAATGTTGAGCATTTCCTTAGGCGCACCTTAGCCATTTAATATTCCTCAGTTGAGAAATTTGTTTAGCTCTGTAGCCCATTTTTTAATAGAAATGTTTGATTCTCTGGAGTCTAACTTCTTGAGTTCTTTGTATATATTGGATATTAGACCTCTATCAGATGTGGGATAAGTAAAGATCCTTTCCCAGTCTGTGGGCTGATGTTTTGTTTTCTTGACAATGTCCTTAGCCTTACAGAAACTTTGCAATCTCATTAAGTCTCGTTCATCGATTCTGTATCTTAGAGCACAAGTCCTTGGTGTTCTGTTCAGGAAAATTTCCCCTGTGCCTATGTGTTCTAAGCTTTTCCCCACTTTCTCTTCTAATAGTTTCAGTGTACCTGGTTTTATGTGAAGATTTTTAATCCACTTGCACTTGAGCTTTGTACAAGGAGATATGAAAGGATTTATTTTCATTCTTCTGCATGCTGAGTGGAGTTGAGCCAACACCATTTGTTGAAGAGGCTGGCCTTTTTCCATTGAATGTTTTCAGTTTCTTTGTCATAGATCAAGTGACCATATGTGTGAGAGTTCGTTTCTGGATCTTCTATTCTGTTCCTTTGATCTACATGCCTATCTCTGTACCAATACCATGTGGTTTTTAACAAAATTGCTTTGTAATATAGCTTGAGGTCAGGAATGGTGATTCCTGCAGAAGTTTTCTTGTTGTTGAAAATAGATTTTGCTAGTTTAGGTTTTTTGTTATTCCAGATGAATTTGTAAATTGCTCTTTCCTACTCTATGAAGAATTTAGTTGGAATTGTGATGAGGATTGCATTGAATCTGTAGATTGCTTTTGGTAAGATGGCCATTTTTACAAGGTTGATTGATCCTTCCAATACATGAGCATGGGAGATATTTCCATCTTCTGAGATCTTCTTCAGTTTCCTTATTCATGGATTCGAAGTTCTTGTCGTACAGATCCTTCACTTGATTAGTTAGCGTCACATAAAGGTATTTCATATTGTTTGTGACTATTGCGAAGGGTATCTTTTCCCTAATTTTTTTTCTCAGCATATTTGTCCTTTGAGTAGAGGAAGGCTACTGATTTGTTTGGGTTAATTTTATATCCAGCCACTTTGCTGAACTTGTTTATCAGCTGTAGAAGTTCTCTGGTGAAATTTTTGGGGTCACTTATGTACACTATCATGTCATCTGCAAATAGTGATATTTTGACTTCTTCCTTTCCAATTTGTATCTCTTTGATTTCCTTTTGCTGTCTAATTGCTCTGGCCAGGACTTCCAGTACTATGTTGAATAGATAGGGGAAAAGTGGGCAGCCTTAACTAGTCCCTAATCTTAGTAAGATTGCTTCAAGTTTCTCACCATTTAGATTGTTGTTGGCTATTGGTTTGCTGTATATTGTTTTTACTATGTTTAGGTATGGACCTTTAATTCCTGCTCTTTCCAAGACTTTTAACACAAAGGAGTGTTGAATTTTGTCAAATGCTTTCTCAGCATCTAGTGAGAGGATCATGTGTTTTTTTTTTTTTTTCCTCTGAGTTTGTTTATATTGTGAATTACGTTGATGGATTTCCATGCAAGAATTTTATTGAGTATTTTTGTATCAATATTATGAGGGAGATTGATCTGAAGTTCTCTTTCCCTGTAGGGTCTTTGTGTGGTTTAGAAACGAGAGTTATTGTGGCTTTGAGGAATGAGTTGGGTAGTGTTCCATCTGACTCTATTTTGTGCAATAGTTTGCAGAGTATTGGTATTAGGTCATCAAGGAATGTCTGATAGAATTCTGCACTGAACCCATCTGGTCCTGGGCTTTTTTTGTTTGGGATGTTTTTGATGAGTGCTACTATTTCTTTTGGTGTTATCTTTAGGATTGCTTAGATGGTTTGTCTGATCCTGATTTAACTTTAGTATCTTGTACCTGTCTAGAAATTTATCCATTTCCTCCAGATTTTCCAGATTTGTTGAGTATAGGCTTTTGTAGTAGGATCTGATGATTTCATGAATTTCCTCAATTTCTGTTCTTATGTCTTCCAATTCAATTTCTGATTTTGTTAGTTTAGATACTCTCTCTTTACCCTCCAGTTAGTCTGGGTAAGGGTTTATTAATCTTGTTAATTTTCTAAAAAAAAAAAAAAAAAAAAAAACAGCCCATGGTTTTGTTGATTTGTATGGTTCTTTTTGTTTCTAGTTGGTTGATTTCTGCTCTCAGTTTGATTATTTCCTGCAATCTACTTCTCTTGGGTGTATCTGCTTCTTTTTGTTCTAGAGTTTTCAGCTGTGCTGTCAAGCTGCTAGTTTATGCTCTCTCTTATTGGGGAATTGAATTCATTTATGTTAACAGATATTAAGGATTGTTGTTTCCTGATATTTTTGCTGTTAGAGATAGAATTATGTTTGTGTGTCTTTCTTCTTTTGGTTTTCTTGCTTTGTTATTTTCTTGCTTTTCCTAGGGTGTAGTTTCCAACCTTGTGTTGGGTTTTCCACCGATTATCCTTTGAAGGGCTGGATTTGTGGTCAGATATTGTGTAAATTTGGTTTTTCCTGGAATATCTTGGTCTCTCCATCTATGGTGATTGAGAGTTTTTGGGTATAGTAGCCTGGGCTGACATTTGTGTTCTCTTAGGGTCTGTATGATGTCTGTCGAGGATCTTCGAGCTTTGATAGTCTCTGTTGAGAAGTCGGGTGTAATTTTGGTTGGTCTGCCTTTATATGTTACATGACTTTTTTCCTTACTGATTTTAGTATTCTTTCTTTGTTTTGAAAACTTGGTGTTTTGACTATTATGTGTAAGGAAGAATTTCTTTTCTGGTCCAATCTATTTGGAGTTCTGAAGGCTTCTTTTATGCTCATGATCATCTCGTTCTTAAGGGTAGGGAAGTTTTCTTCTATGATTTTGTTGGAGATATTTACTGTGCCTTTTAGTTAATATTCTTTGCCCTATTCTTTTACTTTTACCCTTAGGTTTGGTCTTACCACTGTGTCCTGGATCTCCTGGACATTTTGGGTTAGGAGCTTTTTGGTTTTTGCATCTTCTCTGACTGTTTTGTCTATGTTTACTATGTTGTCTTCGGCCCCTTAGATCCTCTCTTCCATCTCTTGTAGTCTGTTGCTGATGATTTGTGGCTCCTGATTTCTTTTTTAGGTTTTCTATCTCCAGAGTTGTCTCTTTTAGTGTTTTCTTTATCGTTTCTATTTTTGTTTTCAATTCTATCATCTGTTTGGTTGTGTTTTCCTGTTGTGCTTTGAGTGATTTTTCCTGTTTTTCCTGTAATTGTTTAAGGGAGTTATTCATGTGCTTCTCGAAGATCTCCATCATCATCATCAAGTATGATTTCAAGTCTAAGTCTGGTTTTTCTGGTGTGTTTGGCATTCCATTGCTTGTTGTGCTGGGGGAGCAGGGTTCTGATGTTGCCAGGTTATCATGGTTTTCATTGCTTAAGTTCTTTTGCTTTCCTCTTGCCATCTTGTTATCTGTGATTATATGTGATCTTGTTGTAAGTGACTGGTGCCTGTTTCTCCTGTGGATCTGAGGGCCAGTGAGCTCAGGAAGAAAATTGCTTCTGACTCTTAGTTTTCTGTGGTCAGGCAGTGAGTTCTGATGGCAGTGACTCAGCTCTGTCTTTGTGGGCTAAGGTGTAGAAGACCCTATGAGACTGTTCTGGGAGCTCAGTCCCCTGCCCACAGGTCCTGAGTCCTATTGGCAGAAACATGGCTCTTTCTCTAAGTGAAAAAAGGACCCATTTCTAGAGAGCACAGCACTCTCTGCTCTCTGAGAACTCCTGGTGTGAACTCCCGAGGCCTATGTGCTTCAGGCTCACCTCTGATCCAGGTATAAAAGTGCCTATGGAGATGATCTTTTGGTACTGCCTGAGACCTGATGACAGAGGCCCCGCCCTCACTGTGGGCAGGAAAGGACCCTTTTCCAGAGAGCACAGCACTCTCTGCATTCTGAGAACTGCTGGTGCTACCTGACCGGGCCTGGGACCCAGGCTCTCTGCTTGTCCAGGTGGAAAAAGGCCTGTGCATCTGGTCAGAAAGCCTCATTTACATTTCAAATGTTATCCCCTTTCCCAGTTTCCCCACCATAAACTCTCTATCCCATCCCCAATTCCCTTGCTTCTATATGGGTGCTCTCCCACCCACTCCGGACTCCTCACCCTGGCATTCCTCTACACTGGGCATCAAGCCTTCACAGGGTCAGGGTCATCTCCTCCCAATGATGTCTGACAAGGCCATCCTCTGCTACATATGCTACTGAGCCATGGGTCCCTCCAGGTGTGCTCTTTGGTTGGTGGTTTGGTCCCTGGGAGCTCTCTTACAGTGACCGTTCTTACTAGAACCCTGCTTATATTCACATGCTGTATAGTTATTTAGATTTCGGAAGAGTGGAATTTGTTAGTTGCTGATGATGATGATGAAAAGCTAGCAGCTAAAGACTTTAGAATGCTGGCTGGAACTCAAGGTTTAAATGACTGACTAGCTCCTTGTGTCGGAACCAGGTCGGTTTCCTAACATAAGCCCTTGGGAGCATCAGTAGCAATGGTCACAGATACCAAAGTATGTTAGAAACATTGCGGCAAATCTGTGAGCTGAAAGACTGGTTTTCTTCTCTGTTTTAATATTTGTCTTAGGTAAACAGTAAGAACCGTGGGTTTACATCACTTCA
Source organism: Micromys minutus (assembly GCF_963924665.1). NCBI lineage: Eukaryota > Metazoa > Chordata > Mammalia > Rodentia > Muridae > Micromys > Micromys minutus. The sequence continues at coordinate 16,484,186 of NC_137953.1, forward strand.
AGCCACCAAGTCTCTCTAGCCATTTGGAGGGAAAATGTCAGGGTGTGTTGGGCAGACGTTAACATGAAGTTTTCCCTTGATTGTTACTACCTTATTTGAGACAGGGTCTCTTTCACTAAACCCGGAGCTCACTGGTATAGCCAGACTAATCGCACACTCCAATACCACACACACACACACACACACACACACACACACACACACACACAAAGCAGCATTATTGATGACTTAGCTGTTTATGTGTACTCAAGCCATATTTTAGTTATACTTTTCCTGGAACTGGACAGATGGCTCAGTTGTTAAGAGCACTTGCTGTTCTTGTAGAGGATCCCAAATTCTACGCCCCAGCACTGATATGTCAGTTCACAAATATCTGAAACTCCAGCCTTCTTGGGCACTACACACACACATGGTTCACATACACACATGCAGGCAAAATACTTCCACACATAAAGTAAAAACAAAACATTTTTTTTAATCTATATATGTTCATATCAATAAGCAATGAAGCAAAACAAACATGGTTGAATGGAAATTTTTCTCCTGTTAACTCAGAATCCTTTAAGTGTAATATTTTAAGTAATTCTCTATCAGATTTGGTGAGTAAACACATTGTCTTGCTCTATGTTGGTGTTGGTTAGAACCTATGCAAACAGGTGGAGAATGGCAGTCTGGACACTTCGTAGCTTTTTTTGTTAAGAGCCGAACAAAGTTCTGCTGTCAAGTTGCCAAGGCACTGTGGAAAGAGTTCTGGAAGGGTAATGTTAGAGGAGAGGACAGCAGACCTCCTTGACTCTCATGACCTTTATGGGCAATGACTCCGGCTGCTTTATTCCTTCTGGACCCAACCTCTGTTATGCAAACCCTGTGTCTTCTCTTAGTCAGGTAAGTATTGCTTTGTCTCCAGTGATGCAGTTAATTCCTGGCAAGTTAATTCCTGGCACTCCACTCTGGTGATGGGGGAAGGCTGAGAATTCACTGCTTTTTAGTCAGCTAATAACCTGGCTATTTTAATGTTGAAAAATAATGACAGGTTAGCAACTAAGTTAACTGCATGTGTCTGCTGTTCTAGAAACTCCAGACTAAAGATGTTTCAACTGGTATTAGGTTAAAAATTACAAGTAAGCAACTGCTTCTGCAGAACTGATGTAACATATAAAAATCAAAAATGAACAAAATTAGGGCTGAGGAGATGGCTCAGCAGGTAAGAACACTGACTGCTCTTCCAGAGGTCCTGAATCCAATTCCCAGCAACCACATGGTGGCTCACAACCATCTGCAATGGGATCTGATGCCCTCTTCTGGTGTGTCTGAAGACAGCTATAGTGTACTCATATACATGAAATAAATAAATCTTTTTTTAAAAAATAAACAAAATTAATTTGTAGCTTTAAATGTTAGACGGTGGTAACATCTGAAAACAAAATGGCTTCAGGGAGCCCCTGCAAGGCTTCTGACGTCCTATTCGTGTTGTTTCTTGACCTGGAAGGTGTCTACATGGGGATTTCCAGACTCAGTGATACTCGTGGTGCATACTGCATTCATTCAAAGGAAAATGTTTAGTTAATGGTTTCCACTTTGTGTCGTTGATACCAGGGCATGTGTGATTAATGATAGCAAGTTTGCTTACGTGGGTTTTTAATGATGAAGGCAGTATAAAGCTGTCCCTGAAGAAACTTGTTTTGGTTTTCTATCTGAAACACCTGTTTTTTTTTTTTTTGTTTTTTTTTTTTTTTTTTTTTTTTTTTTTTTTTTTTTTTTCTGGCCGTGATTTGAGTCGTGTCCTGGTCTTGAGATTAACAGATATCCATAGTTCGGTTAATGCACTTAGCTACAGTGCTGGCATTTCAACTAACCCTTTTGCCTTAGAACATTCATGTGGTAGACACATCAAGGCCAGAAAGCCAATTTCTGGTCTGGTCTGTGTAGCACATCAGTGGCATGACTGGCAAGAGACATTCTGTGCTACAAAACTACTGGTGCTTCTGAGTACACAGGAAGCCAGGGTGGCCTACTTCTGTGTTTCTCAGAGATTGTTAAAGAACATTCTGAAATTAAATCATTTTTATCCAAAAGTATAGGTTAAAAAGTAAACTGTCCAGGTTCCCTCTTCAGCACTTGATTTCTCCCATGAAATGAGCATCTGTCCCATCACAGTGGACAACCCAAATTAGTGGACATGTTAGAAAATAAGCTTGGGACCACACCCAAACATTGCTGTAACTCAAACCCTTGTGGCATTATTGGCAGCCAAGGCAGCCAAACTGAGACCTGCCTATGACAAATCAGAAATAGAAACAAATGGTGGGTTTCATCCTGCTGGAGTCTTTGAAATGACTTAATTCATGTTTTAAGAGGTGACTTAAACTCTGACAACAGTTTTGTGTGGCTTTGCAATATTGTACGTGATTGATGACATTTCTTAAGTTTTGAACATAAAGAATTACATAAATATCTTTCCTAATTGAGACAGAGTCTCACTGTGTGGTTTCAGGTTGTAATTCTCTTACGTGTGCATCCTGAGCGTTGGTGTTACGGGATATCAGACATGGAAATAAGTGTTAGAAAAATGTGTCAGAAAAATGTATTCATATACTTTTATGCAAAAATGCTTTTAAAATCTGTACACTTATCTTTGTTTTTTAAAATAAAGTTGTTCAATTTAAGAAAAACATTCTAAAAAAAATGTGTCAGTTCATGTGGTTATGCATAGCGGCTTTAATCAACACAAACAGTGGGGTTTTAATACAATTTAAATAGAGACAGGATGAAAACAACCCTTGGAAAGGACAGCTTACACCATTGTTTAACCTTCACGCCAGTCGAGAACATTCAGCTTCCATGGAAGGCCTTCGGGTCCATTGGTGTGGCTCTTTGATAGGCTGTTAAGATCCATTTTTAATTATTCATTTATGTACTTGGTCCTCGGTATTGGAACATGGGGCTGTGAAGATTTTGGGTGTGTGCTTTGTCACTGAGCCATAACCCTGGGTATGTCCTTGCTAACGTGTTCTTTAATCAGCAGACAGTAGATTGTTGTTCTTAAGGGCTCATTGCCTTTGGATAGGCCAAAAAGTATTTCTGCTGCATTCTCAGTGCATTGAGGCCTTATAACAAGGAGTAAATTATTAGTGTATAGTAAAATTGTACAGTGCTTTAGTAATAAATGGATCTTTACTGCCCTACTAGCACATTGATGCTGAGTAATGTACCAGTATATCTTTGTGTGCAATGGCCTAGTCCCATGAAGAGTGATGTCATACATCTGTAAGTCCTGCTGTAGGACTCATCACATTTGTGTTTCTATAACAGTACATCTGAGTTCAGCTGTATGCTTCCATGTATGTGTACTGCTTTGAGTGAACATGTGTCATGTCTCCTGCAATGATGCATCTACATACAGTACTTTACTTGATTTCCATGCCTGTCTCTGTACTAGTAAACCCGAGTGGACTACGGATCATGGACATCCATGTGTTCTCATTTACCAGGAAATTCACGGACACACCATGAGTAGAACATCAGGGCGCACCTCTCTGCTTCTGCACAAGTACATCTGTGCATGTGCAATGCAGCAGCGGTCTTTGCTATTTGAGTAAACGTTTGCACTTCCTTCCTAGTAAACATACACACGGTCCCGTCCAACTAGATCTGTGGACATGCAGAAGGAGTACAGCCAAGCTTGCTGCTGTGTGTGTACCCAGAGCTGCATCGCTCAGCCACTCCACTGATGCTCACCACACTGCTCCTACAACAGTGCTGTTTAAGCTAAGCATGTGCACTGTGATTCAAGTACATCCCTGTGCTCAACTGTTTCAGTACACGCACATCTGTCTGTGCTCCAGCAGTAGGACAACTGTTTTTACTCAGACACCGAGAGGCAGTGCTTTTTAGTGAGACATACATGTGAGCTGCAATATTATTGCTTTCAAGCACATTGCGGTACTCACATGTCCATGTGTGCTCCTGTCTAGTACTTTCATGTGAGTTGGCTTGCTGTTTTGCCCATTTGTCCTGCTATAACACATACCTACATGATTTTGTATGCCCAGCACATGTGTATACACATCACAACTGTGTATACATCTGTAATAGGACATCTGTGTGTAAAATTGTCGGAGTACATTCAATAATCTAATAGTAAATCTATGTGCGGTTCTTTTCTAGTACACCCATGTGTACTGCTGTACATGCAAGCATGCTGCTATCCTGGCACAATCGTGTGCATTCCTGTGCTCATATGTCAGCGAGCACTGTTTTACTATTGCATCGTATGAAATGCTGTACGGGTAATTCACGTGTAGTAATTTGTATGTGTAAGTACGTACAGATGTATTTCTTTCTGTACCTATGTCCTTGGCCTCCCAGTTCATTCTTGTCCAATTCTATATGCCTGTATGATTGTGTACCACTGTACTATCACATTCATAGATGCTGCCATACAAATACATCCCTGTCAAATCAATATCAATTGGCTCTCAGTTTATTGTGCGGACACTTTGTGTAGTGAGAATTTATTGATATAAATCTGATTGATAAATTGTAAGCCTCAAGGGTTTTGATTTTGTTGGGTTACTGGGAATTGCGACCATAACCATGGGTGTCAGGGGGCAGATGTGGGGAATGGGGGCAGAGAACCATGAGAGGGTTTCTGTTGCATGGGGCTAGCCATGGAGGCAGAGTCCGCCGGGGACAGAGAGTAGCAAGAGGCAGTGTGGCGTGGTGCATGGAACCGTGGTTTAACGTTGACTGCTGCGCACATGGACATCCGTGCTCTGCTCTTCAAGCACATCCATACACCAGGAGACAGTAGGATGACCGCGAGCTGTGCTCTCCTTCTGCATCAGTATTTCCATGCTTCAGAGCGCATGAAGACAGCCACGTGCAGATGTGCTACTTTACTAGTACAACCATGAGCCCCGACGTCCCAGAGCATTACCCCATTTCTAATAATACCTGTAGATCTTATACCAACTTTATACAAAACTCTTGCCTCACACTATCTGTAATGTGAACACTGTCTCTGGTGCCTAAACTTAGTCATAATTCTAACTGTAACTTAAACCTAAAATTAACACTAGGCCTACCTCTAACGATAACCTTAAACATAATGCCAATGCTGTATGTAATCCTACCAAAAAATTAGACATACTTCTAAATTTCACATTAATCTCAAAAATATAACTAAAATTTTCATTTTCTAACACAAACTCAGGTCTAAACATAACTCTGTCCCTAACTCTAACATTAATCTTAGAATAAACCTAAAACTGTCTCTAGAACTAACACTAACTAGGTAACTTTGGCCATTACACTAAACAAAACCTTATGTTTTATTACCTAACCTTAACCCAACACTTTTTATTACCTAACCTTAACCCAACACTTTCTGATCTCAATTTTAACCCCAATCTCAGCCTTAATAATTCTAATCAGATCCCAAGCGAAATCCTAACCTTAACTCTTCATCTTGTCCGAACACTAAAACTAGATCTAAAACTAACAAAAATAAAATTGTTAACACGAAATTTATCCCTTGCCAAATCCTAATCTTAACCCTAATGCTAATACTAACCACAACCATTACCTAAAACTAGTCCTAACCCTATCTATAAAACTTACACCCAACACTAAACAAAATGTTATACCTAACAGAAACACTGACACTAACCCTAGTTTTAGCCCTGAAACTATCCAGACATACTCTGATTCTAGCACTAGTTCTAAGACTACCTATAGTCTGGACTAAAACTAACCATGACCAGAACCCTAAACCTAACAGTAGCTCTATCAGTAGATTTAACTTGAATTATCATCCAATCCCTAGCTCCCACCTTATGCTAAACTCTAGCTCAAATAGTAGACCTAAATTTATCCCTAGCCCTAAACAAATCTAACACTGGTATTAAAACTATCTCTCACACTACACTTAACCCTCAATAGATCCTTGATCCTAGACAAAACTGTAACTCTTCCTCAAGTCTGCACCCTAAAACTACATCTTCAGTAACTTCTAGCCTAGTTCTAACTCTACCGCCTGCACTAACTTTAGACCAGCCCTAACTCTAAGCTTAATAAACCTTAACCCTAATCCTAACCATAGCCCTCCTAAACTGACTTTATACCAGCCCTACACCTAACACTAAACAACATTCACTCTACCACTAGTCTTAACATTAAAACTAACCCAAAACACAGCCCTAATTCTAACTCTAACCCTGACCTATATCTAAACTATCCCTATCACTAAACTAGCTCTAGCCATAGTCCTAATTTGAATACTAGCCTTAAACCTAACTCTAACACTTCCCTTAACTTCTGTTAAAACACTAGCCCTAAATAAATTCCTAGACCTAAATGAAGTGTACCTCCAACTCTAACAATCTAAGAAATGAACCTAATTTTCTCCACCCCTAATACTAACCACAGACACAACCCTAACCATAGCCTAGCCCTATAATAACCGTGTTTACCCCTAACACTAATGATATTTCTAAGCATACCCATACAAGAACCCCAATTAAACCACAGGAAAAAAATCTACTTGAACAAAACTAAGTATAAAACTAACCATAAAGCAATTTTTAACACAAACTCTATACCTAGCCTAATACTAAAGTCTCTTTTCCCTGAGTCCTAAGCCTAAACTTAGCTCTGACTCTAATTCCAAGGCAAATTAAACACTGACATTTACATCTAACCCAACCTTAACCAGACTCTAACCCTACTCTAAGCCTACATCTTACCTCTACCTAAACTGACAGCAAAACCAAATCTTAGCTGTCACCATAATTTTGACCGTAGCTTGAACACTGGCCCTAAATATATCAACAACCAGAAACCTTAATTCTGTCCTAACCACTATTCCTCACAACACCTTAACCCTAACCCTACATCTAATCTGCCTTAACCCTATATAAAATGTAAAACCTTAACCATAGACCTAAACCTAGCACTGTAAACTTAATATAACCATAAATGTTGCCCTAAGCCTAACACTCCATCAGAATGCCAAACCAAACTCTAATCTTACCCTTACACCAACACTAAATCTAAACATAAACATAACCCCGGTGTCAGCTGCCTAACACTAACCTTACAATAACTCAGAACACTATCCCGAACCCTAACTCCCAATCTTAAACATAATTCTAACCCAACCCTGACCCTAAACTCTCCTGAACCCTAACACTAACCCTAATTACAATCTAACCCAAACGAGCTAAACCTTAACTGTAATCCTAATGGTAATTCCTAAAACAAACCTCAAAACTCAAACTTAATTCTAATCCTAACCCATTCTTTACTTTTCAGTTATAACTCTAAAGTGAACTCAACCCCAACTCTAAGTCAACACTTACCATTTACCTCTACCTGAACATTAAGCCTAATTCTAACTCCGAGCTTTATCCCTAACACCCAAATACCAACCTTAAACATAACCCTCACCCCAATGGTAACACCAACCTGAACCCTAACCACTAAAGTTAATCCTAACTTATACCTTAACCACCAATCAAAAAGTCTAACCCTCACACTAAACCTTTCAACCCTAAACCTAAACCCTAATCTTAATGCTAACACAAATACAAACCTAACCCCTAACTCTAGTCCCTAAAGTCAGAACATATCCCCCCTTTCTACAGGCACAAGACCATTAACAGTCTGTGTTCAGGCACACAGGTAAACACAATCTCAGGGTACCATTATCTAGTCTTCCTTAAAACTGGGCATTTGGAAGGTGGGCTAAGGTACAGATGATAATCAAAAATGTCACATGTGATGATATTAATCTGTCCCAGGTCATAAACAGTTAAGTAGTTCACATATACACTCCAAGGAGTGTCATATCAATATTGTGACATTCTAAGCACAATTCACTGTGTATTTAACCAACACATAGTACCTAGTGCCTCCTACATACTCATGTGCCAGGGATGCAGAACTCTGACATGGCTGCTGCCCCTTGTAAGCACTGGACCATCCTGAGACGATGGAAAGCTTGTGTTAAGTATTTCTTTCTTTTTTTATTAGATATGCTCTGTATTTACATGTGAAATGTTATCCCCTTCCCCAAACCCACTCCCATCCCCCCTCCCCCTCCACTTGTCTTCACAAAGGTACACTGGATCCTAATCACCCTCTCCACCCCATTGCCTTGGCATTCCCCTACATTGGGAAAACACGCCTCCCTGGACCAAAGGCCTCTTCTTACATAGATGCCAGACACTGATATCTTTAGCTACATATGCAACTGTAGCATGTTAAGTATTTCTAAGTTACGATAAAAACGCAAAGAAATTAAGCTAGTACTTGATTTATTTAATTAGAGGAAGAGTTAGAAGATTGGTCTGTGCCTGTTGGGGAAAGTCTGACAGGACCAACTATTAAAGAAGGAAGCCAGGAGATGTGGAAGTCATCTTTGTTCACTCTATCTTCACATAAAGAATACCTGGCTTGGACACCGACTACTCCTCTCCTCCCCGTAGCACATTATAAAATCCCATGCCTTAACTGAGTAGTCAACACATGGCCACCTATGCTGAGGGCACCTCTCCACTAGCTTTCCTCCGTCTGCTTGGGCCTCAGAGTGACATTACACGTTATAGTAGATTGTGACCCCCCAGCAAAGCACTAGAAAAGTGAAAAGATAGGATAACATTTTTAATGGAAGAATATAACATTGTTTTGGAGTTTACAAAGCTTAGAAAAAAAATAATCTAAGAAACAAAGCCTCTGACGTACCCATTTTACTCTGGATAACAGAGACCCAGGAAGATAGATTTTGCTAATCTGATGATGCTAAAGATTAAGGAGTAAAAAGAGAAAAGACATATTCCTGAGTAGACCAGGGAGAGATGTATCAGGAAAGGCTTCCTGGCAGTAAGTAAGCTGTTGAACAGAAAACCACAACTATAGTGGGACAGATAAAGAAGAGGAGATCTCAGATGCCCTTCTCTGCAAAGGCTTGTGGATGTCTGAGAAGTTGGCAGGGACACAAAGATGATGACAGTGACTTCGACAGCAGCTGACACTGTGCACCAGTTAACAAAACAAGAACTATGTTCCTAGAGCCAAGATGTCTCCTTACCTGTACATATACCCATACACACAAACACAAGCATGTTCACAGAAAACACACACACACACACATACACACATACACACACACAGTATTCTCAGCAAAAAAAAAAAAAAAAAAAAAAAAAAAAAAAAAAAAGATGATGGGCTTTAGATCTTTCTGAGAGGCAAGGTGGGTGGAGGTTGGACAGGACAAGCTGGTTGCTCAAGAGACCTAAAGAGACAGTGGGAGTGGCGATCAGAGGTGTGTTCCCAGATCTCCTAGCGCTATTGGGTAAGCATTTGTTCCTCGTGTCTCTACTTCCTCTGTCTGTAAAGACAAAATAATATGTTTGCATCCATCTGCCTCGGGAATTGCTTGAAAATTAATGGTGCAGAGAGGCCCGACTGGTTTCCGTGAGTCAAACAACACCCTTGTACAGTATACTAGTGGCGCACATTAAATACTGATATATAAAATGCATACTGAAGGCAGACCTGGAAATAATTATAGTTTGTTAATTATTGTTAATTTTACCACAGCTTTGAATGGTGGACTTTCTCTAGATTCTAGAAGAGATTGTCACCCTTTCATCCTATTCAAAGAGGCAGTTTCTCACAGACAGCCCCCTCTCCTTATCCTTAATAGTTCATCCACTCCGTTGAATAAAGGAAACGAAAATCAGTAATTTTCTCTCTTAAAATCAAATTGTACACCTCTCCTAGTGGACTGACTCACTCTACAAAAAGTTTCTTTTCGTTTTATCTTAAACAAGAACCGGTACCCGTTTGTGATCAATAGAACTTTTAATGTGGGGACACCTGGACACCTGGGTTGCGCAGGTGATGTAGCAATAGAATTGTTTCGCTAGCCTGTCCTCAGATGCTGCAACATTTTGTTTTCATAGATACTCATTGACAGTTCTTAAAGCCCAGCAGAAGACCCGGGAAGAATCCTAGGAAATCAGTGGCTGGGAGACTTCAGGTCTCCCTGCCTCATCTGCATCCTCCTACCTAGACTAGGGCTTACAGAAAAAGGCTATGGTCACGCTTAGGTTAGTGACTAGAAAGCAAACTGTTTAACTGTGCTCTAGAGTGTTCTGGAGCAAGAAAAGAGGGAAGGAACGAAATTGAAGATAGGAGAGAAAAAGAAGGTATGGGATGATGGGGTCTGGAATTGTAGGGGCGTGGGGAGTCAGAAGTGGAGCTTCCGGAGGAACTCCGAAGGCGCACTAGGGGAGGTGGGACGCCCTGATCCTGAGCCAGAAGGAGGACAGCTTTTCCAGGGTGGGGCCAGGTAAATACTGGTTTCCTCTGTAGGCTTTTGGTCAGCAGATGGCAGGAGCAGCCTCCCCTGCCTGATCCTATCTCATGCTGCTAAGGGCTGGCGGCTTCCTCCGCGGGACCTGGGAATGAGGAGCGCCACCCAGATTCCACTGAGTGAGTCACTAGCTAACCAGTCCTGCAGGTACCGGAGAGTATAAGAGCTGGAGGGAACGGCCCGGCGGGAGTCGCCAGCAATCTTCATCCTGATCCTTCAGAATCCCTGCCTCTGGTCTGTAGCTGTAGGTCCGTTCTACATCACCCCCGACATGGCGAGGGGCTTGGATCTAGCGCCGCTGCTGCTGCTACTGCTGGCGGCGGTGACCCACTTTTGCACGGCTCAGAGCAACTGCACATGCCCTACCAACAAGATGACCGTCTGCAACCCAAATGGCCCAGGTGGGATCTGCCAATGTCGGGCAATCGGCTCACAAGTGTTGGTCGACTGCTCCACGCTGACTTCCAAGTGCCTGCTGCTCAAGGCGCGCATGAGCTCCCAGAAGAGCGGCCGCAGCCTGGTAAAGCCGAGCGAGCATGCGATCCTGGACAACGATGGCCTCTACGACCCCGAGTGTGACGACAAGGGCCGCTTCAAGGCGCGCCAGTGCAACCAGACCTCGGTGTGCTGGTGCGTAAACTCTGTGGGCGTGCGTCGCACGGACAAGGGAGACCAGAGCCTGCGCTGCGACGAAGTGGTGCGAACCCACCACATCCTCATTGAGTTGCGCCACCGCCCGACCTCCCGAGCCTTCAACCACTCCGACCTAGACTCGGAGCTGCGGCGGCTCTTCCAGGAACGCTACAAGCTGCACCCCAGCTTCCTGTCCGCGGTGCACTACGAAGAGCCCACCATCCAGATCGAGCTGCGGCAGAACGCGTCGCAGAAGGGCCAGAGAGATGTGGACATCGCTGACGCCGCCTACTACTTCGAAAGGGACATCAAAGGCGAGTCACTGTTCGTGGGCCGCCGCGGCCTGGACGTGCAGGTGCGTGGGGAGCCCCTGCATGTGGAGCGGACGCTCATCTACTACCTGGACGAGAAGCCCCCCCAGTTCTCCATGAAGCGCCTCACCGCCGGCCTCATTGCTGTCATCGCTGTTGTCGCTGTGGCGCTAGTGGCTGGTCTGGTGGTCTTGGTGGTCACCAACCGGAGGAAGTCGGGAAAATATAAAAAGGTGGAGCTTAAGGAGCTGGGGGAGATGAGACGCGAACCTAGCTTGTAGATTCCCGGGCTTCCTCGGCACCTCAGATGTGTTGGCCTGTTGATTCTTAGCCAAGTGGTAATTTTCCTCCCAGATGTGACCTCTTCCTTCTCTCTCCACAAACAAGTTCCCTAGATGCTGAGCTCAGGTCACCTCCTCGCCCTTGTTTTTGAAGGACGCATTTCTGAAATTCCTTGTCCAGTCACTGGAAACCTGACCCGGAGAGTTAAGCAAAGGCTGGCTAGGTGACTTGGTTAAGAAGCTAATGCCAGGCAGCCCAGTCGTTCTCCAGCAATTTGAATCTACCCAAAGACTTAGGTACACGGTTTGAAAACGGGAAAGCAGCGCTTTTGCTCTCCTGGGCTGCTGGGGATCCATTCGCTCCCTGCTTCACAGCCTGCAGGAAAGGAAGAGCGGCTCACCGACTGAGCCTGTGCAGTTGTTCAGTGCCCTCGTTGATATGGGAAGAAAAGGCGTCTCCGACGGACGTCGGAAGTCCTCTTAAATGGCTCTGTTGGACTGCATCTGTTTTTCTGCTTGCCCTTGTAGCTGATACTCGAAAGTTTTCTTTTGTAAAATGTTTGTACAGACGCGACTTTGATAATGCTGCTGTTTTTTTAAAAAGCAACAACTCAAGTTTAATAAAATGTGGGAAAGGCACGCCTAAAAGGGCTGTGTGACCGTTCCCTCCAGATTTATATCATTTTATTGTTCTCCTTGGAATTTTATATTTTAAGTTCTAACGCTTCCTTGTGAAATTCCAACATCTACTATCCTTACTCTGGTGTTTCCTGGAGGCTGGGCTAGTAGTGTGCTTGCCTCACGACTGACAGGCCCTGGGTTCCATCCTCAGCAGTGGGTGGAGGGGGAGAGGTAAACTTTGAGGTTGCTGTTCCTTTGAAGAAAGTTGCTAAAACTAATCACCTTCAAATCTGAAGGTGAGTGGAGCTGGACGCAGCCTCTGGCTGCTTATTAACCTTCCTTTGTGGTTTTGAAGCCACGTGAAGGAGTAAAGCCCACTCCCAAGGGTCCAAAGATATAAATGACTAGACTACTTCAGGTCTCTAAAACTTTTCTCAAGAATAGGGCAGAGTCTGTTTGTTTTTTTGTGCGGACAGGTGCCTGTTGGCGACAGATTATATAAAGGCTTCTATTGGGAGTTTGGGGGACAAAAGGGAGGAAAGACCTAAAGGTAGAAGTTGGGAGAATAGAGAAATGTGGGAGAATGGCCTGGTATAGCACCTCTGGATCCTTTCCTGAAATTCTTCTCTTTTATTAATCATTCCATTTGTTTACATTTCAAATGATATCCCGGTAACCCCTCCACAAACACCCCATTCCACATCCACCCTCTTTCCCACCCCACCCTCCGTGCTGGTTCTCCAAGTGTTTCCCAAGGGGTGGGAGGTGTAGTTGCCTAGCAATGGAAGCCGCGAGAGGTGGAGCCTAGGCGGGCATGCGAGTATCGGTTTCCTCTCTAGGCTTTCGTTAGCCCCGAGGCAGGTGCAGTTTGATGTTATCGCACGGGGTGGGAGGTGGGAGCGGAGGAGGTACTCCGGGGAGAGGAAAGGCCACCCAAATTCCTTTGGGTGAGCCGCTGGAACCAGTCGGTCCGGTCTGGCAGAAAGTAAGGGCTAAAGGGAGCGGCCTGGCCATCCGCAGTGTCCCAGCACCTAGCCTGAGCCTCAACCCCAGGTCTGCTCAGGTCCCTCGGAGACTAGAGCCGGGGTTCACGCTCGCGCTGCAGATGCTAGATGTTCGCCGCCGCGCGGGACAGCGACCCTTGCTCTGCCAACTAGATGGCAGGCTGACCACCTCCACGTGCCTGCTGCTGCTCAAGTGTGCAAGCTACTGAGTATCCTTTACTTCACAGCGTGTTTTCTCGTATGAGTCCCACTGTGATGTAGGAGGTACCAGTCTCATTTAGCGGTTGGGCAATATTAATATTGGTGGTGAGACTGTTAAGCAACTTCCCCAAACCCATGTTTATGAGCACATCCGTCTTTGTTTCCATTGGCTGTAGGAGCCAGTCACCCGATTTCATCAAGCTTAATGCCTCCTGTTCACTCCTGCGAAGCCAAGTGTATTGTGGAAAGGCAAAAAGACACTGCAATAACCGGGAAGCTGATGTTCCACGGCTTCAGTTTCTCCCCACAGAAATGCGTCTCACCTCGCCCCTTTGCTACCACCCAAACTGAGCCCCAGCTAGTGGTTAAGCGGCTGCCCATCTTCTAAACCTGGGGCTGTGGGTGTTTGGGCATTCGTGATTTAGGCTGGCATGGGATGACGGATTGGCTTCAAGATTAAAACTTCCTCTCCCGTTCAAATGAAATCACCTAAAGGAAGGGAGCGGGTTCCCAGCAGTGCGTGGAAGCGGAAGTGCATAGAGAGATTGCTTGGGGTCTTCATTCTCTGGCCGCCTTCCTCTCCTCTCCTGGGGGCTTTAGCTGAAAAGCCTTAAGGAAGAGCAGGGCATCTTTTGACCTAACCTTCCACTGTGAGGGTGAAATGAACAAGCAGTTTCCCAAAATTAAAGTTTCGTTGGCCCAACTGGAGCTTACAAGTTTCTTATATTCAAATGTTAAATAAACAGGTGTAGACGTGAAGCTGGCAATTGAAAATAACAAAACACAAACAAAAACTTCTTCGAGAAAACCTTCCTCCATCAGAATGGAGCGACTGGAACATCAGTTTCTCCTGGAACCCAAGGGGACGCTTGGCACTTCCCATCTCTCAAAGTTGGAAACCTGTTCACGTGTATGATCTTTGAGATATTGGAGAATCTGAATTAAAATCCAGCTTCCCTTTGGGGAAGAAAGTGGTTAAAACCCTTCTGTGTGCAGTAAAACCACAAAGCCTTCTCACTATTGTGAAAGGGACATGAGGTATTTAGTGAGTTCAACATACTTACACCTCTCTCTTTTCTAGATCACGTGAACGACACACACACAAGGAAACTAAGGGCCAAAGACATTGACTAAAACATATGTGCTCATCCTCCATGAGCCGAAGTCACCTTTGGCTTCCTGGACCAGGTGACTGTCACAGGCACCAGGTGTGTAGAGTACCTTTCCTCTTCACTTCCCCAAGCGGTTTCAACTCATTTCTCCCATTTCTGTTTCCACTCCAGCCTATCCTGAGGACAGGGCCAGAACAAGAAACCCTCAGGGTCTTGACCCCTCTTCCTTACCCTCCCCCTCACTCTGGCCGAGTCCGGGCTTAAGAGGAATGTGAAAAGCAGGTGGGGCTCAGCAGGTCGCAGCTTGCTCTTTGAGCCTCCAGCAGTCGGGACTGATTTCCTTGTGAGTCACGGGGTTTCTCCACTCTTTCCACTCCCTTAAGTAGAACAATATTGAACATTATTTACCTCGCTTGCATGGTTTTTGGGTTGGTTTAGTCTTTTGTTTTTTGTTTGTTTTTTTTGCTTTCTTACTGTTTTCAAGTAGAATGTTAGGGACAGGAGTGTCATTTAGTCTTATGTTTTATTCTACAGAGAAGAGAATAGAACACAGAGAAAAGACTTACCCAAGCCAGGCAGCAGGTAGCAGTATACTTGAGTTCCTAAACTCCTTATAGGCCTACCTAGTGTTCATTCTGTCTGCCTGCCTGGTTACTCTCTTGTTGTTTGTTTGTTCTTGATTGTTATACACGTGTTGTTGTTGTTGTTTTTAAGACAGGATCTCACTCTGTACCCTTGGCTGGCTTAGAACTCCAACTCTACCTCTGCCTCCTGAGCGCTGGGATTAAAGGTGTATGTCCCCATGCCTGCTGATCATTTTCAAACTTCAAGTGTGATTATTCTGTAGCTTTTGACTATCACTTAAATGGGAGAGATACTCACATAGATGTGAGATGGTAAGCCTTGAAGTCGTCCGGCTGCCTATTTTTCCTGTTTGCAAAGTGGGTATAGTTTTATTTAGCAACATGATTGTTCTTAATGGTTAAATCAGGCCTAAGGGCTGGAGTGATTACTTCTCTCCTGTTTCATCTACAGAAAATTAGCCTAAGAACCTGGGGGAGAAATTGCCAGTTGCGAATGCATTCGTAGAACCTCCACCCACCTGTTCGCAAGAACATGTCATTTTCTAGGCTTCTGTGAGAGGGAAACTGGGGCCACCTGTTCACAGACAAAGCCACGGCCTCTCTGATTTGTATAAGACTTCCATGTTCGGCTAGGTGAACAGAGACAGATCTTCAACTATGATGCGAGAAACAAATGTGTTTATTTTTAAACTTCAGGTTTGTCCACTTAGGAAAGTTCTAGCTTGTAAAACTGAAAATTCCTTTGAGAGAGCCAGAGTTGAGAATGGCGCTGGAGGGGCTCCCTGCACAGGGAGTAGGAGGCAAGTAGCCTCACACTGAGGAGTCAGGCTGGGACAGTTCGGCACCCAAGAGGTGGTTGATGAAGCATCTGGCTCACAGAGGAGCTCCCATGGTAAGTCACGCCTCTAGAAGCTACCAAGCCAAGTAGTTTTATGTCCTATATCCCTACCCAAATCCCTCTCCCTGTAATTCCTTTTTAATACTCAATGTCTATTTTAACGAGCATCTTGGTCCTGTCTTATATATTTTTTTCTTTTTCCCGTCTTTCTCTTTTTAATCACTCAAAGAGCAAATACTGTCCTGGTTTGTTGGTCTTCATGGACTCAGAGAGATGAAACTGTTCGGTATTATCTGCGACACATCGCTCTCCTCTCTTTCAGATTACTCTCTGCCCAAACTCTCTCATCTCACCCTCCTTTTCTTGCTCCTACAGCAATCCTTACTTTTATGGACTACCCTCCTTCGTGCTTTCTATCAATCCAGTGCTGATCACTAGTCTTTCTTACTGTGGGGTTTTTCTTTTGTTTTGCTTTCAATGAATACCCTTAATATCTGTTATATTAATATACATGGTACTACCAGTGTCTTTAAATCGCAAAACAATTGGAATGGTTGTTTTGTAATTGGTTATAACTTTATTATCATGATGGGTTTATTCCTAGATAGTGACTAATGAAGCAGATAGAATTCTACTCTCCTGGGCAGACTGGACTTAGAGCCTAGTGTCTTGAACACTAGTCTTAAAAAGGAAATGACTCTTCAATACTACTATAAAGTGATTTCTCCTGATCACTGAAAGAAGAAAAGTGACTTTCCAAATGCACAAGCCCCAACACAAACAAAAAAGTAATATAAACACAAAGACAACTTGTCTCCTCCAAAAGTATACAAATCCCCCAGTATTGACCCCAATAAGAATGACTTCAATGAAATCTGAGGCAAATAATTCAGAATAATTATCATTAAACATGTTCAGATAAATCAGAGAGGATATGAATTCTGAGTGAATTCTAAGAAAACACAAAAAACTGAATGAAATACAAAGTCAATACAAGGATTGAAAAACATGGAATTTATTCAAGAGATAGAAAGTCTGGGAAAATTTCCACAGCAATTAAGAGGTATACTACTCTTGCAGGGAACCTGAGTTCTTTTTTTTTTTTTTCCAGATTTTAAAAGTGGGGTTTAATTTTACACAAAGTGTGGATACCTGCTATTCTTTTTTTTTAAACTTTATTTTAAAAAACAAAGATAAAAGAAAAAAAATTTAAACATTTTTGCATAAATGTGTACAAATACATTTTTGTCAGTGCTTGGCTTTTTTGTTTTTTTTTTCTTTTTTTTTTAAGGTTTGATACTCTGCGTTAAGGTCTTACTAGTTACAATGAGCAAAAAGTACATGTAAAACAGGATGTAACCCGGAATTAGTCAACGTTTTCTTGGTGTGTAAGGATTGAGCATAATGGTTTTTTTTTTGTTGTTGTTGTTTGTTTTGTTTTCTTTTCTTTTTTCTTGAGCTTCACATAGTCTGTGAGTTGTTTCTGGGGCAGTCCGAGCCTCTGGGGTTAGCATCCCACTATCAGTGACTGCATATTATGTCTGTTCTTTTGTGACTGGGTTATCTCACTCAGGATGATGTTCTCTAGATGCAACCATTTTCTTAAGAATTTGGTTAAGTCATTGTTTCTGATAGCTGAGTAGTACTCCATTGTGTAAATGCACCACAATTTTTGTATCCATTCATCTACTGAAGGACATCTGGGTTCTTTCCAGCTTCTAGCTATTATAAATAGAGCTGCTATGAACATTGTGGTGCATGTATCTTTGTTGTATATTAGAGTGTCTCTGGGGTATATGCCCAAAAGTGGAATAGCTGGATCTTCAGGTAGTACTATGTCCAATTTTCTGAGGAATCGCCAGACTCATTTCCAGAGTGGTTGTATCAGTTTACAACCCCACCAACAGTGGAGAAGTGGGGAACCTGATTTCTATTCTCAACACCAACTTTAGGTACCTCCATGAATACCTGCACTCAAGTGCGCATACCTATACAAACACATATACATAATTTAAAATAAAATATTCTTAAAGATAGAACTATTGAATACAAAATGAAATTCTAGAAATGAAAGTTTCAACAAATCAAACAGAAATATCAGAAAAGTACCTCACCCATAGAATTTGTCATAGGGAGGACAATATATCAGAGACTGAGGACAACGTAGTGGAATTGTAACATTCTGTCAAGAACAAACATTCATTATTTAAAACATATAAATGAAATATAGAAGATCTATGGGCTGCTAAGAAAATAATTACATGTTAAAAGCATAGAAAATACTTTCAGTGTAACAGAAGAATCTACAAATCTAAGGAAGGAGATGTTCACTCATGTACAAGAGATATGTAGACTATAAAATAGATAACATCAGAAAAGAAGCTCTGTGTATCACATTAGAATCAAAATAGAACAACTAATTTATCAAAAGTTGCAAGAAATTAAAGTCACATATACAAGTGATTACTATACCTAGCAAAACTCTCTGTTGTCATCATTGAAAGGGAAATTAAAGTTTTCATGATAAAGTTGACTTAAGAAACTTTTTCTCCCAAAACTTCTTCAGACTAAACAGAATAACAATCCCATGCATGAGGCTACATAAAAAAATAGTTAAACAAATAAAGATAAGGTAAATATCAAATATTACAACATCAATAAGACAAAAGTAATTCATATATAACTTTCAATAAAAACTCTGATTATTAATAGTCCCCCAATCAAAACCTACAAATTGGAAAAACAGGTGCATGCTGGTGAGAGTGAAAACTTGAGCCATCACTCTGGATATCACTGCAGAGGTTCCTTGAAAAAGCTGGAAATAGACCTACCATGGTATCCAGCTATACCGCTCTTGATAACATTTCCAAAGAACTGTATATTTTATTATAGAGGTCACCTGGATCAGGGACAGGGTCCTGATAAACAGAGTTTGCAGAGGGGAGAAAGTGTGAGAGTCAATAGAAAACTATCATATAATGAGACGAAGTCAACAGGAAGCTAATAAAGCAATGTTGCCCAAAAGGAACACAGAATATCTCAAGTATGACACAGACTGAGCAACCCCAGTCTCCACAAGGAGAAAAGAAAAGTTCCTAGGAACAGAAACACTTAACTCCTTGGGCCCAGCCACAGACCAGACCTTGCCAAGTCTGCCGCTGCCCAAAACACAGAACTAGCCTACTCTCCATCCTTTCATAAGGACCTTTAAGAAAGTAGTGGAACACTCTGGATCCCAACACAGAGATCCTTCCTTTTCCTTCACTGTTGTTCTAGTCACAATTTCCAGGAAATAAAAAGAGCCTAGACGTTCACGAGCTAATGAATAGATAATAAAAATGTAACATATTTATACGATTAAATGTTATTCACGTGTTAAAAAATAAAATTATAATATGTTAAGGTGTACTGGCTGGATTTGTGCACCAACTTGATAACAAGCTAGTCATCAGAGGAAGGAGACTCAGTTGAGGAAACGCCTTCACGAGATCCAACTGTAAGGTATTTTCTCAATTAGTGATCAGAAGGGGGAGGGCCCAGCCCATTGTGGGTGGAGCCATCCCTGAGCTGATGGTCCTGGGTTCTATAAGAAAGCAGACTGAGAAAGCCATAAGCAAGCAGGCCAGAAAACAGCACACCTCCATCAGCTCTTGCCTCCAGGTTCCAGCCCTGCTTCAGCTCCTGTCCTGACTTCTCCGATGATGGATTATGATCTAGAAATGCAAGCCAAAGAAACTCTTTCCTTCCCAGCTTGCTTTTTTATCATGGTGTTTTATTGTAACCATAGAAACCATAACAATAACCATAATAAATGAAACTGGAAAATATCATCCTGAGTAAGGTACCACAGATTAAAAAAGATTAACTTTTAATCTTTAGATATGAGTGTTTTATTTGAAAGAAACATAGAGGTTAAGAAACAAAGGAATGAAGGGATCTTTCAGACAAGGATAAATAGAATATGTTTCAAAGGGAGGAAATGAGAATAGGAAGGATTGAAGAGGGTGGAGTGGGAGGCAGGGTAGAGGAGAGAATTGGAGAGAGACAACTGGCACTAAAAACATTTTGAGAAAGCCATAAGGAAACCTCCCAGAATACACACACACACACACACACACACACACACACACACATATATATATATATGTATATACTTTTTTAAACAATCACCAGAAGCTGGAAAGAACCCAGATATCCTTCAACAGAGGAATGGATACAGAAATTGTGGTACATTTACACAATGGAGTACTATTCGGCTATTATAAACAATGACTTTATGAAATTTCTAGGCAAATGGATAGAACTTGAAGCTATCATCCTGAGTGAGGTAATCTAGTCACAAAAGAACACTCACAGTACGTACTCACTTATAAGTGGATACTAGCCCAAAAGGCTTTGAATACCCAAGAAAACATCCACAGAACTTATGAAGCTCAAAGAGAAGAAAGTCCAGAAAGTGGATGCCTCAGTCTTTCTTAGAAGGAAGAACAAAACATTCATGGGAGGAAATAAATGGACAAATAGAGGATCAGGGATTGGAGAAAAGATCATCCAGAGACTGCCTCACCTGGGATACACCCCATATATGTCCAATAACCCAAGCATTATTGCTGATGGCAAATAGTGCTCACTGGCAGAAACCTGATATGGATGGCTCCTCAGAGGCTCTACCAGAGCCATACTGATACAGAGGAGGATGCTTGCAGCTAACCATCAGACTGAACACAAGGACCCCAATGAAGGAGCTAGAGAAAGGACTGAAGGAGCTGAAAGGGTCTGCAACCCCATGGGAAGAACAAAATTATCAACTATCCAAACCCACCACAGCTCCCAGAGACTAAAACACCAACCAATGAGTTCACATGGAGAGACCCATGGCCTGAGGTACACATGCAGCAGAGGACAGCATTCTCTGGCATCAATGGGAGGAGAGGCCTTTGGCCCAGTGTAGGGAAATGCCAAGGTGCTGAGATGGAAGAGGGTGGTTGGGAGAGGGAGCACCTTCATGGAGGAAATGGGAGGGGGAGGGGGATGAAATTGAGGGAAAGGGATAACACCTGAAATATAAATGCAGAGAATTTCCAATAAAAATATTTTTGGGGAAAATAAGGAAACCTACCAGAATATATATAAATATGTAAATATAACTATAACTATATATATATAAATAAAGTTAAATAAATAAGTTAAATAAAGCTACACTATAGTGAGAGACAATGCTGCAACATGGAGAGATCAAGTTGACACTAAGTTGGAAGTTTCATTCCTATTGGCTAGCATTAATAACGCTAGAGGATGCTATTCACTGGTGGTTCTCAGTCTTCCTAGTGCTGTGATCCTTTAATATAGTTCTTCATATTATAGTAATCTCCAACTATAAAATTATCTTCATTGCTATTTCATCACTGTAATATATACTGTTTTAAATCATAAAGTATATATCTGTGTTTTCTCACGGTCTTAGTTGAGGCCTGCCAAAGAGTCTTCTGACACCCCCAAGGGACTTTCGACTGACAGAGAGCCACTGCTGTACACACTGTGGGAGGAGGAAAATTATCATCAGTCTCACCCAGCCGTGAAATTTGCATGGTATAATAATGATACATCTAACAAGATATGCCCCTTAGTGCAACAGTGGCATAAGCTGGTGGAACACGACTTCAGTGACAACACATTTGGACCTGTAAGGCTTTAAGGCCCTCCTCAAGAGCCCAGACTGCTCAAGCTTAACAACTGATGCATAGGCATCGGTGGTGGCAAGGTGGGCTGGCAGCCCTGGGCAGTCCCTTCCTGCATCCACATTGGGATGTGTGTTCTAGCCCTTAAGACTACCTTTGGGGGCATAGAATGTTGTCTGTCACTTCAGAGAAGAAAAAGCAAAGCCCCAGACAGTAGCCTGCAGCCAGTGAAGAAAAGAGTCCAGATGTTATGGGATTAACCATCCATTTTTTGGCTGGATCTAAGGCCCACTCTATAAGATGAAACAAATATCTGGCACTGTTAAGACCAAGACCCTGCAGCTGAACAGCTCACAGACGCTAACAGACAGCCTACTACTATTATTCTGCTAAATGGATGTAGCATTTAAATGACTTCTAATGACTTACTGCTATCCTCATAGATCAGTGTGTCAATCATTCTTCATTAGAAAAGCTTAGTCTAGGGCTGGAGAGATGGCTCAGCGGTTAAGAGCACTGACTACTCTTCTAGAGGTCCCAAGTTCAAATTCCAGCAACCACATGGTGACTCACAACCATCTGTAATGAGATCTGATGCCCTCTTCTGGTGTGTCTGAAGACAGCTACAATGTACTCATATATAATAAATAAATAAATCTTAAAAAAAGAAAAGCTTAGCCTTTCAGTGGATGGTGATTATCACAGAAATCTACAACTGAAATCAGAAGTCAGAGAATAAGAGACTGTAGAATATTCATCCCTAAATGAGGTCTAGACCACAATTCAAGGTCCAGGGATATTCTTGAGGGACAGGGTGAAAAGATCATTAGAGCTTAATAGGATGGATGACATAGGACATGATGTTTTCTGGACACAAAAAGCATGCCTGCAGAAACTAGGGATTGTGGCAATATACTCCAGATCTGAGAAAGCCCAAGTCAGTCAGATTCCCCCAAGAGGTGTGACAAGGTAGCCAAGTAGTTAGTTCTATTCTTGGCTGAGAGTTAATTGATTTTTGACAACTGCTCAAAAAGGCATCCATTTTTGTAAATGCTTTAAGCCTTGATATGTTGACTATACTCTAGGGTGGGCGCACATCCATAGAAGTTAACCAATCCAAATCCAGAAGCTGGATTTGATGAGTGTAAAAAGAGAGAGTGCAGGAGTAAATGTATGAAAGAACAAAAAGTTGGATGAGTAAGAAGGTTTGGCGAATGTGGGAGAAACGGAGGTGTAAACGATCAAAATACATTGTATGAAATTTTCAAAGACTTAATAAAATGTAATCTAAAAAATTAAAACAAAACAAAACAAAAAGAGAAATATGAGCCATCTCTTTGCCAAAGACAAGAAATACATACAGCTTATTGTCAAAATAAGACTCTACCTTCAGTTGAAAGGATAGAGGAAAATATTACAAGCTAACAGATCCCGAAAGCAACCAGGAATTTCTCTTCAAATAGACTTCAAAGAAAACTACTCCAAAGAAATCAAGAAAGTCACTTTATGGTGATTAAAGGCAAAACAAAAACAAAAAGCAAAAAACAAAATCCAGAAGACATTACAATTATAAACATATATCAAATACAAGCACACTTGTCTCATGAAACAAACACTACAAGCTATAAGGTCACGGATTGTGATGAGTGGCATTATCTGTTAACTTGACGGCATCTAGCATCAGCCTGGAGATGTGTGCATGCCTGTGAGGCAGTATTTTGATCCTTTTAATTTAGGTGGGAAGACTCGCCAGTTGTGGGTGGTATCAATCCCTTGTTGGGATCTCGGGTTATACAACAGAGACAGTGAACTGAAGAGTTTGCATTCATGCATTGCTCTCTTCCGACTGTGGCTGTAGTGGAGCCAGTCTGCCTCAAGCTCCTGCTGCTTTCTCTTCCCAGGATGGACCACACCTTCAACTCTGAGCTAAACTAAAAAAAATGTCTCTACTAAGTTCTCTTTGTTTAGAATATTTTGTCACTGTAACAGAAAAAGAAACTAAACTAGACACTAACCGTGTGTTTACACGGATAGTGGGTAACTTTAATGCCTTCCCCATTCTTACCCTTAGACCCAGACATGAGAACAAACTAACAGAAACATCTGAGTTAAATGACATCATAGGTCAAGTGGGTGTATCTACAGAAAACTCCATCAAAATACTATAGAGCACATATTCTTCTTAGTAGCCCACAGAATTTTCTCAAACAGGACTCAAAGTAAGTCTCCAAAAGTATAAAAAATTTATAACTTTTTGCATTATATCTGACCACAGTAGAATAAAGCTAAACATCAACAGCAAGGCAAACTATAGAAAACATGTGCAATCTTGGAGATTAAGGAACAAAGTATGGAATGATGAAAGGTGTAACAGAAGAAATCAAGAAGGAAAATGTAAAATTCTTAGAATTGTGAGAGAATGGAAACCTATGGAAAATAATGAAAGCAGTCCTATAAATACAGATTCATTTATAAATTTTATAAA
Source organism: Micromys minutus (assembly GCF_963924665.1). NCBI lineage: Eukaryota > Metazoa > Chordata > Mammalia > Rodentia > Muridae > Micromys > Micromys minutus. Next base: position 16,508,315 of record NC_137953.1, read on the forward strand.
TTTATATTTATAATACTTATATATTGTTTATTTATATGAAAAATTAAAAATCAGAAGATACTCCAATAAATGACTTAACCATGCACTTCACAGCCTTAGAGAAACAATAATCAGCCAAATCTAAAAGGAGTAGCTGGACATAAATATTAAGATAAGAACACGCTGAGTGGTGGTGGTGCATGCCTTTTATCCTAGCACGCAGGAGGCAGAGGCAGAACTGTGAGTTCAAGGCCAGTATGGTCTACAGAGAGAGTTCCAGGACAGCCTGTGCTTCAGAGAAAAACTTGTCTTGATAAAAAAGCAACAATAACACAAATTAAAAACATTAAAACAACAACAAAACAATGTGGCTTAGAACCTAGCCATTTCCCCAAAATTAAGGAAAGCCTCTTAGGCCAAGTGTGTAGCAGAGGGGACCCAGAAAGTACATTGAGTAAAGTTGTAAAGAGGAAGCATGCATTGAATTGAAGACTCCTAGATATTGTAGATATCAGAGTCCTGGGATACCTGCCAAGAATTTCTGCAGACAGATGTACAGCTAGCCCAAGAAAGAGAAGTGTATTATAGTCAACAAAGCTGAAGGGAGTGATATTGGAATCACCGTCTAAGTCAGGATTTGAAATTTGCCTTGGGTGGGTTTTAGTCTTGCTTTTAGTCTGGTATCTCCCCAATATGTCCCCTTAGGTCCCCTTACCATGAATATGGTATGGTTCCTTATATTCTGTGCTATTGTATGTTGAATGTATGTAATTTGTTTCTTGACTTTACAGGGATTTACAGTTACGAGATTGCCTTGAGTCTCAGTAGAGACTTTAGACTACTAATCCGTGTTGTGACTATGGGACTTGTTAAGTTAGAATAAATGTATTTTGTATTATGATATGGCTACAAGCCTTTGGGAGCCAGGGAGTTGATATGGTGGTTTGAAAGAAAATGGCCCCCATAGGCTTATATACTTGGATGTTTGGTTCCCAGTTGGTGGACTTTTAAGAACAGGGAGACAGCTAGGTTGTTTCCACTTTCTGGCTTTTTGGCTAACCAGTTTGGCTTACTCAGTGAACCTTGGGTCCCAGAAAATTACTCTGCTCCAACAAAACACAGTAGGGGGGTTCCTGATGAATAATACCCAATATTGACCTTTGGGTATCATGCATATATAGACACATATGTACACACATTTACATTCATATAAACATGCACATTTGTAAGCCCCCCCCCATGACTATAAATAAACTACTAGAAAACTATTGGTATAGATAGAATGAATCATGTCTCTGAAACATACTATAAATATGATATTAAAGGTAGAAATCACAATTGTGTAAATCAGAAAATTTGAAATTAATTATGTTTGTATACATGAATTAATAAAACTGAAAACTAACAGTGAGGGGGGAAATGTTACACATATGATTTATTTTAAATATATACTGAAAGGTCTTGGCTTTGGGGATCCAATGGTGATACCGAGGCAGACTGTCCTTGTGAATAGATTTATTAGAAGAGAGAGCAGTAAAGGCCTATGTAGCAGAGTGGGACCTTTCTTAAAGGTTTCAGAGAAATGGTTAGCATTGTGGTTGGTAGCTTGATAGGTAGATGGTGATATGGGTCTACAATTTGGCTGTCTCTGACTCTCAGCGGCACAGCAAAGGGAAGGGGGTATAGCATTCTGAAGAATGTGTGACGGTGAGGCTGTAAGGGAAGTGGAAAGGAGGAGCCCACTTAGTTAATGTGTGCCCATTATATATGGTGTGAGTTCTTTTCTCTGGGGCCTGTATGCAGGCTCAGCTATGGGAGTGGGGGGCACCTCATCTGATTTCTAAAGGAAACAAACTTGATCAATAAAAGGAGTGTTTTATTTTAAATGGATTGAAAGAATTAATAAGCAATTGCTTGAAATAGCAGGTAAACATGAAAAAGTGTTTGTCTTGTAAGTGACAAAGGAGTGTGCACTTAAGTGACAATAAAAGGAGTATAAGGAATAGCTCATCTTATACCGTTTCAAGTGCTTCAGTTTAGGGTATTTGAATTTTGTATTTCAAGAATGTTACATATCAAAATGTGAGCGATGGTGGGGGCACAGGCACTCTTCTTTGTTGTGTTTATCCTCAGTCCTGCAACTAGGAAATAATCATTTGCACTTAAAGGAGTGCTCAGCTGGAACTTCTGGATGTGTAAAGATGTATTCCAGCTGTGGCTGCTTCCTCTAGCTCCCCACGGAGCGCACTCAGCCATTTGTAATTTTCCTAGTTCCAACTTGAGAAAACAGATCCTGGTAGCTACTAGTTAGACAAGAGTGAGACTGTAGTCGGGAAGACCAGTCAGGATGTTGGTACACTAGCAATCCAACAGGTAGTTATAAAAACAGCATTCTGTGTGCTGGCATGAGCATTCTCTTCAAGAAAATAAATAAATAAATAAATAAATAAATAAATAAGCAAGCAGTAAGTTTAAAGTGTAAAATCTGGTCAGTGAGAAGAAGGGTTAACGTGGCAAAAAGGTAGAAAAAGTAAATAATGGATGAATGGTGGCATGTTTCTTTACTATTTTATTAGGTTCTTATTCCTCTACCTCCCTTCCAATCTTTATTCCACCCTAATTACTTTCAACCCCCCAACATTAGGTTACAAGAGAAAGAGGTTGTAGAACTCTCTCAGACAACATAATAAACTACTTCCTGCAGATCGGGGGCTGTACTGGCTGGTTTTGTGTCAATTTGACACAAGCTGGAGTTATCATAGAGAAAAGAGCCTCAGTTGAAGAAATGCCTCCATGAGGTCCAGCTGTAAGGCATTTTCTCAGCTAGTAATCAAGGGGGAAGGACCCAGCTCATTGTGTAGGGTGCCATCCCTGGGCTGGTAGAACTGGGTTCTCTAAGAAAGCAGGCTGAGCAAGCCAGGGGAAGCAAGCCAGTAAGTAACATCCCTCCATGGCCTCTGCATCAGCTCCTTCTTCCTGACCTGCTTGAGTTCCAGTCCTGACTTCCTTTGGTGATAAACAGTGGTATGAATATGTAAGCTGAATAAACCCTTTGCTCCCCAACTTGCTCCTTGGTCATGATGTTTGTGCTGGAAAAGAAACCCTGACTAGGACAGGGGCATTGGGTTCCTAGGATTAAAACAAAAACATATTCACATAACATAACTAGATTTTTAAAGAAACTAAAATTTTCACTACAAATAAAGGAAATGCCAAGCTAATTTCTATTGGAATGCAACTTGTAAATCAGGATTCTGAGATTCTTTTGGTTGGTTGATATCAAACTCCCAGCCAGTATTTCAAACACCAGGTTAGTCACACCCAGTGTATATTCTAGAAAGAAGAGGAAACATTTCAGGCAAACTGCTGTCCCAGTGTGTGTTCATTTTGGCCATGATTCTCATAAACCCATGGCTATTTCACCTGTGTCACAGGCTTACCAACAACAGCCAAGATCTGATTATTACAATGAGCACCTATGTGAACCTGTTATAAAAACAAGTCACACATCATAGTTCTGCAGATTTCTTATCACCTTTAACTTAGTATCCAGCTTTCAGTGCATCCTATAAAAGATGTGAGTGAAAGTTTCTCTATACAAATGTGGCTTTCTGTGGGAAGAATTTGAGATGTATTACACTGGGATCTCTGGAAACAGAAAGGTGTATCAGTGTGCAGGATTATCGTACAAAGTCTCCAGGACCAAGGAACACTGAGCAAGCAAGTTAAATAGTGTGGCATTTCTCGGCCAAACCCCGGGAAGGGCTCAGGTGCCTGCATACTTGTCTTCACGTGTAGCACAGGAGCCTTGGTTTTGTGTGCACAATCAATCTGTTGTTAAGTTTGTGCTGTCTCAGAGAAGAGGCATATGCTTTATCCATGGAAAATGTAGACGGCAGGTAGCAGCTTGGATGGGAAGCTCTGTGGATGGGGACAGGGTATATACAGTTCAGTGACTTCTCTGAATATTAATGAACAAAGTCCTAATGACAAAGATAGTGTCAGAGAACAAAGGCTTTGATAGAACTCAGGTAGCTATCCTATCATGAATATTTAGATAAAACATACTCACAAAACATGCACATACCTCATCTCAGCCATAGTCCACTTGGAAACACTTTTTCTAAGGACTTAGCCAAAGGAAGTTATGTTTTGTTCCTTTGAATACAGGTAGTTTGGAGACTTACGATTTACAAAGTTTTTGGATGTAGTATGCTGTGTTAATTTTCATTGCTGTGGAACATGCCGAGAAAATACTAAAAGGAAGGAAGGTTTGTTTTACCCATGATTCCATGCTGAACATTACAATGGGGACTTGCCTTCAATATGCCAGATTTTGGGGGTCACAATGTATATTCAAGCTATACAAGTCAATACAAGAATGTTGGTTCCTGAATGATGTCCGATAAGGTATCTAAATTACCTCCTCTCCTATATTAATCACCGTTGCTTCACCATCATCAGATTCTGGTTGAGGGTCCCTTTCTTGTTTTATAGACAGATACTGTATATTCACCTTGTAAGAGGAGAAGTTTCTGATCTCTCTACTTCCCATAGAGAGGTCTATTGTCATTCAGGAAGACTCTCCTTCCATTACCTAATTACCTCCTCTCCTCTATTAGTCATCTTTGCATCACTACAATAAAAATATCTGACATCATTAACTATTTTTAAAAGGTTTATTTTGGTTCATGGTTTGAAGGTTATAGTCCAAGATGAAGTAGGCACATCTCTCTTTGCCACTGTTGAAGTGCCAGACAGTCATAGACAAGAAATATGGTAGAGCAAACTGTTCATATCATGAGCTAGGAAAAAGAGAAAAGGTGGGGTGGGGAGAGAAGACTGGCTGGGTCCCACTATCTCCTTTGTAAATTCAGCCTCATTACCCAGGGCCCTAAGTAATGTTATGCTGCCTAAAAGTCCAGAATACCTCCAAATACTGGGGATTGGGCTTTTGTGGTCATGTAATCCCATCAAGAGCATCTGGACACCATCACATCAGGTATTCAAAATATGAATTTGGAGGCATATAAACATGTTGGATTGTTTGTCAGCATGATGCTGTATATTCCAAACAGAAAACTTACGCAAATTATAAAATTTTTGTAGCTGCCGAGACATAGTTCTAAAGAATCTTCTGTGGGAGACTGCTGTGTGACACTGTTCCTGGGAAGATGCACACAAATATATCGACCGTGTGCAGGGAGCTTGTTACAGACAAAATCAATGACACCACTGAAGTTCAGCCTTGTAAAGCAGTGAGTTTTACTGGGGACACATACAGGGAAATAGGCAAGGGGTCACCTAGCGGTAGCAGAGATGATGCAAAATCGCTGAAGCACCAAAAGCTCTGCCCAGCAAGGACAAACACCCATGGAAGCTGCATGACTTGAAGACAGATCAGCAGGGTTAAACATCTCTTCCAGGAAGCTCAGCTCCTCTGAGCACCCTCATAGCGGTCCTTGCTGCTAATGGAACTTTGAGGAAGGCGCTCCTTGTCACAGCCTGTCAATTTGGGGGAACTCCTGTTTCTTTTCCATTTTAATTTTAAAGTTTTAGTTTTAGATTTATGTATTTACTTACTTTTGTATGTGAGTGCTTTGCTTGTGTGGACATAGGCATTCCATGCATGCCTAATATTCACAGAGACCAGAAAAGGGTTTCAGATGCCCTGAAACTAGAGCCATAGATGATCCTGAGCCACCATGTGGCTACTGGGAACCTAGGCTGGTATAAGAGCAATAAATTCTCTTAACCATTAAGCTGTGAATTCAGCCCCCAAAACTTCCAGATTCTTAAGGGGCCTCCTTCTTGGGTCTTGAGGAGCTTCAGAGGACATTTCTATATGGCAAGAGTATGAGAAACTCACAGCTTCTACCCCTCACCTGGGCTTCCCCCAAGAGAAAGCAACAAGTTCTTGCTTTCCCCAGACTCCTATCTAATGACTGAGTATAGTCTGAAGGACAGTAGATACCGGTATCTGCAAGATACAGAGTTGTAATGAGCAATTTGGAGTCTAGGGTTTTCTGTCGCCAGTGCCTCCTCAGAACTATGCTAAACCTTGAATCTCTTCTTGTGCAATCATCTCTTCTTTAAGCAATATCAGACTTTCATCATGACCTGCTTGGATTAATGAGATTTCTGTTTTATTCCCAGCACCCTTCTCAAAATTTCCCTTTTAGTAACTATGGAGTACGTCTGACACCATCTTGACATCTGCACCATGAAGGGCCTAGACTTCCTGGTTTGGTGTCTGGCTCACTCACAGGCTCATGTTTTCTTATAAGAACCTAAGGCCACCTGCCTAGAGTACTGTCCTTAAGATGGCTGGACTCTCTCACATCAATTAGTAATCAAGACAGTCCTCCACAGACATATGCACAACCCAATGTCACCTAGACAATTACTTAACTAAGACTTTCCTGTCAGATGATTCTAGGCTATCAAGTTAATAATTAATACTAATTTCTCTGTGGCCACATAAGGGCTCGGGGGAAGACTGGCAGGCATTTTATTTATGAGAAAAGTGCAGAAACATGAAGCTTAGGCTGATCCACAGCTCTGCTGGAGAAGGCAGAGAGGAAGTAAAAAACAGTCAAGAAGCAAAGAGTGGAACTTAGGTTTCTTCTTAAGGTCCCACTTTTGATTAGATTTGGTCCCTTAAATTAGCTAGATAATTCTTCCTCCCTCCCTCCCTCCCTCCTTCCCTCCCTCCCTCCTACTCTTACTTCTCTCTCCCTCACTCTCCCTCTTCCTCTTCCTCTACTTCTCTCTCAAACACACACATGCACTTTTGCATGTTTTTTTCTTTTTGCAAATTATGACTAAAAAATTTATCACCTTTTTGAGGAAACTCTGGTCTTGTTACTTTTTCCCCAGGCTGGTCTTGAACTCCTAGGTTCAAGTGATTTCTCCAGCCTAACTTTCTCATGTATCTGGTTTGAACTATTTGTAAGCATGGTCTAAAGCAATATTGACTTTTGTCTGTGCAAACTCATATCTAATCTGCCATTTTATACACACAAAGCTGTCAGTTTGTTCATTTGACTGGAATTAAACTTCCAGAGATTAAGAATTCAGCAACCTAGTTCTCACAGGTCAAAGTGTTAATGGCCAAAGACCCAGCAAGCTAAATTTGATCTGCTTTTAGCGTAAGGTCTCTTTATTTTAGTCTTAAAATTATGTAACAATTTCTCTGGAAACAGAATAATTTTATTCTGTTTATAAGTCAAAGGACAGCCTGGACTATATACCAAGATCCAAGTCGCCCCGACTTGTCTAACGAGGGGGGGGACTATCTCCACTGAAACTAACTAAACCAAATTCTGTACCTTTGTGAGATGCAGAGTTTTCCTTCTTTTCAATTGTTAGTCTATTAAATTCCCAGTAATCATTTTACCCATAATTAATTTGAGAAGTTGGTTTGATTTTCATATATTGATTATAACAAATTGATAAAAAAAAATTCCATTTAAACTACCAATGGCAAAAAAAAAGACATGACACAAAATATAACAGCTAATTTTGCTGCATTGCCAACTTGTTCTTTGAATCATTTAAACTGAGTATGTATTTTACAACCTCATTCTAGATTTATTTTAATTATATGTGTATGTTAGTCAGAGCTCTCAAAGGAACAAAGCTGATAGAGTGAACTAATGTCCATCTATATATAAATAAGGGATTTATTGGAACATTGTGTAGGCTGTGGTCCAAGTAGCTCTACAATGGCTGTCTCCTGATAGAAAGGCTAATAATTCAGTAGTTGTTCAGGCCACAAGACTGGATGTGTGAGAAATCCCAATCTGATGCTGGAGTCCCAGAGAGATCCTAGAGAGCTGCCAGGTGTCAGTCCTTGTTAGAATCCTGTAGAAGGAGATTCTAATGCCTGCAATGGAATGGGTCAGGATATATGTGCTTGGCAGATAGAGTAGGAACAAGAAGATAGAAAGCACAGCTTCCTTTTTTCATATTCTTTCACATGGGCTGCCACCAGAGGGGATGGCCTAGACTTAAGGTGCATCTTCTCACCTCAAATATTCCAGATTTAAGGTGACTTTTCCCACCTCAAATAATACAACCAAGAAAAAAATCTCCCACAGGTGTACCAGGCTGCTTGAGTTTTAGCTAATTCCAAATGTGGTCAAGAACAAAGGTTAGGCATTAAAATGTATGTCTCTGTGTGTGCACATGAATGCAGATGTCCTTAGAGGCCATAAGAGGGAGAGGGATCCTCTGGTAACAGTAAAGTGTGAGCTTCCCAGAGTGGATGCTGAGGCTGAACTTGGATCCTCTGCAAGAGCACAATGGCTCTTTGCTACCGATCTGTATCTCCAGCCTTCAGGTCTGATTTCTTGATCATATCTCAGGGTTCTTGGATGTCGTGAACATGCTCCCCAGTTGATATTGAAGAGTACTCTTTTCTTAGATTTGTTCTGCATCCCTAATAGTTTCTCTTCTGTATGATTAAGTCTCTTGGTGATATTTGTATCTCTAGGTTTGAGCCCAGTCAATAACACATTTTTAAAAGTAACAAATGACTGACCAGACCTTGAATTTCAAAGAGAGAGAAAGAGAGAGATGAATTGTTTTCTAGATCTAACTTTTTCTAATTTTGAATAATATTACATTTTTTTTTTTTGTTTTTGGCACTGGATAGGCATAAAACATATTAAATAGTGAAAATGCTGAATCCAACATTTGGCTCCATAGCTTCAGCAGGACTACTCTGAGTCTAAAAAGTCACTAAAGTGTTCAGGCTCTAAATCTGGTTAATTCTAGTGTGTGATGCTTATTTTATTTGCAAGATTCTTAAATTATGAAATTAATTTTTTTAAAGTCAATAGACAAAGTAAAACTATTCTTTAAAAAAAAAATCTGAGAAAGCATAAGAGAGGTGAGTGTGTAAAGAAAAATGGTTCAGTGTGTAAAGGAGCTTACTGAGCAGACATGGTGACCTAAATTCAATACCTGGAACCCATACAAAGGTGAACAGAGTGAACCAACTCCGTAGCCTTGTCCTCTGACCTGGCACAGAAATCCTGTCTCCATCATGCAATTAATTAACACAATAAATTAACAAACAAACAATGGGTGGGAAGATATTTAATTAAAAAGGGGGTGGGGGACTTGAGAACCACCAACAACAACTAAAATAAGAGTAATAAAAATACTTAAGTCAAACTAACTAAATGCATTAAGGGGGATAAAATTTAAAAATAAAAATTCATTAAAAAAATAAGCACAAACCTGACCCTGCAGAGACTTGATACGCCAGGGTGGGGGGATACTTCGGGGACCCAACCTCTCAGAAGAGAAAGGGAGGAGGGATGGGGTAGGGACTTTCAGAGGGAGGCAGCGTTTGGAATGTAAATAAATAAATAAATAATAAACTGTATAAGCACAGAAGCATCTAAAAGCACCGTAAAAAGAAAGAGTAAGCACGTGTTGAGAGAAAGAATAGAAGGAAGGAGGTCCGGAAGGGAGGGGAAAGGAAGGAAAGAAAGAAGGAAGGCAGGCAAAGTGTTGGAACAGCTTTCTTCTGGACCTTCAGAAATCAGACACTGGCTGAGCGTGGAACCCCACGTTCAATAGTTCAATAGAATCTATAGTTCAAAGCAGAGCCTTGGCCTACACAGATATGCTCACAAGATAATTTGCATCAAAATGCCAGGAGGGGAAGAGGAAAAATGAGACAAAGAGTTAAGGAAAGAAAGGAACTTAAGGAAAGAAAGGAACTTTGGAGACTGTCCGGCAGACAGAGATAAGAGACTATTAATCGATTGAACTTCTGGACTCTTTTGTTGGTGTTATTATTTTGATTCAGGGTCTACTTTGTAGACCAAACTGGCTTTGACTTACAGGAATCCTTCTGCCTCTGCTTCCAGAGTACTAGAGATACTGGCCAGAGTGTACCCTAGGGTACATGCTGCACCCAGCAACTGTTAGATGCCTCCAAGAACGGCCTTCGGTTCAGTAGCTTCTTTTGTTTGCAGAACAGTGACCTCTGCTGGCTGTACTTAGTTTTGCAGTCCATTTTCAGGACGTAATCTCCCTCTAGACATGGCCTAGAACATAGCTGGAGATATGGTTGATATTCTTTCTAGCTGAGGTGTCTTCCAAGTGGGATGGGTGCAAAGGAAAGAAGGCAGGGCACTGAAATCTTTAAAGACTGACCTGTTGTGCTTTCAAAATGTACTAAGCACGAATCACTCAGTTGGAAGGATGGGTCTGTGAACAGCAGGATGTCTGCTGGAGCCTCAGAGTTCATGGAGTCTACAGCACTGAACCTCGAAGCAGGTTAATCTAGCTGATGACCTCATGCTTAGAGATACCAAACTCCAAAACTACCCACAATGAATTTCATCTGCTCCCCAACACCTATCTGTGCCTCTGCTTTTCACCTGCAATTCCTGGTTTGTTGGGGGGTTTTTTTGTACTATCTTATTTATTTATTTCATGTATGTGAGTACACTGTCAGTGTCTTCAGACACACCAGAAGAGGGCACTAGATTCCCATAACAGATGGTTGTGAGCCACCATGTGGTGTTTGGGAATTGAACTCAGGACCTCTAGAAGAACAGTCAGTGCTCTTAACCGCTGGGCCATCTCTCCAGTCCTTACTATTATTTTTAGAGCATGCTGTTTTACATAAAACATTCCATAGATTTCTCATTCACTATGTTCCCACACCTTTATCAGTGAGATGCATTTATTAGATCAATTTATTAGAACTGATAAGGCTACAGTGACATGTCATTATCATACAAAGTCCTGGTTGATGTACATTCTATTGGGTTTAAAGAAATACAGAATGACATGATATCACCATTGGATTGTTGTCCAGTACAGTTTCACTGCCTTAAAAATCCTCCACTTAGAGACCAAAGGAAAAGCTAATCAATAACCCATCCAACTCAAAACTCATTCCGTGGACCAGCACCAATTCCTGACATTAATGATACTCTGTTACCTTGCAGACAGGAGCCTAGCATAACTGTTTTCTGAGGTTTTTGAGAGACTCTACCCAGCAGCTGGCTGAATCAGATGTAGATACCCATAGCCAAACATTAGACAGAGTTTGGTGATGCTAATGCAAGAGTTGGAGGACAGATTAAAGGCACTAAAGTAGATAGGAACCCCATAGAAAGACCACCAGAGTTCAAAAACCTGGACCGCTGAGATCTCCCAGAGTCTGAACCACCAATCAAAGAACACACCGAGCTGGAAAGAGGCCCCAGGTACACAGAGAGCAGACAGGCCGCTCAGCTTTCATGGCTGCCTTATCTGGTCTAAGGGGGAGAAGATGCTCCTAGTCTGACAGAGATTTGATGTGCTAGGGTCAAGGGCAATAACCTAGGAGACTCCAACCTATCAGAGGGAGGGGATTTCCTGGGGGAGGGGAGCTGTGAGGAAGGAACTGGGAGGGGGAGCATTGTTTTGGAGATAGATAGATAGATAGATAGATAGATAGATAGATAGATAGATAGATAGATAGATAGATAGATAGATAGATAGACGGATGGATGGACGGACAGACAGATAATTTTAATTTAAAAATCCTCTGCTTAGCCTGTTCATCCTTTCTCCCCTCAACTCAACCACTGATAACCACTGTGGATATTTTTCAGTGTTTTTGTTGTTTTTTCAGTCCTCTATAATTGTAACATTATATATTTCAGTCCTCTATATTCTGTAACATCGTGAACTAGAAGTCACACATTATGTAGCCTTTGAAACCAGCTTCTTTCACATAGCAACATTTATTTAAGCTCCTGCCCTGACATCCTATGACACAATAGCTCTTTTTTAAAGAAAACACTGAATGATATTCTATCATCTGTACAGTTTATTCATTTGCCTAAAAGACATATTGGCCTTGTCCAAGCTTGAGTAAATATGAATAATATCACAAATTCCGATATTCTGGGTCCTGTGTGCGTCTAGATGTTTTGTCCTTTTTGGGTTAATACCAAGGAGCACAGTTTCTGGTTTTTATTTAAGAATTTAGAAGAGTCTGCTTAAATCTCAAGGCAGTGGTACTTTTACATTTCCCGTTAGTAGATTTAGTTTGTCTCTGTTTCTTAGAGTGCTTAAATGTCTTGGCATTTAAGTAAAGTGGACTTGAAGATCCTTAGACACTATCACTTGCACAGGTAAGACTGTAAGTAATCATTAAATCCTGATTAATAGTTATTTCTTCTGCTTGGTTTTCAAAGATGTAATACATTCATGTTTTCCTGTGTTCTCAGCTTGATCATTTATTCCAGTCATCTAGGAGGCTTTCGTAAAAATCTCAGTATCCACATTATACCCACAGAAATCACTACTTCATTGCCTGTGATGAGTCTGAGTGCAGCAATGTTTGAAGTGTTCACACACTATGTGCGTACTAGAAACTGAACATGGGTACTCTGGAAGAGCAGCAAGCTCTGTTAACAATTAAAAGACATTTCCAGACACAACGTTTCCTGGTTTTTGGTTTTGGTTTTTTTTTTTTTTCGTTTTGTTTTTTGTTTTTTTTACTTTTGAGACTGGGTCTTGTTTAATTTCCTCTATATTTAAACATTTTAGCCCAGCTGGCCTTGGGTTACAAATAGAGATTCTCAGCCTCACAAACATTAAAATTTAAAGTAGCTTTTCTTTTTTTTTTTTACAACTTTATTTTAAAAAACAAAGATACATGTACAGATTTTAAGCATTTTTTGCATAAAAGTATACAATACATTTTTGTCAGTACTTGGTTTTTTTTTTAAGGTTTAATAGTGTGATTACGACCTTACTAGTTACAATGAGCATAAAGTATATGTAAAACAGGATGTAACCCGGAATTAGTCATCGTTTTCTTGGTGTGTAAGGATTGAGCATAATGTTCTTTTTTTGTTTGTTTTGTTTTGTTTTCTTTTTTTTCTTGGACTTCACACAGTCTGTGAGTTGTTTCTGGGGCAGTGTGAGCCGCTGGGGTTAGCATCCCACTATCAGTGACTGCATATTATGTCTGTTCTTTTGTGACTGGGTTATCTCACTCAGGATGATATTCTCTAGATGCAGCCATTTTCTTAAGAATTTGGTTAAGTCATTGTTTCTGGTGGCTGAGTATAAAGTAGCTTTTCTTTTTTTTATTATTATTATTAAACGATTTTATTTTGCAAAACAAAGATAGATGTAAAGATTTTAAACATTTTTTGCTTAAAATTATACATTTTTGTCAGTACTGTTTTTTCAGACATTAAAATAAATTTTACATAAAACCATGTGAATATGTTTTTTTAGTCAGTACTTGATTTTTTTCAAGGGCTTGACAGTATGCATTGAAAACGTATTAGTTGCAATAAGCGTAAAGTACATGCAAAACAAAACGCAACATGGAAATAGTCAAAGTCTTCTTGTTTTGTGAATATATGTATAGTTTTTGTTTTCTTTATTTCTTGGACTTCATACAGTCTGTGAGTTGTTTCTGGGGGAGTGCAAGCCTCTGGGGTTAGCATCCCACTATCAGTGACTGCATATTATGTCTGTTCTTTTGTGACTGGGTTATCTCACTCAGGATGATATTCTCTAGATGCAGCCATTTTCTTAAGAATTTGGTTAAGTCATTGTTTCTGGTGGCTGAGTATAAAGTAGCTTTTCATAATAAATATAATTATACATATCAAAACATAAAATATAAATGGAGTCATGGCAAGCATTTTACCTACTAAGCCATTTCCCCAGCTCTCAACTGATGTTGGTCTTTTCAAAGATTTATTTATTTTATGTATAGGACTATGCTGTAGCTGTCTTCAAACACACCAGAAGAGGGCATCAGATCCTATTGCAGATGGCCATGAGCAACCCCATGGTTGCTGGGAATTGAACTCAGAACCCCTGGAAGAGCAGTCAGTGCTCTTAACCACTGAACCATATCTCTGCCCACAACTGATGATTCTTATTCGAGACTCCTCTTCCTTATAGGGGCTGTTTGCAAGGTAAAATTTGTTGCTCCTTCATCCACCATTAGCCCTCAAGAAAGAGGAGGAACATTGACCCGGAGAGCCTTCCACTTCTGACTGGGGAAGCACAGGTGTCTGAGTTAAACCTCAGCAAGCTTCAGAGTGTAGGCTTGGGAAATGAGGCTGACAGGGGAGAGTAGTGCTACTGCCTCCTTAATTACCTCAGGTTACTACAGGAGGAGCTGGAGGGACTAGAGGGTTTCTCTCCAATGCTCCTTGAGCACTCATTATTCTCCCTCTTAACTTCAGTATATGTTGTGTGTACAAAAATCACTTGTTATGTAGATTGACATTTTCTTTAAAAAAAAAAATGTTTTTGTTCTGCTCTCACTCTGAAGCCCTAGCTGGCTTTTTCTTAGTTAGGGTTTCGTTGATGTAAAGAGACACCATGAGTAAGGCAACCCTTAAAGAGGACAGCATTTAATTGGGCTGGCTTACAGGTTCAATGATTCAGTCCATTATGATCATGGCCAGAAGCATGACAGCTCGAAGGCAGACATGGTGCTAGAGGTCTTCATTCTGATCCGAAGGCAGCCAGGAAGAGGCTCTCTTCCACCCTGGATGGAGCTTGAACACTAGAATCCTCAAAGTCCACCAACACAGTTCCTCCAACAAGGCCACACCCATTCCAACAAGTTCACATCTCCTCATAGTGCTACTTCCCATGGGCCAAACATATTCAAACCACCACAGTGGCCGAGAGCTCCTGTAGACCAGGTCGACCTTGAATTCAAAGATCTGCCTACCTCTGTCTCCTACATACAGGAATTAAAAATATGCATGACCCTCATTGATCTATTTGACTTTTTGCATAAGACACTTTTCAATTAAGGTGAGGAGAAAAAGCACTGATGAAGCAGATCATTTTCAGTAATCTGGGTTTTTCCAAATAGTGACAAGGCAACTAGTCATTATGAAATGGACACCGAGTTCCTCTTCAAGAAATGGAAATGTAGGTCAGGGCTCTGCTGACATTTCCATTTGCCTCATAGGTTTAAAAAAAAACTGAAGCAAATGCTGACAGGCAGGTAGTGGGAAAGAAGTCAGCACAGCCAGGAGGGCAGCTGCTAGATTCTGAAGAGAGAGGTAAGCAGACCCTAACTCCTGAAATACTTAGAGATGGCTGTGCTTTTTTTTTTTTTTTGGAAATAAGCGGGCCAAAATGCTTTCTTTTATGACTTCTGTGATTTGTTCATGTAATGCTACCAATGAATGATGAGCCAAGAGCAGTTAACTGGTGAGCAGCTAACGTCGGATGAGGCAGTTCCACGGCTTGTGCTGCCTCTTACAGAGAGATATGTTGTCCCAAATGAAGAAAGGATTCCCCATAATCGTGGGGTTTATGCTGTTTGATGAGCCATGAGTTGTGTTTTGAAGTTCTTTAATATGAAAACTTGGGTTTAACTAAGTTGACCAGAATAATGATAATAATGATAACAACTATTATTGATTAACTTACTTATTCTACAACTAGGTCAATGAGTGGTGAGCAAGGCTCCCAGTGTAAGGTAGGACAGTGTCTTTCAGTATTTCCACCACAGGTCTCTTCTGAGCCCTAGAGATGAAAGGGTCCCCTGTAGGTTTGACTTTGCATAGTATATGTCTTTGCCTTATTCCAGTTTTCCTCGCTTTCTATCCATTTGTCTTTAGGAGTTCTGAAATTTTCTGCCTTTCCCAACTTTCGTTCATCAAAGACTGGTCTTCCAGATCCTGATGGTTATGAACCAGTCAGACATTAACTGTTCATTATGAGAATTTACAGCAGAGAGAGGAGCTGCCTGATGAACAATGGAACAGAAGGAACAACATTTTAACAAGGGTCTAGTAAATTCCTAGGTGTTAATCTGCAGTGAGGCTCGAAGGCAGACATTTCACCTTTATGCTCTGCTTAACTGCCTTGTGATGTACCTCTTTACCGAATGTGGCCTCTATCTGCCCTGTTTCTGTTCTTCTGAAGGAAAGGATCTCACTGAAGATAATAATTATGAGAAATGTGATGCTCATTAGCTCTCTAACATGTTGCAATATAAATATAAACATTTTTCCATCTCTTTCCAGAGAGAGATGAGAGTTTTCTACTACATCTGGGACATGAGTCACCTTACTTTTCAGTTCCATGTGGTAATAGCTCTTTGTGTGCTCCTCGGCCTGTGTCACGGAGGTACAGTATTTTGTGTGTTTGTCTAAATCTTCATTTAACAAATAAAACACTGAGTTGTTATCATTTTCAGGCCATTATATCATATCTGGAAAATAAGAAGTTATTAAACTGAACAAAATTAATATGGGATGGAACAAACTAAAAATAATCTAACTACCTTTCAAATACAGGTTGTTCTTCTCCCACCCCCACCCCCAGATGCCCAAATGGGCCCTCTTCCATAAATGTTTCCACAAAGGAGACCATCTTGAGTTGAAATGTCCTATTTTAGGATTATCATAACTATTATATAGCTTAGCCAAAGCCTTCATTTACTTCAGCTCTGTGAGTTAATTATTGATGATTCCTCAAGCTCTCTGCTAGCCTTTAGTCCCTGTTAAACACCATTATTTTGCTGTTCTTATTTCTGTCTTGTAATTCACAAAACATTCAGTAAAACAAGATACTTTTTGAGACTCCATGTTTAAGGAAGGGTATAGTTGGAATCAGCTCTCTCCGAGGCAATGGTACAGATAAAAGAAGACAGATAATAGCAACACAGAGTTCTGAAGAGTCAGAACTCTATTTTTCAGACTAGGTGATTCCAAATAGTGACAAACTTGTTTGCTCTCTTTCTTTCTTTCTTTCTTTCTTTCTTTCTTTCTTTCTTTTCCTTTCTTTCTTTTTCTTTCTTCCTTTGATTCTGCTGCTGCTGCTACTTCTGTTAAATGTTAAATGCTTCACAAATTTGTAAGTCATTCTTGCTTGAGACCATATTGACTATATTGCTCATCTCTAGGCAGAGACACAATTATGTTGGAGCTATATATGTAGATGTAAAACCTTTCAGCAAGGAAACTGAACACTTCAGAGAGTCAGATTAATAGTTTTCCCACAGGTTTAACAAAAATGCCAGTTGCTTGACTGTCTATACATCCAAATGATGAGCACACATCAAGTGAAATAAGACATGGTGTGAGACAGTGTCTAGACTGTGATAAGACATGATGTTAGACAGTGTCTAGACTGTGATAAGACATGGTGTGATACTGTGTCTAGACTGTGATAAGACATGGTGTTATGCAGTGTCTAGACTGTGATAAGACATGGTGTGAGACAGTGTCTAGACTGTGATAAGACATGATGTTAGACAGTGTCTAGACTGTGATAAGACATGGTGTTATGCAGTGTCTAGACTGTGATAAGACATGGTGTGAGACAGTGTCTAGACTGTGATAAGACATGATGTTAGACAGTGTCTAGACTGTGATAAGACATGGCGTGAGACAGTGTCTAGACAGTGATAAGACATGGTGTGAGACAGTGTCTAGACTGTGATAAGACATGGTGTGAGACAGTGTCTAGACTGTGATAAGACATGGTGTCTAGAACTGTGGTTCACTCTGCAATGACTATTTTAATAGAATATAGGTGACATCTGTCCAAGATTTCACTCAGATGATGTTACTACATTTCAGTAGCTTTACTGGCCAAGTGCAGAGGCACACATCTTAATCCTGACACTCAGGAGGCCAAGATAGGAGAACTGCTGCAAATTTGAGGCTAGAGTGGGCTACAGAGTAAGGATGAGGACAGCCTGGTACAAATCCAAAACTACTCTGCCAGAAAATTAATCCTCAAATAAACAAAAGGCTTTACAAGTATTTTTTTTCAAAGCGTACTATACATTTTAACAATGAGTTGAACAGGTCTAACCAATCTAATAACTGTATGTAAGAAATTAACTTAGCTGGGCAATATTATCAGCATGCAAGAGACTGAGGCACTAGAATAGAAGTGAGTTCAAAGCCAGCATAGGCTGCAAAGTGAACACCTATCTAAAAAAGGAAGAGCAAAAGACATCACTGACACGTTAACATGACCTACTCTTTTATAACCTGTGCTTCCCTCTTCCTGATCACCAACTTGCCTTCACTATGTTCTAAAAAGTCATTTCTAAAACTCGGGTCATGTGATCAAATCTTTTGACACTTTTCTATGTATTCTAAAAATGGTTTCACAATGACTCATGGAATCATGTTTTGTCTAAGCCCAAATTATCAAACTTATTTAAAAATAGCCAGGTATTTCCTTTTAAAAAAGAAATAGAGAGAGTACTTCACAAATCTGTCTGCTATCTTTACTCTTCACTCATGCTGATGGCCCATTTTTCTTCTTCTTCTGTCCTTTCCTCTTTCATCCATATCTTCTTCTTTTGCTTGTTTTTCTAAGGCCAGGTTACATTTCGCACATTAGACTAACTTGCTATGTAACACAAGCTGACCTTAAAATCCTCCTGCTTTAGTGGCCCAAATGCTAGGACTATAAGCATATGCTACCATGACCTGACACGTCCGTTTCTTTCTTCCTTTTTAAGTAATTTTCACACTGATTTATCTGTTTGTGGAACAGAGTGTGTGCCGTGGCACAAGGGAAAGATCAGAGGACAATGTGCTTCTCTCTTTTCACCTTGTGGGGCCCAAGGACCAAACTCATGTCTTCAGGCTTGGTAGCCATCTCACCTGCTCTTGCTTCTTATTGCCTATTCCAGCCTAGCTTAAAGTTTATAATCTATGTAGCACAAGATTATAAGTCAAGGTCCTCTTCTCTTGAGTCCCTGGGTTTACAAGAGCATATTTCTGGTTGCCAGGGACCAGCCTCAGTCTGGAGAGTCAAAAGAACAACTTTCAGTGTTTCTCATTGATCCATTCATTCCTTGCTTCTTTCCAGTGATGATTTCTTTTATAAATCATCTTGTTTTGCAACTTGCTTTTTAAACTCAATAATGCATCATGTTTCCTCTATACTATTAAATTAGTGTTGAATTTTATGTGGTATTTAAGTATTCTCTTTTTGACATTGCAAGAGTAAACACATGATCATTATAGTCTATGATGATAAAAGTAGATTTTATCTCAAACAAAAACACTTCCCACTCCCACAAACAACAAAAGATTGGTTAAATATCAAGAGAATGGGATTGGATTCTGCAATGCCCAGTAGTATTTTGAGTCTTGTCTTTCAAAAAGTGCTGTAGCTTCATAATATCTCCATTTTCTACCTTAGAGTAGAAGAAGAAATTATATTTGCTCTCTGACAATGAAAAAAAAAAAAAAGCTCAAAGGCTGAATCCTGCCACTGGCTATCAGTGGCAACAAGATGAAAACCTGGAGCATTTTTAATTATCATTTATTAATTAAAAGGAGTTTTACATGCAGCAGCATATTATTCTTCTTAATCTATTACAACACTTTGCATACAATTATTTCATGTGTTTGTTTCTAGGAATCACAAATATAAACTGCTCTGGCCACATGTGGGCTGAGCCTGGTGAAATTTTTCAGATGGGTATGAATGTTTCTATATATTGCCAAGAAGCCCTTAAGAACTGCCGACCAAGGAATCTTAACTTTTACAAAAATGGTTTCAAAGAGAGATTTCATATCACAAGGATTAATAGAACAACATCTCGAATTTGGTATAAAGGCTTTTCGGAACCTCATGCCTCTGTGTACTGCACTGCTGAATGTCCTGGGCATTTTCAAGAGACACTCATCTGTGGGAAAGACATTTCCTCTGGATGTAAGTATTATACACTTTCCTAATGGTTAACTGTTAGTTGCTGGGCTTTTACATAAAAATGGAGGCGAATCAACATAGTTTATGTATCAGATTGGTTTGAAAGTGGAGCTCAACTCAAATGTCTTCGGAGTCATCTTGGTGAACTATGAGTTATAGGGACTGGTAAGGCTTGAACAGAGGAGAAAGATCGTGGCTGGCCGAGGCAGCCACCACCTTTTGGGGGCCCAGTGTGCCTTGACCTGCTGAGTTTTTAAAAGAAGACAGCAGTGTGGAAGTTTGGTGTGAACATCAGAAACTTTAAATATTGCAAATACCCCCAGAGAACAATTTTCCCCACTAGCCTGAATGAACACAGTCTATGTATATTGAAAGGCAGCAGCTCTTTAGCTTAGATGCTGCTCTTAGCTAAGAATGATAGTATATATCTATAATCCAGCACTCTGAAGTGGAAGGAAGATGGCAAATTTCTGGTCAGCTTGAGCCTTGACAACAATAAGTTTAAATAATGTTCTTTCATCTGGTTTTACTTGGCTTTTGTTGGTATGTTTATTTGCCAAGTTAATATCATTAATTTTTAGTCTAGCTGGTTCTATTAACAGATTTTTGAAGCCAAGATTCAGAGTGCATTTCAAAACTACATTTGCGTTCTCATTATGGTCCCAGCGAGTAGTCTTGGCACAATTTGCTTAGCTGACCTCAAGCCCCATTTTGTGGAATAAAGGTACCTGTAAGCATCCTAATTCAACAATTTGTTTGAATGTATACTAAAAACTTTAAAGTATGTTAGTGTTGAATCCTTATAAATGCATGGTTTAGATAAAACATAGGGAGATTCTCCAGACAGGTATGATGGTTTCTGCCTTAGATCTTAGCTCATGGAGTTCAAGACTAGCCTATTCTATATCAGAGATTCCAGGCCAGCCAGGTTACATAGAGAGATTCTATTTCAATAAAAAAAAAAAAATCAAGTAAACATACATATGGAGATTCTCATACAATATCCTGTTTCTTATCACATAGCTCCTGTTATAAATTACCATTACTGTCATTGTTAAGAAAAATTTACTCAAATCACTCACAACACATACTAAATCAGTTTATGTTCACAATATTCTGAAGATATGTAAGTTCCTGTACTGATTTGTACAAATATCTATGAACTTTTGTTTTATATATGTTTATGTACCTGTGATTATGTTCGTAGGTGTGTGTGTGTGTGTGTATGTGTGTGTGTGTGTGTGTGTACGTATGTGCTTGCACATCCACACACACACAGAGAGACCATAGATAAAACTTGGAAGGAGTCTGCCACGTTTTTTCAACACCTGGATTCATACTGTGACATGAAACTGACCAATTTGGCTACCCAGAGGACCTTAGGAATCTTCCTGTGTGGATCCTGCTATGAAGAAAACTGCCCAGTACTAGGATTACAAGTTTATGGCACAATACCAGACATGTTTGGAGGACTGCATGATTGCACACCAATCCCTTTTTTTACTAACTGATGAAAGGAAAAATAGATATCCTGTCATGAGGAAATCTAATCTTCTCACATGGGGTACCAATGTTGTTAAAAGATGACATCCCAGGTTTTAGCACCAATGTTAAGAAAAAAATGAAGAGAGTGAAGGGAATATGGCCCATGGAGGTATGGGGAGGCCTGGGGAAAAGGGGGATATCTCAGGGGGACCCATGTTGGGAAACCCTTCCTTCTGAGGGACCAGCCACAGGACAATATAGTAAAGAAAAGTTTATTCAGGTCATGGCAGGGGGCAGTTAAGAGGGTAGTAAAGGCAATGAGAGAAGTAAAGAAGTAGAGGCCAGCCATGAGCACGTGGAGGAAGAGGGGGAAGGGAATGGGGAGAAGAGGGGCAAGGGGGAGAGCAAGAGAGAGAGGAGGGGGCAAGCAGCCCCTTTTATAGAGTCAGGTAACTGAGGCAGAGCATACCTGGCTGTTGCCAGGTAACTGTGGGGTGGGGTATACCTGGCTGTTGCCAGGTAACTGAGGGGTGAGGTTTACGGATTCCCAACAACTGAAGCCACCTTCTTGTTTATTTTTTTCTCTGTTTTAAAGCAAAGAGTCATTCTCCAGTACATCATCGCCACTGGGGCTCAAAAATCAGAAGAGCTCCCTTCCCCACATACTTATGATAATATTATATGAAGCTCTTGCTTCTTCCTTGGTTTCAGATCATAGATAAGAAAAGCCAGACCAGACCCCACTACTTTGGGACTGGCCACCTGAAAGCTAAGAGACTTCCTTGCTCTGTAAAAAGGCCACTGTCCTACTTAACTTCAGGCAGCTGACAAAGCATGCATGTCTTTCACACGAGACAGCCACAGGATGAGGGGGAGGAGCATGGAGGAAGGAGTGAGTTTTAGACTTTAATCATGACCTTGTTATGTGCACTTTAAGCTACTGAACTGAACAGTAGAAGGTGCCTACATTGTGAAAATCAAACCATGAGCCGTCACCTCATCTGATGTATGAAGTCTTGCCAACTTGTTCATATCATCCCCTTAATAAGTCAGTGTGCCACTGTTTCCCTTTGGGGACTGATGTCTGAGTAGACAGGCTACACAATTTCATCAGAGGGAAAATGAGAAATCTCCACAGCTTCAGGAAAAGGTGAGTTGTTACTTTAAGCAAGAGGGAGAAAAATGATCTAACATAAGTACCACTTCTACTGAAAGGAAAAACAGTCCAGCAACTTTGCTTTCCAGTTCTGTCTCCTACTTACAGTTCCTGAATCCAACACATCATCCTATAAACAGACAGATGCTGTGGTGGTTGATCTAAGCAGGTGTTTTTTTTTTTATAGTTTTGTGTGTGTGTGTGTGTGTGTGTGTGTGTGTGTGTGTAAGAAAATAAGACATGTCATTGTGATAGCACACTTCCTTCCTTTCATCTTAAAAGACCATGCCTTACAAGGTAAATATTTATTTTTTAAATACAAATGAAGACTAGGGAAAAAAATCAGGCACAAAATACTCCAAAATTAAGTGAAGTTGACTTAGAAGAATGCATTGTTTGTCGTTTCTTGGACAGACAGATACCTCAGTGCTGCTACAGTGTGCTGCCCAGTGTTTCAGACAGACACATTCCTCTCCTCACACACAGCTCCCCCTCTTCCTCCCAGTTTGTTCACAGCCCTTACTACAGTCTTCTCAGCTATTTCCAGATCTCCCTTTTCACTCTTTTAAATTTATAACAAATATATACAAATATCTAAATGAATATAATAAATCTCTGTATAAAGTATATGGAAAGAAATATATGTATATGTAAAGTCATGTTTTTTTTAAACAACTTTATTTTACAAAACAAAGATAAATGTACAGATTTTAAACATTTTTTGCTTAAAATTATGCATTTTTGTCAGTACTTTTTTCAGACTTTAACATAATTTTTATATAAAACTATATGAATATATTTTTTAGTCAGTACTTGATTTTTTTCAAGGTTTGATTGTATGCCTTGAAAGCTTCACAATAGTTACAATGAGCTAAAGTACATGTAAAACAAAATGTAACATGGAAATAGTTAAAGTTTTCTTGTTTTGTAAATATTTTTTTTGTTTTGTTTTGTTTTCTTTATTTCTTGGACTTCATACAGTCTGTGAGTTGTTTCTGGGGGAGTGCAAGCCTCTGGGGTTAGCATCCCACTATCAGTGACTGCATAGTATGTCTGTTCTTTTGTGACTGGGTTATCTTACTCAGGATGATATTCTCTAGATGCAGCTATTTTCTTAAGAATTTGGTTAAGTCATTGTTTCTGGTGGCTGAGTAGTATTCCATTGTGTATATGTACCACAATTTTTGTATCCATTCATCTTCTGAAGGACATCTGGGTTCCTTCCAGCTTCTGGCTATTATAAATAGAGCTGCTATGAACATTGTGGTGCATATATCTTTGTTGTGTATTAAAGTGTCTCTGAGGTATATGCCCAGAAGTGGAATAGCTGGGTCTTCAGGTAGTACTATATCCAATTTTCTGAGGTAAGCAGGTGATTTTATAAGACAAAACAAGCGATCAAAAGTCACCACCATGTTACTGAAGCATTAAGATGGGATATTGTTGTGGGTGCTATTTTCAGGCAAATAGGGCCTTAAATTTTAGCTTGTCACTGAGCACCTATCCCTTGTTTTTAATTTAAATTGCTTGTTTGTTTTCCTATTGAAGCACCTTCATCCAAAACAACAACAAATATGTTTTTAAAAGTTTACCTTAATGTCCCTTCCTGCTGCTAGAGTGCAGGTGACTGATAGCTTGCAGCCACTCTCCTGCTGTGGGTTATGGGGTTCCTGCCCAAGCCCAGAGCCTTGGCATGTGTTTCGTGTCAGAGTGCTCCCCTTCCAGGGCAGCCTAAGAGAAATGTTCATCCTTCACCATCACTCTTTCCATTCATTAATTTATGAGATATAATTTTTCCCAGAAACCTTGAGTTATGAGTGTGCAAACCCAACTGCCAGGCAAGAATTTACTCAAATCCCTGGGTTCAAGCTCAATGTGCTTTGGGGCTGAGTTCTCAGCAAACTTACTTCCTATTAACTAGGTCAAAAAGAGGAGCCTTGAGGGTTTTGTGGTGTTCTAGAAAGCACACTGCTTTCACTGAGCTGCTTTGATACAGGATATCTGTTCTGTAAACTTTACGATACCCCGAGGTCAGCACTGTTTTGAACGGAGTGATTGCAGGCATGTGGACACATCACGATAGGTGAAGAGCAGTGAGTTAGTGCTTTCCCTGAGAAGACCCAGGTTCTGAAGTCTCTCTAACAAATGATTTCTGAAATATCACTATCACCATTTCCACTATAGTCCAGACTCTTGAATACTTCTTAGATTCTTATCTCTGCTTAAATGAGAATGTATTATGGAAAATGTGCTCAAATAGGGGTCACTGAAAAGTGGCAAGTCAAATAAACTATGTAGGTAATGCTTCCACCTAACCATTTACTTAAATTTCTAAGAATTTATTTTTGCCTTCATTTTTTTAGTCTTGACTTTCACTCAAGACTGAAAAGAAGATAATAGAGTTCTTATCCACTGAAATCCTTAAATATTCATCATCAGAGTTGTTCCTTGGGTGGATAGCCTAGCCTGAACCCCCCTGCAGGTGCTTAGCGATCTCCACCTGAAACTTCAGGCCTCTCTCCAGCTTAATTCTTGTCATTGCCATCTTTTGAATTGCCTTTCAATTTGTACAATAAACTTCAGTGGTTGTTTTAGCACATGTAAAAATATGCTAAGCACTAGAAATACAAAGTAAAGAGAACCATAGACCCCGCACCCCCCCAAAAAAAAAGATTTCAGTGGCAAAGAATCTTTGGTTAGGCTGAATTAGTTAGTCTCCTGGTAAATGATCAGGGGACATTCTAGTAAGTTTAGAGAGATGAGATAGTATGAGAGAACAAAATCTTAATCCTCTATGTGCATCCAAGATATGCTCAAGATGTGGACAGTCAGTTTTATTCTTGGATATTTATAACCTAGAATCCGATTTACAGTGGGATGTGCCTCCATGACTACTCTCTAGCTCTTACTCTGCTCCTCACAAACATACGTTGCTCACTTACACACGTACGGAGTTGTCACTTTCATCTTTTGCAGAGTTCATGCCAACCACACATTTACACTGCTTCATGGAGAAACAAAGTCAAGGATGTTGTCTTCTGTGATTTTCAAATTAACAGTGTTCTCTGCCTAAAACCACAGGAGAAAGTAGCAAACAATGAAACACCTATGAAGCCCACAAGCCCATAATCCTACCCATGACATAGTCCCACCATTAGAACCCATAACCTCTCACAACCCTGAGTACAGAATGACATAAAGCACTGTCACCATACTTACCTTCTTTAAGTCCAAATGGAACTTGAAAGATTTCCTTTACCTTGTGGGAACGCAACTTACTCACCAAACTCTTACAATACGCTTTTATGTAATCATCTCTGCTTGAAAGTAGCTTTTAAAAAGAATATTAAGTTGTACATGTGTGAGAGTACGTGTGTGTGTGTGTGTGTGTGTGTGTGTGTGTGTGTGTGTGTGTGTAAAGGCTAAAAGAGGGTAGTGCATGTTTGCCTCTGCCACTGTCTTTTTTCCTTAGAGAATCTCTCTCTGAACCCAGGACTCACATTTTCTTGGCTAGCCTGAAAGTTATCAAGTCACAGTCTCCTGGTTCTGCTTCTCCCAGAGCTGGGTTTACAAATATGCATACCAGCCCAGCTCATCATGGGTGCTGGGATCTAAGATCCAGGCTACAAAATTGTTCAACAAATTCTCTTATCCTCTCAGGCACTTCTATAACCAGGAACACAGATTTTAATAGTTGATTACATTCAACATAGAAAAAAAAAACATTTAAAAGCTTTTGTTGAGAAAAAACAGAAATGTCTGTCAAGTCCATGAGTCCTTGTCTCTGTTCATGACATAATCCCATCTCAACAACTGGAAAGGCAGTTTTGAAGTTTCAGTATTTATCTTTCTTGTTTTATCTAATGAAGATGCTACACTATATCACTTTGTAACACACCTTTATATCATTTTATCTCATGCTCATTATCTAGAAATGCATTTCTAATACCTTGTGAACAGGACCTAGTTACTGACATCTCTGGGCTGGGCAGGGGTAGAGAGGGCAGCTGAGGAGACTGAGAAAAGTATTGCTTCTTGTAGGGGGAAAAATGCTAGCAAACAAAAGAATGAAGCTAAGGAGAGGAAAAACTGAACAGGGGTGAGGGAGTGGGAGTGTGAGTAAGGATGTGGCAGAGGGAGAGCTTGTGGGTAAGGATGTGCCTTGAAATAGTTCTCTGAATACTAACCCTTTAAAAAAACCAAACAAACAACTTTTGATGTGGTGAGATAAAATGTACAAAGTATGACCCACTTATTTTTGCCAGGTTTATGGGCTTTGCTTCAGTGCTGTTCACTGCATTGACTTATAGCCTCCCAAAACTCTCTCGTAAGAACTCTTCTTGTCACAGGAAACTATCTCATCCATGAACTTGCACACAGCACCTCTCCACCCAGGGGATACCACCATCATTCCACCTACTGCTTTATGAACTTAACTATTTCAGACATCTCTTACGAAGGGAATCATGCAATCTTTTGTGTCTGGCTTATTCTGTACCCAATGTCCTCAGGTTTTATCCACATTATAACATAGTTGGAAGTTTCCTTCCTCTTACTGCTAAGTAGTAATCCTTTCTGCACGTGAATAGCTAACTTTCAAAGGGAAAAGTACAGTGTATTCTCCATAAGAGGAAATAGTCTTCCAGGGCAATAGGAAAAAGCTAAAGACTCTTTCACAGAGCCCAGCCTTGAAGGGGAAAATGAGAAGAGAATCAACTCCTGCAGCGACCAATCTCAGTAATAATTATGTAATTCTGGTGGGACAGCACGGAGTTTTCCAGAAAGAAAGTCACTGTCACCTTAACAACCGTGGCTTTGGTAAAACTGTGCAAACTACATTTTGAGTAAGTCAGATGGGCTGGGGAGATGGCAAAGTAAATTGGTAAAGTACTTGTCATGAAAGCTTGGAGACCTGAATTTGAATCTCTAGCACCCACATAAAAGCCAGGCAGGATGATGCCTGCCTTTAATCCCAGCACTAGAGAGGCAGAGACAGGAGAGTCCCTTGGGCTTATTGATCTACCAGACCAGCCAATCAGTGAGCTTCAAATTCAGTGAGAAAACCATGCCTCAAAACAAACAACCAAAACAAAACACAAAAACAATAGCAATAACAACAAGAAAATTTTTAAAAGGTGAGATGGCTCAGTGGTTAAGAGCACATACTATTCTTGTGTAAGACCCAAGTTCAGTTTCTAGAACCGACTTAGGACAATTTACAACAGCCTGGAATTCCAACTCTAGTGGATTCAATGCCCTCTTCTGGCCTCCAGAGATACCTGTACTCATCACATATTCCCACACAAACATACATAGTTAAAAATAAAATAAATATTTAAAAATAATATGAAAAGTAATGGAGGAAGATACTGAATGGACTTCTGGCCTCCACATGCACCAGAATTCTCACACACATAAGTATACAAACACAGAATACACACACACACACACACACACACACACACACACGTCCACACAATAATTTTTTACCATCTTGCTTAAAAAAGAAATGTGGAATGGTACCTGAGGGGAGATAGAATTGGAGACATAGAGGGAGGCTTACTTGATTGGATGAGAGGAACCTGAGCTTATTAGCATCCCC
Source organism: Micromys minutus (assembly GCF_963924665.1). Classification (NCBI taxonomy): domain Eukaryota; kingdom Metazoa; phylum Chordata; class Mammalia; order Rodentia; family Muridae; genus Micromys; species Micromys minutus. The sequence goes on from NC_137953.1 coordinate 16,536,247, forward strand.
ACAGAAGAAACTATAGGAAAATATACTGTGAGAAGAAGCAATGCTTGGTGTCAAAGTTGTCTACACTGTAAGGTAGTGGAATGAGAAGCCCATGGGTTCTCAGTGCCAAGAGGCCTAGTTTCCCTCCGAAACTGACAGTTTAACAGCTTTATCAAAAGCAGCTCTTAGTGATTCATTTTTGTTGCAGATCCACCAGATGCCCCCAGAAATATCACATGCGTTATTTATAAATACTCAGGAAACATGACTTGCACCTGGGACACTGGGAAGCCCACCTACATAGATACCAAGTATATTGTGCACGTGAAGAGGTAGGTTCTATAGCACTAACAAACATGCATTCTATTCCAGAGTGAATCCAGCTGTGACCAAGACCTGCCTCTAATCTGAGAGACCTACCTTGGTTAAGAAGCTTAAAATCACTCCTGTTCCATTGCCATTTTCTTCTTTGTGGGACAACAAAGTTTATGACTTCCCCATCCTTTTCTCTTGGTGGTAACAGGTAGAAGGAGCCTAATGAAATCAAAGCCCACTTTCAACTGTGACCTAAAGTAAAGCCCTTATTCTTCTTTGAGGATCAAAATAATTTACTTAGTCCCTCAGAATTTCCTGTCTTTAAAATAGACCCCCAAATGCATGCTTGTTCTAGTTTATTGAGTAATTCTGGCTTTCAACTCCTATAATTGTGCCAGGTCCCAAGGCAGGAAGTTCAGGGGAACAATTAGTGGCTAATCATGACCTTTGAGTTTTAATTCTACTTTAGATGCTACAACTCTAGCTGAATGGAAATTCAAGTTTTAGATAGGGAAACTGGTGAAAGAAAAATGGTGCTCTCCCATGGACTCCTCCTCCGTGGCTCTGGGCAGAACCATGTGTCTGTCTATTCTGTCCAGGTGGAAACCTGACAGAAGGCATACAAAGTAACCTTACTGCTGACACCCAACGCTATTTGCCTTTTGCCTCTATATGACCTAGGAGAGGTTGTTAGCCTTGTTGGATGGCTCTCAGCCTCCCATGAACTGAAGACAGTTATTAAAGCAGTGATGAAATAAGAGGTATCTTAGCCCATTTATGTTACTGTAACAAAATACCAGCAACTGGCTGATTGGTAAGAAATAGAAATTTGTTGCATATAGATTAGGGGCTGAGAAGTTTGAGATCATAGTGCCAGTAGAGTCTACCAAAGGCCATTCCCCATGAGCAGTATCTTCTTCAAGGTCTCCCATAAATGGCGGGAAAACAACTTCATTGTTTTATAAGGCATTGACATCATCCTTGAGTGTAAAGCCCTCATTACTTCACCACCATCTAAGAGCTCAACCGCTCAGTACTCTTGCACTAGAGGCTAAACCTTATGTATGAAAATGACCCATTACTCAAGAGACCTGCTAGGTCTCAGCATGTGCATTTGAAAGGTATTTGAAAGGACACCAATCAGACCATTTATATCAAAAGGGATAAGAATATCATATTGCACTCAAAACTGGCTGTATAAGTTGCTGTGATTTATCTTATACCAAGCCTGACTTATATAGGAACAAAAAGATTAATAAAGCAGTAACACTCACCTACAAAGTAGCATATACAATTTATTTTCAGGTAATTTTGTACAAATCTAGAAAATTCCATTGGATCTCTTCTAATAGAAAAGATTAACTTTATAGCTATTGCACCTAGATATTCGAAAATCTGGGGGTGGGGGAGATTCTAAAACCTGCACTTCTGATCCTGAGTACGTTGGATAAGAAGTTAAACAAACTATAGACAAACTCTGTGTTTTGACTTGATGGAGTTCAAATCAATGTAGTTGCGTCATGTAGTAAAGAAGATGCAATGGTGCTGAAAAGATGGCTCAGCAGTTAAGAACACTTACAATTACTCCAGAATACTCAAAGCTAATTCCAAGAAGCTATGTCAGATGGCTTGTAACTGTCTGTAAATCCAGCTTTCTATGGATACCTGCACTGTGGGTACCTGCACTGTGGGTACCTGCACTGTGGGTACCTGCACTAGGGGTACCTGCACTCACGTGCTCATATCATTACTTGTGCACACACACATGCGCACACTCCCTCACGTGTCATTAAAAATAATAAAGCCAAATTCGTTAAAGAAGACATAAACATTGGAAAATTATAGAAAATTGATGTTTTCTTCTAGCAAATTCAAAGGGCACATTCCAGGAAGCGCAAACGAAAGGAAACAGACATGTAATCATCTTCAAATTCAGGAGAAACACCATAATGAGCTGAAAAGAGTTTCAAAAAAGCCTACCCCTCTGGCAAACTGTCCAAGGGCCTTTTCCCTCCAAGAAGAAGTTGAGTTATATCAAATGCTGTGGGCAAGGTGGGAAGCATGAAGCAGGGAAAATGCCTGTGCAGACCTGGCCTCTTAGGGTATTTCCACTTAACCAAACAGCCAGAGACCAGCATAGGCAAAGTTTCACTTCCAGCTCATGTGCTTCTTCCTGTAAGATCACACAAACTGTAAAAGCCTGTCACTCTGGCCCACCTGCTTGTTCAAAAGAAAAGTGGCAATCTTTCCATGGTAGGGCCTGGTCAAACAGAACCTAATCTATTGATTCAAGAACTCTCTTCCTTCCTGGCTCCTTAAAGAGTTTTGTGTTGTTTTGCTGTGTATCAGGGATACAGTTGGAGAAAAAGATTGACCTCTGTTACTAAGTATCTACTGACTGTTGGCCCCGTTGTCTGCAGCTGACGCTTATAAAGACGCATTTTCTCTGTGAAACTCGGTAGTATCTCAGGGTGCCTTCTACCTGTTAATAGTTGCTGAAAAGAAATGAATGAATGGGGTCCTCAGGACAGTTGGAAATGCTCTCCTCCAAGCCTGACAACCTGAGTTTGACTCTTGAGAACCATATGGTGTAAAGAAAGAACTGAAGTCAAAAGTTGGGCTCTGGCCACCATATCATGGTATTTGTGCCTGTGCGTATACAAATTCACCAAACAAATAACAAATGGAAAGCTGTGTAACAATTTCTACAAGCTTTAGAAAGAATACTGAATGAACGATAGCCCTCCATTTTGTACCAGCCAAGCCAATTTAGCAAATATTGATTTCCTGTTTTAGGACCTCCGGGGCCATGGTAAACCAGAGAAATTAACCTAGAAATTTTTTAGAGGAAAAAAAAAAGATATCAACAAGTCCGGCAAGCTCATAATCATTTGGCATCCAATTGCTCCTCTTAGGTGTCCAAAGTGAACGTAGATCAAACACCAGCTTCTGCTTCCAACTCACTTCCAACAGGTTGTCAGGCTTGGGGACAAGCATTTGCAACTGTTGAGCCCTCTCTTGTAACCTGCAGCTCCCCTCACGCTGTTTGGGTCACATCCTTAGTAAGCCATTCATTTCTCCTTATAAGACTTGAGATCTCAGTATGTGTGGTAAGAAAATTAGCCACAAACCAGTTAAGAATGTGTATGTGGTTTTCTCTTAACTGGAAACCAGTTGAAAATGTCCCACTTAACACTTATGCTTGCCACTAAGTACAGTTGCAGCTGACTTGCTTTCATGATTGAATTCTTATTCATTATTGAACACAGGTTAGCCTATTTTCCAATAAATTCGCTATTGATATGATTATGACCCCTCTCATTTCAGAAAGTACATAAGCAACCTGTGTAACTATGTAAACTCAAGATATAATTTAACTTCAGATACAGACTATATATAAACACTGGCAATCTCCAACACTTAGGAAGCCAAAGCAAGAGGATTAAGAGTTCAAAACCAGCCTGAGATACACAACATTCCTGTCTTAATGTTTTATTTCATTTATATTCATAAAAGTGACATGATAAGTGTCCCCTTTACTTGCTGTAACTTAATGAGTCTTCTCTAGGTACGGGGCCATCTACCCCTGGCTTTTTCTGCTCAAGCATCTACCTCCATTCATGATCACAGTGATACCATCTTTCCTGTTTCACAGAAGTGAATCAAGTCACGTGACATGCTCTCAGAGACACAAATATGAGAATCAGAACCCTTCATAAGTTGTGAGACTGACACGATTTACTTTGCCTTGAATCACTTTAGTTTACACTTCTTGCTGAAGTATTAGGAAGCTGCAGAAACTCAAGCATTGCTAATCAGGCATGTGGTAATAAGGCATCTAGGATGTAACCCTAAGCATGAAATAGCTGTAACTTTAGCTCTTTCTTATGATCTCGTGAAAGCAGTCTCCTGGAAGAAAAGTGATGGTGTTTGATTTAAAAAAAAAAAAAATCTGGCCAGTTGTTGCCTCAACTCAGAAGCTCAAATGCCATCATTGGGACAGTAAAATGAAGATGCAGGTGTCTCCCCCAGCACCCATCCCCTATGAAGGCTAATGTGCAGACCTATGAAGTCTTTCTGTTTCTCAGAAACAAGAATTTTAGGGCTGAAATGTGACTCAGTGAAGAGAAGATTGTCTGGCATGCACAAAGCCCCAGGTTCAAACCCGAACTCTGAATAAACTGGGTGAGGGAGCGCATGCTTATAATACAGCATTCAGGAGAATCAGAAGGCCAGGGTCATCCTCAGTAACGCAGGGAGTGTGACACTTTGAGTCTCAGCCCCTGGGGACAGAAGCAAGCAGATCTCTGTGGATGAGGCTAGCCCTTGCTTCATTTGAATTTGTTTTAAAGATTCAGATCAAATGATGCTTGGTTTATTTTTTCAGTAACAGGTCACGTTATAAAATCAGGTGGAAACGATAGCATTCAAAGTTTCTGAAATAAAGAAACTAAATAAATATATCCTGGGGGGTTGTTTTACTGATTGATTGACTGATTGATTGATTGATTTTTTTAAGATTTATTTATTTATTATGTATAAGTATACTGTAGCTGTCTTCAGACCCACCAGAAGAAGCATCAGATCTCATTACAGATGAGCTACCCTGTAGTTGCTGAGATTTGAACTTAGGACCTCTAGAAGAGCAGTCAGTGCTCTTAACCACTGAGCCATCTCTCCAGCCCCTGTTTGTTTTGTTTTTGTCTTTTTAAAAAATAGTTTGGAGACAGAAGAAGAACAGCAATATCTTGCCTCAAGCTATATTAACATCTCCACTGACTCATTGCCAGGCGGCAGGAAGTATTCGGTATGGGTCCAGGCCGTCAATGCTCTAGGCATGGAGAACTCACAACACCTACAGGTCCATCTGGATGATATAGGTAAGGAATGAGAGGTGCTGCATGTCTTTTATTACAAACAACTAATTTGCATGGATGGTATCACACAGTCTACATTTGAACAAAGGGCGCCTAAAGTTCCTGCAGATTATAAGCAACCGATTTTCCCATTGTTCTGCCGACTGGGCTAACTCTACACCTGGTCATCGGTCCAGTCTCATCTCTAGAGGGTGGTGAGTTTACAAAATTTGTTTTAGAACTTGGCTCCCCAAAGCCAGAGGGACTAGAAGAGACATGAAATCTACCTTAAGATGACTTGTCACCTTTCAGGAGCAGATGGGAAGAAACCAGGATTGTGCTCGGAAATGATGAGTCTTCTGTTGTTAACGATTATGCTCTGTGTGCTGTGTCAGGAAGGGTTGGTTTCAAGTACATAGAGATTGCTGAGTTGTGTAGACATCTCTAACTTCACCAACCAGGAAATTATCAGCATGTTTTGCTTGAGATATTTTAGAGCCTCCCTTTTAAAGTTTATATTAAGGTACTTCTATTAAGGTAATCTACAGTATTCTTTTCAGTATTTATCTCTGACATGTTTTGTAATGTGGCGGCATGATGCAGCAGGAGGGGGTGCCTTAGTGGGCCCAGGCTAAAGTATCTCCTACCCCCAAGATACCAACCCAACCTCCTGGTTCTCTCAGCATTCCACAGTTCCTACCTGGCATACCTGGACCCCAACCCTAAGTTTTCCAGATGAGGGGCTGGGCTGCCTCAAAAGGTTCTTCCCTATACAATCCAGACACACCGCTCTCTCTCTCTCTCTCTCTCTCTCTCTCTCTCTCTCTCTCTCTCTCTGTCTCTGTCTGTCTGTCTGTCTCTCTCTGTGTCTCTGTCTCTCTCTCCCTCCCTCTCTACCTCCCTCCCTCTCTCCCTCTTTCTTCCTCCTTCTCTCTGCCTGAGCGCTCTTTCTCCCCACCCACCCCTTGCTTGGGGCCAGTGACATCCACACCCCCCCACACCCTGTCGCCAGCAGCTTCCTAATAAATCTGCCTATAGTATGTTCTAATATGCCTTGAATTGGCTTATTTCACCAGTGGAGAAATAACCTATATCAGTAACCAAAATGTCTGCATTATGTATGGAAGAGCCTGTGGAGAAAGGGCACACCAGCCTCTTGGCTGGATTGTTCAGAGTAGGGGGCAGGGTATGCCAGCCATACCTTATAATAGCTACAGATTGAAGGATCCTAGTAGAACCTGGAGGCCTGGTTCGCTTTGATATGTTAAATACACACCTCAGCCCAGCATCCTGGCTTTGAAACTTGGCACAAGATGGGGTGGTGTGGAGTGAGGAGGGATTGCTGGATCCAAACATGTCACAAGCCTCTGAGGTCACTTGCAGGGTCCACATAATATGTCATGAGGACCACAGGGGAAGCCAGAGACATTCCCATGGGTGGATAGCTTCTGCCCCATAGCTGGAGCCCATAAGAGTGGGCAAGAGTGGGAAGCTGGAGGCAAGCATACGGTCAGAAATCTGAGAATGTATAAGTGTGAAAGAGCAGAGGCAGGGGTGCTACAAAGATTAGATGCCAAAAAGGCAGATGACAACACAGCTTATGATCTTTCTTTACTAAGTTGGGTCTTCCCTCCCTCTCTCTTTTGATTAATGCAATAAACAGTTTCTTTAATTTATTCTTACTACTGTTTTTCCCATTTCTATTCCGTTAATCCCTGCCCTGATCTTTGAATAAAATGAGAAATAAGTGCAGTAAGGAAATCAGAATAGCCACCCCATGGGTGAAAAGAGAACGTTTATTCCAATCCACCAAGACTGCTCTCAGGAAAGCAGAGATGATGATGATGATGATGATGATGATGATGATGATGATGATGATGATGATGATGACGACGACGATTTTCAGGGTTTTAGGGGAACAGGTACCTGGAAGGAAGGGGACCAGTGAGCTGGGGTGGAGGGCTTTGATGTATAACAGGTACTTGTGAGTAGAGAAAGAAGAGGCTAGTTTAGACTTTGAGATGGTAGTAGGCACCACAGTCTTATGTTAATGGAGAGCCTCAGATAAAAAGAGTGATTCCTTTAGCAGAGAGAGACTGTTTTCTTAAGTCTCCGGAGGAAAAGCTGGCTTTTGTCTAAATGCCAGACTTTGAGCAGCCATTTTCATTATTGTTTTCCATCTGTTACTTTGAAGTTTGGTTTGATGTGATGTCAGGGCTATTTATCTGAGAAGTCATTAGAGGTGATTACTGTGGTATTTATCATTTTTGTAGGAGTCATGGTGTATTGTTCTTCATGTTTCTTATAATTGTATCTTGGGACTTGAGCACCTTGTGTCAGCAATTGGTTTGGACGTTTTGTCATCTTTGTTCTTTAAAGAGTTTGCTTTTTTAAAAGATTTTATTTTTATTTATATGTGTACACTGTAGCTGTCTTCAGACACACCAGAAGAGGGCATCAGATTCTATTACAGATGGTTGTGAGCCACCATGTGGTTGCTGGGAACTGAACTCAGGATCTCTGAAAGACCAGTCCATGCTCTTAACCACTGAGCCATCTCTCCAGCCCATCTTTGTTCTTTAAATGGAAACCTTTGCAGTGTTCAGAAGTGCAAACAGCAGCAAGGCTTCAGTATTTTCTCTGTTAATATTCAAGGACTAGGTTCAGTCTCCAGGTAGTCCTTTGAAACTAAATCTGTTTGGAATAACTATCACTATCACAGTGTAAGTCTGCTATAAACATAGAGTGATGGTTAAATAACTAAAGAAATCAATCCTTAAACTCCAGTCATTTTAAGAAATACGGAACGTTGGTTGTATGGTATGTGTGACAGAATTAATTGCTTCATGAATGTCTGGAAAGAAAAAGATGATAGTGATGAGCTTCAGTACATTGAGTTTTGATAGTTCTATATGTTGATGAAAAGGTATAAATTTCTCCCCGAGGAAGGGTTTTAACCACTGCTATTTTGGTGTTGTGTTTGTGTGTGTGTGTGTGTTTGTTTTTCTTCTAGTGATCCCTTCTGCGCCCATCATTCTCAGGGCTGAGACTACAAATGCCACTGTGCCCAAGACCATAATTTACTGGAAGAGTAAAATTATGATTGGGAAAGTGTTCTGTGAGATGAGATGCAAAGCAACAACAAACCGAACATGGAATGTAAGCTAAGTTTCTTTATTCCTCAGCCTGTGAGGTGATGATTTACAGAAAAGCCAGTCAGGGGTATTCAGGCTTGGCTTAGGTAGAATCTGCTGCTCACATATTTAACCGATATGATATTTGAACCACTCCAGTTTCAATGGTTACTGTATGCTTCTGAATGGGGTCGTTTTCTGAAATTGTCGTCTGCCTTCTGTAAATTGCCAAAGAGGCTGAATTTGCAACTAACTGGGATCTTTTGTAGTTTCTTACTCTTAGGATAAAATTTACATCCGCACTCACAAATATAAAACTCAAGCATTCTATGGTGAAATTTGGCCGTGTGGTGGGTGAGAGTGATTTTTTGAGTTAGACTTAGAGAAAGATACCAGTTTTTAAAGTGAAAACATATAGTCCTGGAGCGGAAGCAATGGCTTAGTTATTAAAGATGATGTTACTCTTGACAGAGACCATAATTTGGTTCCCAACATGCATAAGGTAGTTTACAATCCTCTTTTAACCCCTACAGCTATCTGAACACATGTGCATATACACACAGACACCAGACATAAAAACAAATCTTTAAATAGTGTACAAACTCTAAGATCAATTCCTAGTATAGACTTTAATTTGAGATAACATTAAAATAAAAGTGAATTTCTGAACAAACTAGCTGTATTTAAATACTAAGACTAAATTACCAAATATCTTAGGAGAAGCAGTTTGCAGTCAGTTTGGTTTGCAATCAAAGCTTTTAGGGCACAAGCCCGGGTCCTGGCAGCCCCAACAAGCTAAGCTTGGTCACCTGTCTCTAACATGCAAGTGATTAATTAAAGAATGAATTAAAGTAATTACAGAAGCAAGTGAAAGTGGCCATTGTGAGCATGTGGGCATGTGAAAAGCAGAGGAGAGTCCCATTGAGTGTGGTCACAAAAGGCAAATCCAAAACCAAAACAAACAAGTAAAGCATCCAATGACCCCCCCCCCCCCAGTCTATCTTTAGGGCACTGACATGAGGTTTAGGTTTAAATAAAAGGCAAGAGGCAGGCATGCTTACCCTGTCCTTGTCTAGGTGTGAACTCACGACTTACCATCTAACCTCCTTTCCTCCAAGGTGGTCCTACAATGTACCATTACTTACAGTGTACTCCTCAGATTAACTGTGTTCCCAGCTGTGCCCTCCCCTTCACTGGGACATGCCCTTATATGGGTGACAGGCTGGTTCTGGTTAGCCTTGCTGTTTCTAGAGTCCAGTGTTACCCCAGAGGAATCAAGGACAACAGTTTCTCTATGCCTTCATCCAAACTACAGGAGACAAATGGGCTGGAAATGAAAGTGAGGTGTGGCCTAGCTTCTGCTTCTAGTTACCTTGTAGGCCCAAGTCAGGAGTCAGTGCTTTCCAGCAAAAGCAGCTTCTACCTGTCTGATTGAGGTTCATTCATCAAACCATCACAGGGCAATGTAATAAGCACATTCATTGGAATTAGTCTGACCGAGAACATGGTTCCAGTTCGGCTACATTTGATAAGTGTCATTTTATTACTTTAAAATATTACAAACTTCCCTATGAGCCAGATAATTGAAGACTGTGAGGATGTCTGTAAACTAGAAACAAACTCAGAGCAGGTTTTCAGAGGTTTTCTGTCCCCTGGTTGAAATCGTCACTCTCTGTCCCCAGCTGGTGCCTGTGGGATTGGAGGCTAAAGAGTGGCTTTTAAACTTTTTAAAGTCTTGCTGTACAGCCTAGACTAGCCTGGCGTTTTCAACCCTTCTCTCTCTAGGACAAGTCTGGATATTACAAATGTATGTTACTATGCCCAGCTTTTGAAGAAAAAAAGCAAACAAAAACCCTGTATATATACTTATTGGAGAGCAGAGTGTGTGCCCCAGAGAGTACACGTGCAGGAAAGAGGACAAACACGGGCATCTGTTCCCTCCTCCCACTATGTAGGCCAGAAGACATCAGACCCAGTGGTGCGCATGCACCCTTACCTGCTGTGCCCCCTGTTGCCCTTAATCTCCTTTTTCAAAACACTATCAATGTTCAAAATGCACAGTATTCAGAAAGCCACCCATTTGGGAACTCAGAGAACTAAAGGCACAAAAGATCTATCTTCTGTCCAGACAAAAGACACAACTCTCATCTTAAAGGAAATCAGGGGTCATTTATTGTGAAGCCATCTTAAGTAACAGTGGCCCAAGAACATCGATTTAGGTTACTCCAAATTCCATGTTCCAACGTGGAGACAGTTTCATGAAGTTTTATGGTTTCAGAGAAAAAAAGTAAAATCGTAAATCAAAGCAAGTTTAAAATATATTGGTGGGGAAGCTTTTCTATATGCCCAACACGATTATTTAGCTCTTGGGTTGGTGGAAGCCAGTGGTCTGCTAAATTAACAGATTCCAAGAAGTTTTTTGTTTTGGTTTTTGCTGTTGTTGTTGTTGTTTTGGTGGTGGTGGTTTGTTTTGGTTTTGTTGTTGTTATTTTTGTTGTTCTTTTATCCATTAGTCATACATGTTAGTCCTAACACCGAAATGGGTAAGGGATGGCTGTTCCAACTAGAACCAGCCCAAGATAGTTAGTTTCTGGACCTGCAACATTCCGTCCTCTCCACCACACTACAGTTCCAATTAACAGTCATGACACGGCGTCTTTTCCGTTTCTCCTGTTAACCATGTGTCACAATTTGGGCACTTGGCGGTATATATTATTTATTAAATATTACAAGGTCCATCATAGTTAAGAAGGTTTATTACTAGGATCTGATGTAGATGAGGCTTAGTAGTGGGCAGGACAGTACCTTCGGGACAGAGGATTAGTTGGCAAATGGCATTAAGAAAAAACTCCTAGAAAGAGGAACACTTCCAAGGGGTTGTAAGCTGGTACAACCACTCTGCAAATCAGTCTGGTGGTTCCTCAGAAAATTGGACATAGAACTACCTGAAGACCCAGCTATTCCACTTCTGGACATATACCCCAAAGATGCTCCAACATATAACAAGGACACACGCTCCACCATGTTCATAGCAGCCCTCTATCTAATAACCAGAAGCTGGAAAGAACCTAGATGTTCTTCAGTAGAGGAATGGATACAGAAATTGTGGTAATTTACACAATGGAGTACAACTCAGCTACTAGAAACAATGACTTTATGAAATGCCTAGGCAAATGGATGGAACTAGAGAATATCATCCTGAGTGAGGTAACCCAGTCACAAAAGACATAATATGCAGTCACTGATAATTGGATACTAGCCCCACAAAGCTCTGAACACCCCAGAAAGAACACACAGGCCATATGAAGCTCAAAAAGAAAAAGCCTCAGTCCTTTTTAGAAAAAAAATAAGTGTATAGTACCCTCTCAGAGTGTGGTACACCTAGACCTTAAATCATTAATAATACAAGAGCTAAGAGTGCAGCCTTGTGGCAATTCATGGTATTTAAAATCATTATGTTTAGTCTTTACACACCAAGAAAACTTTGACTATTTCCATGTTACATTTTGTTTTACATGTACTTTATGCTCATTGAAACTAGTAAGTTTTCAATGCATACATACCATCAAACCTTTACAAAAAATCAAGTACTGACAAAAATATATTCATATAGCTTTATGCAAAATGCTTTTGAAATCTGTACACTCATCTCTCTGATTTTTTAAAATAACGTTGTTTTAAAATAAAGAAAGAAACTCCTAGATTATATAAAAAGTGATTGGATCATGATCCAGATCGGCCTTATTGTTTTACCCTCTCCGTATCTGACGTTCCAAGGACACATGACAGAGGAAGCACTACCTAAAGCTAAGTCATGAGGAACACAGTGTGGTCTAATGAAATACAGGTTACAGATGGAACAAACATTTTAAAAGTAACTAAAATGTATCTTTTTTGACACATTACATAATTCCCTTGGCATTTGTATCTAGGCACTATCTTACTTATATTTAAATAGTTAGAAATAGGACTTAAAGAATAAGTATGGTATTGACCCTTTTTTATTTGCAAATTATGAATATTGCTTAATAAAATTTTAAATTTGGCTAATTGTCCTATAGGGCATCTTGGATACTAATTAAACCAAGAAAGATCAGTGTTTATGGTTCAGTATTGTTGTTATTAGAAACTGATTTTTTTTTTTACAACTTTATTTTACAAAGCAAAGATAAATGTACAGATTTTAAACATTTTTTGCTTAAAATTATACAATTTTTGTCAGTACTTTTTTTCAGATTTTAACATAATTTTTACATAAAACTATATGAATATATTTTTTAGTCAGTACTTGATTTTTTTCAAGGTTTGATAGTATGCCTTGAAAACTTAATAGTTACAATGAGCTAAAGTACATGTAAAACAAAATGTAACATGGAAATAGTTGAAGTTTTCTTGTTTTGTAAATATTTTTTTTGTTTTGTTTTGTTTTCTTTAGTTCTTGGACTTCATACAGTCTGTGGGTTGTTTCTGGGGGAGTGCAAGCCTCTGGCGTTAGCATCCCACTATCAGTGACTGCATATTACGTCTGTTCTTTTGTGACTGGGTTATCTCACTCAGGATGATATTCTCTAGATGCAGCCATTTTCTTGAGAATTTGGTTAAGTCATTGTTTCTGGTGGCTGAGTAGTATTCCATTGTGTATATGTACCACAATTTTTGTATCCATTCATCTTCTGAAGGACATCTGGGTTCCTTCCAGCTTCTGGCTATTATAAATAGAGCCGCTATGAATATTGTGGTGCATATATCTTTGTTGTGTATTAAAGTGTCTCTGGGGTATATGCCCAGAAGTGGAATAGCTGGGTCTTCAGGTAGTACTATATCCAATTTTCTGAGGTATCGCCAGACTGATTTCCAGAGTGGTTGTATTAGCTTGCAACCCCACCAACAGTGGAGAAGTGTTCCTCTTTCTCCACAGCCTCGCCAGCATCTGCTGTCATCTGAGTTTTGGATCTTGGCCAATCTGACTGGTGTGAGGTGGAATCTCAGGGTTGTTTTGATTTGCATTTCCCTGATGGCTAAGGATGTCGAGCATTTCCTCAGATGTTTCTCGGCCCTTCGGTGTTCCTCAACTGAAAACGTTTTGTTTAGCTCTGTACCCCATTTTTTAATAGGGTTATTTGATTCTCTGGTGTCTAGTTTTTTGAGTTCCTTGTACACCTTGGATATTAGGCCTCTATCTGATGTGGTGTTGGTAAAGATCTTTTCCCATTCTGTTGGTTGCCGTTTTGTTTTCTTGACGATGTCCTTAGCCTTACAGAAACTTTGCAATCTCATTAAGTCCCATTTGTTAATATTTGACCTTAGAGCTTGAGAAACTGATTTTTTTAAATAATTTAGATAAAAAGAGTTACCCAAATATCTCTATATATTAGGTATCTCTAGTGAAAGTTAATAGAGTTAACTTTTAAATTGAAAACTAGTGGGTTTTTTGTTGCTGTTTTATTTAAATTGTAAACAATAAACAAAAATTAGTTTTGAATAGGATAGGATCTAAAGCAAAAAAATAAAATCAGCCATAACAAAAAGTCATGATTAAATAGGAGATAATATTTTTATTTAACTTCATTAAAATCAAGATTAGTGTTATTTTATCATTTAGAAATCAGATAGATTATTAGATATTATAAACAAAAATTAAAATCTAATTACAAAAAAAAATTTAAGAAACATAAAAAATGAGAAAAGTGTTAGTAACTTGGAAGACTTGATTATCACTGGTGGTGGAGACTGTTATCCAATATTTTCAAAGTCCACATGAATGTATTCTCAGGTTGAAAATGTCTACATCCTCCTAAAAGTGAGTTCCAAGTACATGGAATCAGTCCTGATTTATGGACTGGAGAATGGAATCTTTGGTGTGATACCTTTTTTGTTTTATAAGTTGGTGAAATCATCTTGTCTTTATCCTCTGAGACAGGCTCTGCAACAAATTTTGAATTTTAGTTATCGTAGTTGAGGATTTTACAATGCTATGTGTTTTGTTTCTTTAATAGAACAAATCTTAAGAACAGGTTTAAATATGTGTTAATTAACACAGTATAAATAGTCTAAGTAGGCATCAGATCCTAAAGAGAAACTTTTTTTGGTTAAAGCAATGACTAATTATCTAAAAAGCAAAGGCTTTGACTAATGAAAAAGTATTAAAATTTAATCATAGGTTTTAAATGTTTATTTAGTAAAGGAGTATTAAAAACAAACCAATTGTCTTACTCAGAGTTTCCATTCCTGCACAAAACATCATGATCAAGAAGCAAGTTGGGGAGGAAAGGTTGTATTCAGCTTACACTTCCACATTGCTGTTCAACACCAGAGGAAGTCAGGACTGGAACCCAAGCAGGTCAGGAAGAAGGAGCTGATGCAGAGGCCATGGAGGGATGTTGCTTACTGGCTTGCTACCCCCTGGCTTGCTCAGCCTGCTTTCTTATAGAACCCAGTTCTACCAGCCCAGGGATGGCACCACCCACAATGGGTTGGGTCCTCCCCTCTTGGTCGCTAGTTGAGAAAATGCCTTACAGCTGGATCTCATGGAGGCATTTCCCCAACTGAGGCTCCTTTCTCTGTGATAACTCCAGCTTGTGTCAAGTTGACATAAAAACAGCCAGTACATCAATATAAGATAACACTGCTGCAAAACATAAAGTAATAAATTTATTCCAGTGTGTGGAATTAACCTTAAATAATTTATAACCTTTACATTATTTTAACTTAGATACATGTTTTAGTCAATGAATTAGTTAATTATTAATTTACTTTGCATCCCAAGTGAAATTTCCCCCTTTCTCATCTCCTCCCCATCCTTCCCTTCCCACCCCTCCCCCTAATTCTCATCTACTCCTCCCCTGTTTCTCTTTAGAAAAGGGGAGACCTCCCATGGATATCCCTGGCAAATCAAATTACAGTAAGACTAGGTTCATCTTCCCTCTTGAGGCTAAAGGAATCAGCCCAGTAGGAGGAACAGGTCCCAAAGGCAGGCAACAGAGTCAGAGGCAGCCTGTTAGGAGTCTCATGTGAAGACCAAGTTATACAACTGTTACGTATGTTCTAAGGGCATAGGTTCAGTCTCTGTGAGACCCTATGGACCTAGGTTAGTTGATTCTGTACATTTTCCTGTAGTATACTTGGCTCTTCTGGCTCCTACAAAGCTTTCTTCCCTTCTCCTGGAAGATTCCCCAAGCTCAGCTGTGAGTCTCTGCATCTGTTTCCCTTTGCTGCTTGGTGGAGTCCCTCTGATCATGGTTATACTAGGCTCTTGTCTGGGGTTCTGGGTGCCCGTGTGACCTCCGGGAAAGCAGCCAGAGGCAACATATTTCGCTTTTTAAGCAACCTTTTACAACATACTTTAATTTTAACATCATTATTAGAAAATTTAGAAAACGTGGTAATTTTAAATGAAAGCTCCAAAAGTTGTATCTAAAACACAGAAAATACACAGTATATTAGATATCTAACAATTATAGACACAGATAAAGCATATTACTAATTTTTGTTGTCTTCACCAAATTTAAAAAATAACTTGTTAAAGATTTAAGTTTCTATAACATTGAAATTCTTTCTCTTGGAAAAACTATTTACTTTTCACTAGTGTTGATGAGGCATCCAAAACAATATAAAATGTGACATTTATAAATTTGCTATTATTATTTTGAGTAAACTCAAAGAGGAATAGTCGTTTTAAATGCATCATTATTGTACAATACATTAAAATGATCTGTAAATTCTCATATGTTTGTTAGACCCCCGAATAGGTTTTTTAAATGCAAATTTAAAAAAACGAACCTTTAAAGTTCTTCTCTTAAATAGACCTGGCTAAAATAAGGGTCTTAAAAACCCTGTTCATTTGTTTGTTTTTAAAGACACGGAAGTGAAGAAAGTGTCCTTAACATCATTTAAATGTTTGTATGTATTTATACGTTCACATGCACATATAACATATGTAAAGACACAGGCTTAGCTGGTGAGAAGAGGCTGTGACGGCGGAGAAAACTAATGAGAACTTCAGAACTGTGGAGAAACTGCAATGTCGCACATCTAGAAGCTAATTGCCATATTTTGAGCTCGTTCTAGCTCTTGGGAACAGCCATTCTGTGTCCACCTCTGTGTTGGGAGTCTCAGTTCATACTTCTTCAGGATACCAAAGTTAACATATTTTTATAGCAAGTCAAAGCAAAGGCAATAAGTCATCCTCAGATTTAATTTTGTCCCCCTGGTCAGGTGGTCATCTTTGCCTTTTTTCATCTGCTATGCTTTCCCTCATTGTGGCCTCTGTGTAAGAGGAGGGGAGTTCAGATACCCTGATGGATATGGGCTGTTACATTCCTCCCAAGTCACCGTATGGATTACATGTAGGTTAACTCAGAACTGCTAACAGTGGTGCTGGGCTTTTTACAATGTATTTCTACAGATATCTTTCAAATTATGAACTACAAATGTGCCCTTATAGTATAGAATGCTGTGTGATAACATTTTCTGGAGAGATACAATAAGTACACACACAAATAGGGGAGAAAGTGATAGATTTATTACATAATGATAATAGATGATAGATAGAAAAATAGATAGATAGATAGATAGATAGGTTATTGTTAGATAAATAATAGCTAGGTAGACATAGACAGATGATAAATATTAAATAAATATGTAGATGATAGATGTAGATAGATGTAGATAGATAGATAGATAGATACACAGACAGTAAATAGATGATAGATAGATCAATAAATATATAGAGGATAGATAAGAGAGAATAAGAGAGAGAAAAAAGAGAGAAGAAAGTCTATTCACCCCAGAAAGAGAACTCATGAAAAACCAAATGAAAGGTTACACTGATATTCGTGCCTGTGAAACAATGAGTTGTTATTGGGGTTCCTAACAGGACTATGAGTGAGGAATTACTCACAGGAGCAGGGGTGACTCAAATGCAACTGCATCACCCAAAAGAACCAACACTGGTGATGACTCACTGAAAGCATATACCCTGGAGCTCTCCGCACAGCTTTCAGGTAACTTAGTCTTTATGTGGCACGAGGCTGCCAGAGGCCCCTCCCAGTCAGCTGTTTACACGGGTTTTATGCTGGGGAGGAGCCCTGGGGAATCATCCAAGTTTCTGTTCTCTTGGTCATCGAAGTGACTTTTTGTTTACCTCCTAAACATCATGAGTCTTCCCTCCCCCATGGAGGGAACTTGTCAGAGGAAACTGCTATACAACCAATGTAAAAGTGCCTCTGTCTGTCCCTCCTGTTCCCGTCATATACATAATCTCCTGTAATCCTCACAACAATCCTTGGAGGCTGGAAGTATTAACTCCATTCATTATATAAATGAAACACCACCTGAATGAGTGAAGCCAAAGGTTTCCAAATTTACAAATAGTTAGGAATTAAGTGCCTCTCACAGACTGTATTGCCAGGGTTCCAGTGAATCTTCAGTAAATGAAAACAGTAGGTTTCAATCCAAAACCCACATTTCATTCCTTCTAAAAATAAAGCTACTAACACAGGAAAAGGTGAATCGAATCACCATTTCTTTCTGATTTTCCAATTAAGTCAAAAATAGCCAAGATGAAGCTTTCTTTTATATTTTTGTCTAAGCCATGGGTATGAGTGGGAAAAAGTGGAGAGTTGAAAGGGGCTTCACCTTTCACCTCAATTCTGGGTGATGCTGCCTTCATCACCTGTAGCTGGAGGGCAGTGGCAGGCAGCTAAGGAAAACATTATGGCTCAGATCACAGGCTGTGGGGCAAAGCTGGGTTCTGCTTTCAAACCGTACAACCTACAGCAGTCCCTTTCTCATTGGGCCTTAGTAAACCAGTGAGTAATACCGGAATATAGTGTGTTAATTGAAAAGTTAGGGGAATGTCACTGTCTGGGTCCTAATGATGATACATTCTGCAACATCATCATAAGAGAATGTTAGGCCAAATGCAAAACTTAAGACAAATGGTTGGGTTTTTTTTAATTATTTATTTTATTTATATGTGTACACTGTAGCTAGATGATTGTGAGCCACCATGTTGTTACTGGGAATTGAACTCAGGACCTCTGGAAGAGCAGTCAATGCTCTTAACCACTGGGCCATTTCTCCAGCCCCCACAAATGGTTGTTAAAGAGGGTAAGAAAGCTCAAGAAAATATGTGATACAAACTACTACATTCCATCTCTCCATAATCAGGATATTCTGATCATCCACAATTTAAGGATTTATAAGATCTTCCTCAAAGAATTTCAATTCACAATCTCTTCTTGAATTTTGAGACTAAGTTGAGACATATAGTGAAGATTTAAGAAAGTCAGAAATAGTAATAGGAAAATCATCCAGTCACAGCCTAGTCCAAACTACAAAATAATACCAGATCTCCAATGTTGGTTGTATCTACTTGAGCTATGTCAATAACATAGACACTTTCGTGGCTTTCCACATCAGAATTTATTGAATAACAGTAAATATACAAGTTCACATACATTCACTTCATTGGCTTTAGTTTGCCAAGAGTAAATGTCGTATCCTGACAGGGAGTTGTCCCTCCCTTTGGCTATTAGAATATTGAAACAATGGTCCCCAAGATGGTAGAATCCAGCCCCACCCAGGGATCTCTTCCTGGGAAAAAGAAAAGACCAGGTTCCTAGTCCCAGCCAGAAAGGGTACTTTGTCTTACTGAGAGAGATTCCACACCAAAGTAACAACCTGCCAGACCATTTTGAAGGACAGACTGAAGCCAAGACACGGGTAATGGATGTTCACACCTGAACCGGGACTACTTAATTATGCACACTTTTTGCCCTTCATTTGAACCTAAATTCCATGTGAAAGCCCCTAAGATGTGCCAGACTGAACCACTTTGTTCTCCTTCCATTGTGGTCACAATGAATCAATCCTCTCATCTTCCTTTTTATCATTACTTTGTCATTTTCATTGACCCATTGTAGATGAGTAACAGCTTATTAAGGATAATTATTAGGCTAATTAGTCCTAGTATATTAGGGCTGCCAACCTTATCTAGGCTATGACCTAAAAAATTTGGTAATGATTTTGGCAAGCCATGGCCACCAGGGAAAAAAAAGACAAGACACATTTAGATGTGTGGTAGTTTGAATGAGAACTTTTTGGCATAGTCTCTGCATCTGAGCACTTGGTCTCCTATAGTTGGTGATGTTTGGGTACGTTTAGGAGGTGTGGCCTTGCTAAAGGAAGTCTGTCACTGGGAGTAGACCTTGAGGTTTCAAGTCTATGTGTAACTCTCATTTCACATTTCTTGTTTCTTGCTTGTGGTTCAAGATCCTAGTCCTCAGCCTCTTGTTCCAGCTGCTGTGTCTCTACTCTGCCGTCACAGACTCCTATCCCTCTGGAACTGTAAGCTCAAATAAACTCTTCAATAGGTTGCTAAGGTCATGGTATCATAAGTGATGAGATTATAGAAAAATTTATTTTATAGCTGATTACCTGAAACTAAGTGAATATCTACAATAGCTATCACAATGGGGTATTATTTTTTTTTAAATGAAAACAATCAAGGTGCTAGATAGATGACTCAGTGGTTAAGAGTACTGGCTGCTTTTCCAGAAGACCCAGGTCTAATTAAAATAAAAGTAACCAAGAATATAGTATGTCCTTGTCTTAGGTAGGGCTTTACTGCTGTGAACAGACATCACGGACAAGGCAACTCTTATAAGGACAACATTTAATTATGGCTGGCTTACAGGTTCAGACATTCAATGCATTACCATCAATTCAGGAACATGGTGGCATCCAGGCAGGCATCATGAAGGAGAAGCTAAGAGCTCTACATCTTCACCTGAAGGCTGCTAGCAGAATACTGGCTTTCAGGCATCAATGAGCAGGGTGTTAAAGCCCACTCCCACAGTGACACACCTATTCCAACAAGGCCACACCTACTCCAACAAGACCAGACCTCCAAATAGTACCACTCCATGGGCCAAGCATATGCAAACCACCACGGTTCTAAAGAAGTAAAGACAATGGATAGGAAAGCAAATGGAAAGCCAAATTATAAAAGAAATTAGGTCACAATGCAGTATTGTTTTAAATTTTCCTATAATAAAAAATGTTTTACTCCATATACCCAATACTTTTAATGAAAGAGATAAAAAAATAGAAAAAATTCAGATAAATATAGTGGAAAACTTGATTATTTTTGAATATGAGAACTTGCTTTAATAAGTAAAGTAGTAGGCCCTGGTGAGAAAACAATCATAACCAAAACATAAGTGATGTAAAAGGATACAATGTTGCTACCTGTATCCTGATCAAGAGTAATTTAAGGATACAATGCTGATACCCATATCCTGATCAAGACAGTAATTTAAGGATACAATGTTGCTACCCATATCCTAATCAAGACAGTAATTTAAGGATACAGTGTTGCTACCTATATCCTGATCAAGAGAGTAATTTAAGGATACAATATTGCTACCTGTATCCTGATCAAGACAGTAATTTAAGGATACAATATTGGGCTGGAGATATGGCTCAGCAGTTAAGAGCACTGACTGCTCTTCCAGAGGTCCTGAGTTCAATCCCCAGCAACCACATGGTGGCTCACAACCATCTGTAATGGGATCTGATGCCCCCTTCTGGTGTGTCTGAAGACAGCTACAGTGTACTCATATACACAAATAAATCTTTTTTTTAAAAAAAAGGATACAATGTTGCTACTTGTATTCTGACCAAGACAGAGCTTGGCATCATTTTATCATTTAACAATATATTAAGCCAAGTTTTAAATATTTAAAAATATGACAGGATTTAAGAAATGTAAAATGTAGTCCTTTCCCTTCAAACCAAAGGGAGTTTTCTTCTAAAATAATACATATCTTCATTTTTCAGGAGCTTGTACAAAGATTTTGTAATCAACTTTATAATTTTAGTTATTTTCAAAAGACCTTTGTCACAGTGTATGTTTCCCTTCACTAGATATGATGCCTGTTGTTTTTACTAAACTTTTTGTAAGTACTTATTTTAAAAGTGACAATAGTTTTTTTTTTTTTTTTTTTTTTTTTTTTTCTAAAAGGCAGCTCTTAAAAGAAAGGCAAACACCAGTTAGTTTTGACATTTTGATAGTGAAAGAGTTGTTTACTGAAAATAACACATACGATTCTTTTTTTTATAATGGGACAAATTATAATTATATATAAGTATTCAGTGGCTCGCTAACAAATCAAAGCTTTCCATTTTAGATGGTTTACCTAGGTTTTTTTTTTAAAGATAAAAGACATTAAACAGAGTCCAAATTTTAATAGCCTTTAATTGTTGGAACCAGCTGAGTTATAACTGTGCCATCTTTTTTCCTCAAATTTAACTACCATAACCTTTTCAAAACATGCTTTAGTCTTTTAATTTATTTTTAACCTATTTTTTATTTTGAAAGAATTTTTTACCTAACATAAAAAGACCTTTTTCACACAAAGCATTCCCTTTTTTGCTAAAATTTTCTTTACCAAAAATAGACTTTATTACCCATGGATATTTTTCATATGATTTGTTTTGTTTTATTTTGTTTTTGAAAATCCAGAGAATACTTTTTTGTCAACAAATTACATTTCAAATGACAACCCAAAAAATCATATTACATCATAGGAATTAATTATTGTCTGGTAGTTTGAATATTGCTTAGCCCAGGGAGAGGCACTATTAGGAGAAGTGGCCTTGTTGAAGTAGGTGTGGCCTTGTTGGAGCAAGTGTGACACTGTGGGCATGGGCAATGAGACCCTTCTCCTAACCACATGGGAGCCAGTCTTTTTCTAATGGCCTTCAGATGAGGATGCAGAGCTAACTCTCAGCTTCTCCTGCACCATGCCTGCCTGGATGATGCCATGCTCCCACCTTGATCATAATAAACTGAACCTCTGAAACTGTAACCAACCTGTTATCTTTGTAAAAGTTGTGTTGGTCATGGAATCTGTTCACAGCAGTAAAACCCTAACTAAAAAATTATCCAAAATACATCATAAATGAGTAATTATATTTTTATGTAAATAAAATTAAGGATGTCTATAAACTACAAGATGTCGCTATATTTAAAATAAACACTCTTTATTCTAAAATGTTTATGGGCATATACCTATTTATACATATATATTCATTCACACATTCACATCTTGAAAGTCACACAATAGTATTTAATACGTAGTGGCCATGGATCTTATTTACATCATTTGGAAAATAAGCATTATAGGTCATAGAAGACAGATCAAATAAAACCCTTAGAAACACATATGAATTCTGACCATGGAAACACACTGAACTAACATGGGTTGTGTGACCGTTTCTAAATCTCCTGTATGAAGTTTTCAAGCAAACATGTCAGGAAAGAGGCCTTCCATCCTGAGGTGTTCCCCTCCACCCACCACTCTCCTATTTAGTTATTTTCACTTTGTATGCTTTGTCATTTGAACACAAACCAGCTTTCTCTTAAATGTAACCTGAGAACGAGGTTGGTAAAAGGGTACGGCTCTATGAGTCAGGTGAAAGATGGTCTTACTTTGGTCAGAAGGAGAAGTGGACTCCCCATTCCAGAAATACTGAGAATGTGAGCCTGCTTTGGCCTGACCAGCGGGAGAAACTGCAGGTGGTGGCTGGTGCATGTTTTACTAGAAAAGCAGTGGTTGGTTCTGTGATGTGCAACCCTGGAGATGGGGTGGAGATGGGGCGCCTATAATAATCCACACAAGAAAGGTACAGACAACCACACTGATTAGGAGTCCTTTATTAGCCAGTGACCAAGAGTAGTCTCATGCCTCAAAGTGTTTTCATGCAGAAGTTCAGGGGTACAGCATTTTTTAAAGGCAAAAGTCACAAACATCAAAGTTAGATGATGGTCAGAGTAACCCTAAAACATTCATTCCTGGCAGAATATAGTAATTAATTTAGACAGAATAACAATTATTATTTTTTACTTATACCTTCCTCAGTTATTTTAGTTTATGATAAGTTTGTATAAACATTAATTATTCTGGTTAATACATCTGGACCAATGGTTAAGGCTATGGAAATCTCAAATGTGTTGCGAAGGTAAATTGACTATTGTGCAGTAGGAAACCAAGAACTGTTTAAGAAAACATAAAATGGAGTCAGGACAAGATGGGGTACTTTAGTCATGTCTTACCTGCATGGGGCCATGGGGAGCAAGTACAGGGAGAGTATGAGCTCCGGGTCTAAGAGAAATCAGGAGGCTTTTAGGAAGATCCCAAGGGCTAGAAAGTAGCAAGCTTGACTTTGTGTCAGCGGAGTCAGATAAAACTGAAGTGTGACACTGGAGATGCTGGACGTTTGGTCATCAGAACGAAGCAGAGAGGTAGTCTAGGCATGAGGCCATCCGTTGTAGAAATGTGGCAGTTTCTAACCAGCTGGAGGAAGAGGCTTTCTGGACAGGGAGCTCTAGTGTGGAGAATATAGCGAAGAAAAGCAGAGAGGGGGGAAAAAGCTATTTTAGAGGTAGAAAAGACATTTGCTACAGGAATCTTTGAACCATTTGCCACTGGGCTGCATAAGATCCAGGACTGTACCAGTGTTTACATCAAGGGGACTATATTCACGACATCAAAAGCCATTGTCTAACTTGTTTTTCTGTGAAGACTTGATGCTATAAAAGAAAATTGGGTATAATCCCTCCCCCCAGGTTAAATCATTTTGAGAAAAGGTCCCTGAAAGGAGAACCTAGGCAGGCAAGAATAAGAATGGACTTTGTCCATTATGAGGCTTGGTGAGTGGGCCACACAAGTGGAGAGAAGTGAAGAAAACCTCCTCCCCTCCTCCCTCATCTCCTCCCAGAAGAGTAGCCATTGACACACCAGGAAAACAAACTGAGCTTGGGCATCCCCAAAACTGAGCAAATGGGCCCTAACCCAAGCTCAGAGGAGGCACCTGCCTTAACACTAACTTTTAGTTGGTTGGTCCACATATAGCAGTTGTCCCAAAGATGAGGGTTTTTTTTTTTTCTTTTTCTTTCTTTCTTTCTTTCTTTTTTTTTTTTTTTTTTTTTTTTTTTTTTTTTTTTTTTTTTTTTTTTTTTTTTTTTTTTTACCAAAGGAAGATAGGGGCTAGTGCAGGGTATAGAGAAGCATCAGTAAAAGTAATGGGGTCAATGGAGCCCAAAGGGCATCTGTTTCAGCTGAGCCCCCTCATGAGCTTTGGCACCATTATGAAAGGTTTCAGGTTAGGAGCTCAAGGTACACACACTGAGAGAGGTGGATTGTCTGAGGAAAGCTCAGACCCATAAGGTAGAGTGTGCGCCCATTCGAACATGTTTCAAAGATATTGGAAGGAGTAGAGCCGCGCTTTGAGTGGATGTGCACAGCTGGCTCTAACTTTAGAAAGCAAAAGAAGAGGTCTTGTATTTTGAATGAGTGACTTTGAGGAAGTGACGGTTAGCTATTGTGTTTCTAGCACTCTTTTAAAGTAGACAAAACTCCTTCTTGATCAAGTGAATAGAATCTTTCTTTGGCTGGGTAGAGACTTAACATTCCGTGTAAACCGGTATAGTTGGCTTTAAAACTGGCATTGGCTGGGTCTGTTTTATACAGACTTGTCTGCTTCTGCTGGCTTTCCCTGGCTCTAGGAAGTGCCCAGACTCTAGTAGCCGCCCCACGGGTCTTCCACCATATCACTTCACTTCCACCGTATGTCTGTTCTAGGTTAAAGAATTTGACACCAATTTCACATATGTGCAGCAGTCAGAATTCTACCTGGAGCCAAACAGCAAGTACGTCTTTCAAGTGCGGTGTCGAGGAACTGGTAGTGGACGCTGGCAGCCCTGGAGTTCGCCCTTTGTCCACCAAACTCCCCAGACAGGTGGGTAAGATCCAATACTCTTTGCACCTTTCCTTTTGATCTCTCTTCTCAAAGCATTCTTTCAGCTTGCCTGCTACCATGGAGAGAAGCGATTCCATGGAGAATGATAATATTGAAATCAGCAATCATTGAAATGAGCTTTTGAAGTCTTGGAGAAATCAGGAGTTCAAGTCTCATACTTATTCGTAGCCAAAGCAATAGACAGCAAACCAACAGCCAACCTCAAACCAAATGAAGATAAACTCGAAGCAATTCCACTAAAATCAGGGACTAGACAAGGCTGTCCACTCCCTACCTATTCAATATAGTACTGGAAGTACTAACCAGAGCAATCAGACAGCAAAAAAGAGGTCAAAGGAATACAAATTGAAAAGGAAGAAGTCAAAATATCACCATTTGCAGATGATATGATAGTATACTTGAGTGACCCCAAAAATTCCACCAGAGAACTCCTACAGCTAATAAACAACTTCAGCAAAGTGGCTGGATATAAAATTAACTCAAACAAATATCTACTTTCTCTACTCAAAGGATAAACAGGTTGAGAAAGAAATTAGAGAGTCGACAATCTTCACAATAGTCACAAAGAATATAAAATACATTGGTGTGACCCTAACCAAACAAATGAAGGATCTGTATGACAAGAACTTCAAGTCTCTGAAGAAAGAAATTCAAGAAGACCTCAGAAGGTGGAAAGATCTCCCATGCTCATGGATTGGAAGGATAAACATAATAAAAATGGCCGTCTTGCCTTGATAATTTGTGAAATGGTTTAAACACACTGTTAAGGCTTATGTTTCAACACATTCACCCACAACTCTCCCCACAAAAGGTTTTTGATTCCATACACCATTGGAGTGACAATTCTTACACTAATTTTCCATAAGTCTTTGTTTTGAAAAGTATCACTGAGTAACAAATTTTTTAAAAATAAAATAATTTGAATAAACACTAATTATCACTATATTAAAAGAACCAGAAAGAACTAAAAACACTTAACCACGGGATTAATGACTTCTCAGAAAGACTTTGCGGATAGGAATTTAAAAGACCTCATTCCTATAATTAATAACTACTTATACATACATAAAATTGTGCTACACAATTATGCCTTCTTAGTGAAATAGATTTCAATTGTAAGCAAGTGATAAGGTCAATCAGTTATAATCATCATTATTATATTCCAGAATATTCCGTGAACTAGAGGTATGCCTTTTATTTAGTTCATAAGCCAGGCGGGTTTTTTTACTTTCCAGAAAGAACACATATGGCTTAATTATACTCATATTATCAATGACATCATCCTTACTTCAACAGCTTAATAACTGTGGTCTATGGTTTCAAGTGGAAGGAGCCAGGCAAGCCAAGTTCTTTTGGCGCCCCCTGATGTCCAGATCTTAGAGCTACATTATTAAGGGAATGATTTTCAAGTTACCAGTTCTCTCCTTTTGGAATTTAAGTTTTAATGTATTCTGTCTTAACTTGATATTGGTAAAACTTCATGAGACTTTACATAGAATATAAAATAGAATTATTTGGTAATTAAATTGTTTTCTGAATTTTATTTTATTTTGGTTTAATGTGTATGAGTGCTTTGTTTACATGTTTGTCTCTGCCTGATGGATTGCCTCAATCTGTAGTTATGCATGGTTGTGAGCCACATTGGGGGTGCTGGGAATGGAACCATGTTCTTCTGGATAATCTCTTATATGCTGATCCATCTCTCTAGCCCCAAGTAACCTGATTCGTTTTAAATAAATACTCAAACGAGTATAATTAAGCATAATTCACTTAAATTAGCAAAGTACTGATTTCAGCTTGTTTGTTTTCCCCATTAACCATATTTGGGTGTGGAACCAGCATCCACCATCTGCAAATGTATAGCCTGAATCGTGGTTGGACAGGCAGCACATTGCTCGTGGGTCACTGCACTGGGTTGTTCAAATGCTGGGTATTCTCACTACTGCTCAGCAGTTTCATTTTGTTGTTATAGTTAAGTTCTGTCAAAGCAGAAGGGCAAATAATGTGGCCCCTCTACAGGTTAAGGGTAGGTCAACAAATGGTATGTGCATGTGTGTCTGTGCCTGGTTTCTTTGTTTGAACAGAGTGTCATTCTGTAATATAGGCTTGTCTTTAACTTGTGATAATCCTCCTGCCTCAGCCCTCCAAGTACTGTAATTACAGGTATTTGTCATCATATCCAACACAAATGTTTAAGGACAAAGCTTCTCCATCTAGCATAGAAGGGAATAAGAACCTACAAAATCTAGGCTTAAAGTTTCTTACTTCATAAGGTGAAATTTCACTTAGAAGGCAAGACAGCAGTCAAACTTAAATATTTATGCACTCCACACATTAGCTAAAAGGAGCCACAGTTGATTCTTCTGTTGTCTTTCCTTTCTGTGATACATTAAATGGGGAACAGTGAAAATACCAGAGAAAGTAAAAATATTAAAACTCAAATATATTTTCTTCTTTGCAAACACATTGTAAGTTTATCTATTATATGACTTAGAAATGTGTACTACTCATTTTATATTTCCCACACATTTACATTTTCTGACTGCTACTCCAGTGTGTTCTATTTGCCTATGTAGTCTACATTGCTGAGTTTTTATGGCCACACATTATTCTTGTGTGTAGATTATCCTGACTTATTTAATCATGCAGTGCCTAAGGAGGCCAGAAGAGGGCATTTGATCCCTTGAAACTGGATTTATATGTATGCAACATGTAGATACTGTGAATACACCCTACCTCCTCTGGAAGAGCAGACAGTGCTCTTAACTGCTGAGCCATCTCTCCAGGCCCCATTTTCTTTTCCTTTCTTTCTTTCTTTTTTTTTTTTCATTTTACTTTTACTAGATATATTTTATTTACATTTCAAATGTTATCCTCTTTTCTGCTTTTCCCCTTAGACCCCCTACCCCATCTCCCCTCCCTCTGCTTCTATGAGGGTGGCTCCCAATGTCCCACCCCCTTCCACCTTTCTGCTCTTATATTCTTCTACACTGGGGCATTGAGCCTTGACAGGACCAAGGACTTCTCTTCCCATTGATGCCCAACATGGCCATCCTCTGCCAAATATGCAACTGGAGCCATGGGTCCATTTATTTCTACACTTTGGATAGTAGTTTAGTCCATGGGAGCTCTGGTTGGTTGGTATTGTTATTCTTATAGAGTCACAAACCCCTTCGGATCCTTCAATCCCTTCTCTAACTCCTCCATTCTCAGTTCAATAGTTGGCTGTGAGCATCTGCCTCTGTATTTGTCATGATCTGGCAGAGCCTATCAAGGGACAGCTATATGTCAACATGTAATTCTTGGCATCAGCAATATTCTTTGGGTTTGGTAGATCTCCAGGTGAAGCAGTCTCAGGATGGCCTTTGCTTCAGGCTCTGCTTCAAACTTTGTCTCCCTATTTTCTCCTATGAATATTTTTGTTCCCCCATCTGAGAAGGACTGAAGCATCTGCCCTTTGATCTTCCTTCTTCTTGAGCTTCATGTGGTCTGTAAATTGTATCTTGGGTAATCCAAGCTTTTGGGCTAATAGCCACTTATTAGTGTGAGTGCATACCATGGGTATCTTTTTGTCATTGGGTTACCTCACTCAGGATGATATTTTCTAGTTCCAGCCATTTTCCTAAGAATTTAATGAAGTCATTGTTTTTAATAGCTGAGTGGTACTCCATTATGTAAATGTACCACATTTTCTGTATCCATTCCTCTGTTAAAGGCCATCAGGATTCTCTCTAGCTTCTGGATATTATAAATAAGGCTGCTATGACCTTACTGGATTATGTGTCCTTGTTATATATTGGACCATTTTTTGGGTATATGACCAGGAGTGGTATAGCTGAGTTCTTAGGTAGTACTATGTCCAATTTTCTTAGGAACCTCCAGACTGAGTGCCAGAATGGTTGTACCAGCTTGCAATCCCACCAACAGTGGAGAAGTGTTCCTCTTTTTCCACATCCTCGCCAGTATCTACTGTCGCCTGAATTTTTGATCTTAGCTATTCAGACTGGTGTGAGATGGAATCTCAGGGTTGTTTTGATTTGCATTTCCCTGATGACTAAGGATGTTGAGCATTTCTTTGGGAGCTTCTCAGCCAGTCAGTATTCCTCTGTTGAAAATTCTTTGTTTAGCTCTGTATCCCATTTTTAATAGGGTTATTTGATTATCTGGAGTCTAACTTCCAGAGTTCTTTGTATATATTAGATATTAGCTCTCTATCTGATGTAGGGTTGGCAAAGATTTTTTCCCATTTTGTTGGTTGTCTTTTTGTCCTAATGACAGTATCCTTTGCATTACAGAAGCTTTGCAATTTTATGATATCCCATTTGTCTATTCTTGATCTTAGAACATAATCCATTGGTGTTCTGTTCAGAAAATTTTCCACAGTGCCCGTGTGTTTGAGGTTCTTCCCCAATTTCACTTCTACTAGTTTGAGTGTATCTGGTTTTATGTGGCGGTCCTTGATCCAATTGAACTTGAGCTTTGTACAGGGTGATAAGAATGGATCAATTTTCATTCTTCTACATGCTGACCACCAGTTGGACCATCACCATTTGTTGAAAATGCTATCTTTTCTCCACTGGATGGTTTTAGCTCCTCTGGCAAATATCCAGTGACAATAGGTGTGTGGGTTCATTTCTGGGTCTTCAATTCTATTCAATTGTTCCACCTTTGTTCAAAACCAGCTTGGTCAAACAAGAGGTTCCCCAGGGCAGGACCAAGGATTGAAAGAAAAAAAAGACCATTAGACAAAACTGTAACATGACTCCAGCCATTTCTGAGGCTAAAGTAAAATTGGTACATTTCAGTCCTCTTTTAAACCACTTTAATTACATGCAGAAAGGTAAGACCAATTCTGAGTCAGGTAAGAAGCAAGCCAATAATCAAAAATTCTGTGACCACCTTTCTGGGGACTAGGAGGAACTTCAGAGACAAAAGGAACTTCCAAGAGACATCTTCATCTTCACCTACATCTTCAGAGCCTGCTGTGAGCTTCAAATGTAAATGTTCTCAATCCCGGCCAGTTTCCTGAGATTAGGGGCAGAGTCAGATTCCTGCCTTGACTTACTTCTTTTGTCCTGTGATGTCAAAAATTCCCCACTGCCAACTGTCTAGTGGCACTAAAAACCTCTCCACATATCTTCTTGTCTCTGTACCAATACCAAACAATTTTTACCACTATCTCTCTGTAATACAGCTTGAGGTCAGAAATAGTGATTTCCCCAGAAGTTATTTTATTGTTGAGAATAGTTTAAGCTATCCTGAAGTTTTTGTTATTCCTAATAAATTTGCAATTTTCTCTTTCTAACTCTTTAAAGAATTGAGTTGGAATTTTGATGGGGATTGCATTGAACCCATAGATTGCTTTTGACAAGATGGACGTTTTTACTGTATTAATCCTGCCAATCCATAAGCATGAGAGATCTTTCCATCTTCTGAGATCTTCTTCAATTTTCTTCTGCAGCAACTTGAAGTTCTTGTCATGCAGATCTTTCACTTGCTTTGTCAGAGTTACAAGTTATTTTATATTCTTTGTGACTATTGTGAAGGGTGTCCTTTCCCTAATTTCTTTCTCAGCCGGTTTATCCTTTGAGTAGAGAAAGACTACTGATTTGTTTTAGTTAATTTTATATCTAGTCACTTTGCTGAAGTTGTTTATCAACTATAAAAGTTCTCTGGTGGAATTTTTGGGGTCACTTAAATATCCTATCATAGCATCTGCAAATGGTGATATTTTTCAATACGTATTTAACCTTCTTTTTGTTGTTTAATTGATCTATCTAGGCCTCCCACTACTATATTGAATAGGTAGAAAGAGCGTGGGTATCTTTGTCTACTTCCTTATTTTAGTGGGATTGCTTCAAGTTTCTCTCCATTTAGTTTAATATTGGCTACTGGTTTGTTGTATATTGCTTTTTACTGTTTTGGAATGGGCTTTGATTTCTGATCTTTCTAAGCATTTTATCACGAAGGGGTGTCGAATTTTATCAGCTGCTTTCTCAGCATCTAATGAAATGATTATGTGGGTTTTTTCTTTGATTTTGTTTTTATATTGGATTATGTTGATTGATTTCCATGTATTGAACCATCCCTGCATACCTGGGATGAAGCCTACTTGATCATGATGGATGATCATTTTGCAGTGTTCCTGGATTTGGTTTTCGAAAATTTTATTGAGTACTTTTGTATCTATATTCATAAGGAAAATTGGTCTAAAGTTTTCTTTCTTTGTCGGGTCTTTGCATAGTTTAAGTATAAGGGTAATTATGTCTTCATAAGAGGAATTACGTCATGTTCCTTCTGTTTCTATTTTTGTGGAATAGTTTGGAAAGTATTGGTATTAGGTCTTCTATGAAGGTCTTATAGAATTCTGTCCTAAACCCATCTGATCTTGGGCTTTTCTTGGTTGGTAGACTTTTGATGACTGCTTCTATTTCTTTAGGGGTTATGGGACTATTTAGATGGTTTATCTGATTCTGATTTAACTTCGGGACCTGTATCTATCTAGAAAATTGTCCATTTTAATATAGATTTTTTTCGGTTTTGTTGAGTATTGGCTTTTGTAGTAGAAATTGATGACTTATTTTAATTTCCTCAATTTCTGTTGTTATGGTTCCCCTTTCCTTTCTGATTTTGTTAATATGAATACTCTTTCTGTTCCCTCTGGTTAGTCTGGCTCAGGGTTTACCAATTTTGTTGATTTACTCAAAGAACCAGCTCCTGGTTTTGTTGATTCTTTGTATAGTTCTTTTTGTTTCTACTCCGTTGATTTCAGTGCTGTGTTTATTTCCCGCCATCTATTCCTGTTGGGTGTATTTGCTTCTTTTTGTTCCAGAGCTTTTAGGAGTGCTGCCAAGCTGCTAATGTATGCTCTCTCCAGTTTCTTTTTGGAGGCACTCAGACCTATGAGTTTTCCTCTTAGCACTGCTTTCATTGTGACCCATTAGTTTGAGCTTGTTGTGCCTTCATTTTCATTAAATTCTTAAAAGTCTTTCATTTCTTTCATTATTTCTTCCTTGACCAAGTTATCATTGAGTAGAGCATTGTTCAGCTTCCATGTGTATGTGGGCTTTCTGGTGTTTGTTTGGTTAGTTGGTTGGTTGTTTGGTTGGTTGGTTGGATTTTGTTTTGTTATTGTTGTTGAAGATCAGTCTTAGTCCATGGTTATCTGATAGGATGGATGGAAATATTTCAATCTTCTTGTATCTATTGAGGCCTGTTTTGTGACCAATTATATAGTCAGTTTTGGAGAAAGTATCATGATATGCTGAACATGAGGTATTATTTTTTGTTTTAGGATGAAATGTTCTATAGCTATCTGTTAAATCCATTTAGTTCATAACTTCTGTTAGTTTCACTGTGTCTCTGCTGTATATTGTCCTATAGCCATTTGTATTTTGATATTAATTCCACTTCCCCAAAAATGGCTGCCTACTCAGGAGACTTTATCAGAACCTTCCCATTTTAATTAGTAAAATAAAGGTGAGAGCCAGTGATTGGGCAGGGGAAGAAAAGGTGGAGAGAAGGTCAGAAGGGAGAGATAAAGAAAGAGAGAGGATGATCAAGATGGAGCTCCAGGAGGATGAACTGGATCCAGGTAGACTTAATTGATGATAGGTAGCATTTTAAGAATTTCATAGGTCTTTTATCTCATATGGAAGGGCAGTTTGTATCTTTGTCTATTTGATGTAATCTTATTGTGTAGAGGGTTGGTTTATTGAGAGTTTGATATATAAACCTTTATCAAAAGCTATTGGATTTTAGAGTCATGTTTCTGCTGGGTGGGGCAGTAATTCCACCCGAGAAAGGGGCAAAAGCATCAGGGCAGGCAGAGGAAACCACAGGAGAAGAATACAGCTTGTGGACCACAGTGACAGAATCTGTGCATGAGGCTCCATACTAAAAGGTGCTCCAGCAGAGTGAGACTGTGGGACTACTAAAGAGATAAGCCATCATATTTTAATATTTACTGCAACATGTCTTTGTTTAGTTTCTGTTTCCATGATCTGTTTATTGATAAGAGTTCTGTGTTGAAATCTCCTACTATGTGTGAACTGCAATGTGTTCTTTGAACATTAATAAGTTTTTTGGTTTTGAGGGGGGTTTTGTTTTGTTTTGTTTTGTTTTGTTTTCAATAAATGTAGTTGCCTTTGCTTTTGGAGCATAAATATTCAAAATTAAAGTTTCATCTTGGTGGATTTTTCCTTTGATGAGTATGAAGTGTCCTTCCTTATCTTTTTAGATAACTTTTGGTTGAAAATCAATTTTATTTGATATTATAATGGCTACTTCAGCTAGTTTCTTGGGACCATTTGCTTGGAAAAAATATTTCCCAGCCTTTTACTCTGAGGTAGTGTCTGTCTTTGTCACTGGAGTGTGTTTCTTGTATGCAGTAAAATGCTTGGTCCTTTTTACAAATCCAGTCTGTTAGTCTATGGCTATTTATTGGAGAATTTAGTTCATGTATGTTGAGAGAAATTAGGGGCCAATGTTTGTTGCTTTCTGATATTTTTGTCATTAGAGGTGAAATTGTGTTTCTGTGGTTGTCTTCTTTTGGGTTAGTTGAAAGATTACTTTCTTTAGGGTGTAGTTTCCCTCTTTGTGTTTGGAGTTTTTTATCTATTATCCTATATAGGGCTGGAATTACACAAAGATATTGTATAAACAGGGTTCTGTCATAGAATATCTTGGTTTCTCCATCTATGATAATTGAGAGTTCTGCTGGATATAGCAGCCTGGGGTGGCATTTGTGTTCTCTTAGGATCTGTATGACATCTGCCCAGGATCTTCTAGCTTTCAGAGTCTATTAAGAAGTGTGATGTGATTCTGATAGGTCTGCTTTTGTATGTTTTTGTTACTGACATTTTCCCCTTACTGCTTTTAACATTCTTTCTTTCTACTGTGTTTTTGGTATTTTATTATGTGGCAGGAGGAATTTCTTTTCTGGTCCAATCTATTCAGAGTTCTTTAGGCTTCTTGTATGTTTTTGGACATCTCTTTCTTTAGGTTAGGGAAGTTTTTCTCTATAATTTTGTTGAAGATATTTACTGAGCCTTTAAGTTTAGAATCTTTGCTCTCTTCTATACCTATTATTTTTAGGATTAATCATCTCATTGTGTTCTAAATTTCCTAAATGTTTTGGATTAGGAGTTTTTTGCATTTTCATTTTTTTTTGACTGCTATGACTATGTTTTCTATGGTATCTTCTGCCCCTGAGATTTTTTCCTTCATCTCTTGTATTCTGTTGGTGATCCTTGTGTCTATGACTCCAGATCTTTTTCCTAGGTTTTCTATCTCTGGAGTTGTCTCCTTTTATTATTTCTTTAATCTTTCTATTTCCATTTTTAGATTCTGGATGGTTTTGTTCAATTCCTTCACCTGTTTGGTCCTATTTTCCTGTTGGCCTCTAAAGGATTTTTGTGGGGTTTTTGTGTGTACATTTGTGTGTGTGTGTGTGTGTGTGTGTGTGTGTGTGTGTGTATTTCCTCATTTAGGGCTTCTGTCTGTTTATCTATGTTGTCCTGTATTTCTTTAAGGGACTTAGTTATTTATGACCTCCCTTAAAGTTCTCTAATATCATCATGAGTTTTGATTTTAAATCAGAATCTTGCTTTTCTAGTGTGTTGGATATTCAGTACTTGCTATAGTGGAGGAACTGGGTTCTGATAATGCCTGTCACCTTGGTTTCTGTTGTTTAGGTTCTTAGACTTGCCTCTCACCATCTGCTTATTTCTCATGTTAGCTGGTCTTGCTGATTCTGACAGTGGCTTGACCCTCTGGTAAGCCTGTGTGTCAGCACTATTGGGGGACCAGCTCTCTCCCAGCAATGTGTGGGTCCAGAGAACTGTTGCACAGGATCAGCACACTGCACAGACAAAAACTGAGAGGATCATGTCCCAAACTGCTTCTCAATTTCTGTGTCCTGAAAGCTCCATGCAGGTCCCTCAGAGCAGACGTGGTGGACTTACCTGTGCTCTCAGATGTTTCAGCACTTTTGTGTGATTAGCTCTCTCTCAGTGGGGACTGGGTATAGAGAGCTGGGAAGATAGCTTTGTGAATAAAGTGCTTGCTGTACAGGAATGAGAACCCACAAAAGGCCATATGCAGCAGTGTGTGTCTACAATGCAGTGCTTGGGTAGGGCAGAGTCCAGCAGATCCTAGCCGCTGACTAGCCAGTCAGTCTAGCCCATCACTGAGTTCCAGGTTCAATAAGAGATCCATGTTTCAGAGAAATAAGCTGAAAACAATAGAAGTAGAAACAGAATGTAAGCCTCAGCCTTCCACATGCACCTACATGAAAGAAAGTATCCTCACATATACAAGCACACACTCATACACACAGCTAAAAGCATGTACATGTATACACCACACACGTCTGTATTACCCACACAGAAAGTTAAACACACACATACACATACAGGTCACAAATAGATCGAGTCCCATATGGCGGGACGAAGGAAGAAGGGGAAGAAAGGTAGAAAGAATTAAGCACCTTTTAAGATCCATGTTGTCAAAATAAATTTCTATTACTCTATTGGTAATTTGATACTGCAGTTATATCATTTCCACTCTTACATCTCCTCTCTACCTCCTTTTCCTCTGAAATTCATGATCCCTTCTTGTACAATTATATATTTACAATTCTACTGGTACGCGCATGTGTGTGTTCGTGTGTAAGTGTGTGTGTGTGCATGCACACGTGCATGCACATGCATATGTGTCTTCTACTGAGACCCTTCAGTGTTGTACTTTTGTATTTTGTTGGAGCTGACCATTTGAGACGAATAGTTAGGAAACTTACCTCGGAAAACAACTAATTTTCCCTTCCTCAAAAACCATTGCTTGCCTGTGGCTCTTCATTGAGGAGTGGGGTCTTGTGAATTTCCTTAATCTTCACAGGCACATCAAGTGGTGTATATATTGTGCACATCTTATTTAATATGGATTTAATTTAACTATACTGTTGAGAAACCATGGAAGCAGACTCTGTTTACAAGACACTATCTTGCAAGAGACATCTTGGTCTTGTGGTTCTCTCCATCTTTGTCCTCTCTTTTCCACCATGTTTCCTGAACTTTAGGTATTGGGATTATGGCATAGATATGCCAATTGGGACTGTGCACCCCATGGTCACCTAGTTTTAGCATTTTGACCAGTTGTACATTCCTGTGGGAATCTCCATCTCTTCTGAGAATAAGTTTCTTTGAAGAGGGCTATGAGCTACACCAACCTGTGGTTCTAAGGATAAGTATTTAGAAATATTTAGAAGCTATATTGACTTAGAAAAATGATAGCAATAGTTGCTAGATTTTATTTTTTAGCAAATATCAATTTACTTTTTAAAGAATCCATAAAAAACAGTTTATTATTGTTAATTAAACATTAATGGTGGGCATTATACATGCTTAAGAACCTCAGGAAATTAAAGGTCACAAAGATCTGTATGTTGGAGAAGTTTTATGGGAGAGAAGATAGTAGGACAGAATAATTCTATAACAACCTGCTTTGCCTTATAAGTACAAATACAAATAAAAGCAAGAAGCAAGATGAAGGCTGACATGATTTATGACTGAAAAGATAAAAATTCTGCTGCATTAAAATTATTTTTGGTTTGCTTGATAATGAAGGTCTTTTTCAACAGTGAAACCCCAAGTAATTAAGAGTTTATATTCGGGCTGGAGAGATGGCTCAGTGGTTAAGAGCACTGACTGCTCTTCCAGAGGTCCTGAGTTCAATTCCTAGCAACCACATGGTGGCTCATGACCATCTGTAATGGCATCTGATGCCCTTTTCTGGTGTGTCTGAAGACAGCTACAGCATGCTCATATAAATAAATAAATCTTTTTTTAAAAAGAGTTTATTTTTAAGGAATTAACATCTCCTCCATAGAGAATTTTTTTCTGATTTATTTTCTAAATTACTTGTGTACCACTGGTTTTCAACATTTTATCCAGGTAGGCTACTGGCATTTCTTTTTATTGCTGCTCTTCAAAGAGAGTCTTTTCCTTGCATTTATAGTCTGGTCTTGGGCAGTGGGCATGGGTGCAGATGCCTATAGTCCTATCACATGGCGGGCTAGAGAGGAGGAATTTTTAGTTCAGGTCCAGCCTAGACCATGTATCAAGAACCTGCCAATGAATGGATGGATGAATGAATGAATGAATGAATGAATGAATAAGAAGAATACAATCAGCCAAATCTTGGTCTGAGGCTGAGATACTAGTCCAGTTGTAGAACACTTATCTGCTTGGTTTTAGTCCTCATGACTGCCAACTATAACAACAATTAAAAGTTTAAAAAGAAAACCCACCTCAAAGAGAAACTGAAACAGCTCCTTTATAGTAAACGTTAGAAGGCTTGCATGATCTCATTTCTTTTTACTTTTACTGTAAAGCAAAGCTTATCTGGGATGGGGCAGGGGTGGGGGTGGGAGGGGCGGCAATCAATTTCTCAGAACAGCAAGTCAGGCTTTAGCACACCCAGGAGGGAAGTTTTTCTGGTTACAGAGCCATTCTCCTTTGGTCTTGCATATTCTTAAGGTCACTTAGTAAGACTGGGTGTCTTCAGAATATTAAATAAGAGCTAACATTTCTTGACTATCAGTATGCGTGGGGTCCTATGTAAGCATTTTACCTATAAATTGTCCTTTACGGCCATAGACCTACAAAACCAACATAATCATTGCTTCCCATGTGGACAAAAGCCATAAGGTCCAAACATTTGTGGAATGTTACAAAACTGGTAAAACGCCAGGTCCTAGCACACTCAAGCTGTGGATTCCAGAACAGCTGAGCTGCTTGCCTTCCCCAGAGACCTAGGGAATGGCCGATCCCAGCCACTTGTTTACAGGCTCTGAACACCCCAATAATAAAGCCTTGCCAACAGAGTTTCCTTTCTAATGGAGGGCTCACTGTGAAAATGTACGTGCAAGAAAATAATAATAGTATGCCATCAACTCCTTCAAACCTTGACGTGACTAGATGATGAGGAAGCAGGGTTAATTTGTGGTGATGATGGTGAAACCACGGAGCTCCAAATATCTTGAGATGGTATCAAGAAGGAGGTGGTCTGAGGGAAAAAAAAAAAAAAAAAGACCATGTGGGAAAGGTAGACGTTGTTCAAGGCAGGGTAGTCGTGCTCAAATCATAGTAAGTTTTCCAAGCTGGTTTCAGTCGAGTAAATTATCTCAAGTACAGTGTTTCTCAGAGTGGGAGCCCTGAGACCGGAGCATTGGAAATGCGGATCCCGGGACCTCTTCACTCCCAGATACTTCTGTAAGGAAGTGTAAGAACCAATGTTCTAAAGGACAGGCCAACCTTCACGATAGAGAAGCGCTGGGTGTGGTGGCTACTACCTGTAATTCCAGTTGGAGGCACGGCCTCACCAGGACTGCAAAGGCAGGCTGGACATCATAGTGAACTCTCAGCCAGCCTGGAATATATAATGAGACCCATCCTCCCACCCCAACAACAGAGAGGATTACTGGTTACCGGTCAGCCCAGGTTTAGTTTCCAGCTCTCCGTGATCAGTGTTCCCAGCTTCTTCTTCAGTTCCTTAGCTGACACAAATAGAAAACAAAGACAAACAACACCATCTTAATGAGACCAAATGCAAGGGAGATGGCACCCAGAACAGAGGAACCAAACTGGGTTTTCAGGGGCCCAAGCGTCTCACTTATGTAAATAAATGATTGGCTCCCAAAGCCATATAGCTATCCACTACTCGCAATCTGGCATTTCTACACATACTTGTAGAGTTCTTTGCTCTCTTTTCTAGAGTTCATGCTTGGTTTAATGATCTGCTCCTGCGCACTGGGTTTATCTGGGTCCCATTTGCTGCCTCTGAGCCAGATCTGTCGGCTAGGTTCAGCTATAATATGAAAGTGGGCTTTGTAAGAAAGCCTCGGGGAAGAGCCGACAGCTCTGCAACCTGGTCACTGGTGAAAGTGTCTTTGTAAGCAGCACACAGTGTCAAGCGGTCTTGGAAGCAGATTGGGGCTCTGCTGCTTAGTGTCTTCAAGAAAGAACACCCAGCAGGGATTTAAAAAAAAAAAAAAAAAAAAAAAAAAACAAAGCAAAACCCTAGGAGACACAAGTGTGAAAGCCAGTTTTAGTAATAATAGGGTTCAGTGGATATTTGAGAATTTCAACAATTCTCTCTGTACTGTCTGGCTACTTTCCTGCCCACCTAGGCATCCCTGGCAGCCTGGGTTCTGGGCAGGTCTGTGCTCAGGAATAGTGTCCGTGTGACTGTCTCTGCAGCATCTGGTTTCGTCTGACTGTGAGTCCTCATCGCCACTCAGAACCGCCGAGGGCTTCTAACCTATCAACCGGGACAACTGCTGTAGAAACCCCTGGGGTCTCTAAGCCCAGAAAACACCCGAAATGAGAAGGACAATTTGTCAATAATTTATCGCAAACCAATACTGAAAACCAAGTCATTTCCCCGAACACGGCTCTGTCGTACAGGCCCTCTCTGTAATGGAAAAAGGTTCCAGTTTCATAATCCTTTTATGGAGTTAGAGCACCAGGGAGAAAGCAGTAATTTCATAATGACTAATTAGTGCTTAAGCTGCAACTTTCAGAAGAAGTTTCCCAGAGAAGACAGACACCTATTTGGATGGTTTTCCAGAGGAAGGCAAGTGTGAGCAAACTGTAAGGCTTCATTTCACTTTGTCCCTGTGAAGTTACTGCCTGTGGCATCACCAGCTCAACTATTTAGGTGCTCATTAGTTCTTCGGGATTTTTCGTGCATAAAAAAGGAGAAAAACATATTACTAGAATTCAGTGTATGTGCTAGTAAATGTAATGCAAATTTAGCAATACTGTGTAAAATGTGCTTTCCAAATTTTCTCTCATTTACAATTAGAGATTTGTCATTCACACATAAGAGATGAGTTATAATTTGTAGATTCTTAGTTAATAAACTGTGAAACAA
Source organism: Micromys minutus (assembly GCF_963924665.1). NCBI lineage: Eukaryota > Metazoa > Chordata > Mammalia > Rodentia > Muridae > Micromys > Micromys minutus. The sequence continues at coordinate 16,576,292 of NC_137953.1, forward strand.
ACACAGTGTTCCTTAAAATATGAGCCTTTTTGGACTTTTTATTGAGGTTTTTATCTTCTGGTCCTGCCTCCAGTAAACCGCTGTGCTTCTTCCCACGAAGTAACAACAACTCAAGAGTTTGGAAGGGCTAGAGAGATTGCTCTGTGGATGGGAGTATAAACTGTTCTCCCCAAGGGGCTACTAGATGATTTAAACGTACACTAAGCCCCAAAACAAAGGTAGACTTTGGAAGAATCTTTGACAGTAGGTAAAATTCTTATCTCTAAAACTTTGGCGTGCTTTGACTGCTGATCCTCATCTCTATGTGGTCCACGTGGCTTGGGGAATTTCATGAGCAGCATCTTTTCTTTTCTCTTATTCATTGCCACAAGATTCCTTTGTTCATCTTTTTTTCCCTCTCTGTAAACTTACTTACAGTGGAGGAATGCTTGAATTAAGAGAGTCCCGTGGATGTATCTCTGCGTACCTTGCCATCTTTAATGTACATGGATGGTACAATCATTAATCCACAAAATAACTCTTGTCTGGCTTAATCTTCCAGGTGTCCTGCTGGTGTACCACTGTTTCTTCCTTGGGTTTCTGATGCCTGCCTGATATTCTGTGTTCAGTGTCTTCACGTTACCAATCAGTATATATATGCTAGACCAAATTTTTGTCCTTGGTCTGATGGTATTGAGTTCCACCATCATGAGTTTGCCCAAGGATGATAGCACTTAAATGCTGTTACACAGTTTAATTATTAGAATATTAGAAAGATGGGGACCAAAAGGAGACAAATATATTTTAAGAAAATAGGAAGGGTGGAAAAGAAGACTACCTTTTTCTTTGACTCTTTTTTTCTTTTGAAAAAAAATATCAGGACAGCACACCTGTCGGCTCTGACCTAAGTTCTTATAATGCAGCCCTTAATGGACACAAAGACTGACAAAGGAGGAAGTGAGTAAAACAGTCTCATAGATGCTTGTGTTTGTGACAAAAGAAACCCACTTATAGAAACACTGCCTTGAAAAATATTAGAGACATGGAGCACGAGATATATGGGAAAGAATCAACAGGTAAGGGAAGGACATCCATGTGCAATGACATCTGTCCCAAAGCTAACTATAATAGTAAGAATTTGAAGCCAATTTAAATGTCCAACCTAGCAATAGAAAAGTGTTTCCAATGCTTTAATTTATGCAAAATGTGGTACCCGTACTTTAGGTAAACTGTCTCCTCATTGTGGTAGTTTAAATGAGAATGGCCCCATAGGCTGATGTGTTTGAATGTTTAATCTCTAGTTATTGGAATTGTTTGCACATTAGAAGTGTGGCCTCTTTGGAGATGAACACAGAGCTATCTGACTCTCCTTCCTGTTTCTCCTCCGTACCTGCAACATGGAGGTCAGATGTGAGATCTCAACTACTATTCTAAGATCTATACCTGCCCACCGTGGATCCCACAATGATTCTCTGAAACTGTCAGCGAGTCCTCAGTTAAATATCTCCTTTTATACACTGCCTTGATTGTGGTGTCCCTTGACAGCAAGAGAACAGTAACACAAAACACAAAAATCCCTGAGTTGAAGCATGGCTGGTTTCCAGTTCTACTTGGAAGAGCACAAGTCACAAAGACAATTAATAATTTGTCTGGGATTAGGTAATTTCAAGTGGTGGAGCTAGGACCTGAACTACTTTATGTGAGTCAACAGTTTGTATTCAAAAGAGCTTTTCAACAGGATTGTGATCGAATTGATACTGTATTGTATGAGTGTGACCGGCGTTAAGTAATCACAAGTGTGTTTTGAATCATTTTAATGAGGAAATGCTCCTTATATAATGTTGAATGAGGAAGGCACGGGACACCGTGGTTAAAGCATATGGTCTCCAAGAGAACACTGACGTGGAAACAATACTTAATGACGGTTTAGGATAAGTGTCTCTACGTTTTGAAATCCTGTATGCTTCCATAATCTTCTGTGCTTCCCACGAGACCCCCAATTAGTGTGTTTACTGAATGGTCAAGAAAAATATCTGGAGAAAATAACCCATCAGCTGAAGATTGAAAGAATCAGTGCCCGGCACTTTAGCTCCATAATACACACTGTGCTGTGCTCGAGAGCCCCATGAAGCCAGGCAGGGCTAATACACTGGGACTTATCCCCAGAGCAGCAATGCTTTTTGGGGGGTTCCGGACTGCTGCCTGGGCCACTACCCTGAACTGTCCTGATGCAACAGTGAAACTCACAAGACTAGTGATGAGTACAAAGTAAATATAAAAACTAGGCGAGAAGTTCCACTCTTCAGCTTCCATGTAGGTGACATGAGCAAGTTAGTGACCACGTCTAAGTCTTCTCTCAATCCTCCAGGAAATGGCAGGCTTAGTTATGGTGAAGTTTTAGACACGATGGTGAATCTCAGCAGAGAACATGTGAGGTCTACTGTCACCTGAAACACACGGGAAGGTACTGAGTGGTTGCTTCACAGTGATGACACACAGTTGGCCAGAGGTGGACACAGAGCAGCTAAGGAGATCATTTGCCACCAACCCTAAGAAACAAATAGAAACCATTATTTCCAAAGCCATTATTTCTTTGGAGTAGATTTGGTTAATTTAGCCTTGTATTTGTTGGACTAGAGAGTATATTTATACTAAAGAGTATAGTTATGCCCAAGGATAACTATTCTTTTTTAATATTTTTATTGGATATTCTCTGTATTTACATTTCAATTTTTTAAAAAAATTTACCCCCCCACTCCCATCTCCCATCTCTCTACACTTGCTTCCATGAAGGTGCTCCCTCTCCCAACCACCCTCTCTACCTCAGCACCTTGGCGTTCCCCTACACTGGGAAAATGAGCCTTCACTGGACCAAAGGCCTCTTCTCCCATTGATGCCAGACAATGCCATCCTCTGCTGCATATGCAACTGGAGCCATGAGTCTTCCCATGTGTGCTCAATGGTTGGTTTTAGTCCCTGGGAGTTCTGGATGGTTTGGTTGGTTGATAATGTGGCTCTTCCCATGGGGTTGCAGACCTTTTCTGTTCCTTTGGTCCTTTCTCTAGCTCTTTCACTGGGTTCCCCATGTTCAGTCCAATGGTTAGCCGCAAGCATCCTCCTCTGTATCAGCATGGCTCTGGCAGAGCCTCTGAAGGGGCATCGTATGTGGTCAAGGATAACTATTCTTACTGAAAACAGCCTAACTTCTTTCCAGACACTTCTTCTAAGTGTTCTAAGAACACTGTGTTCTCAGAGGTTCACTCTCACTTGCAATGTCAGTATATGTAAACTACGTTCAAAAATCTTTCCTAATTAGAAAGTATTTGGGTTACTGAATATCCTAAAATATATCCTGTGAGAATATACCAGTCATGTGATGTAACACTCTACGGCAGGACAAAATTGTCCCAGTAGTTGCAGAATCCCACAGGTAATAAAGAACTAACAGAGAAAGTGTGGGGTTTTGCAGCATGTTAGCTAAGGACCTGGTGGTTAAAGCTGATATAAGCAATGTCTCACACCTGTGAAACAGTCTATGCATGTGGCATTTTAGTTGTGAATGCTTTCATAGGTTAAAATACCCAAATGTACCACAAAATACTAATAGCTGTTGAATTAAGAGGGTAGACATGGGTTATTTTTTATCTCACACTTCTTTTTCCTGTTACAATACCTTCATCATAACTTTTTGCTTTCATGATAAAAAAAGAAATTTAAGTATGACATAAAGAAACTAGCCACTTGGGGGTGGTATAACTTGGCGAATGTGTGGCTTCATTTCAGTCCTTTGCTAAAAAAAAAATTTTGTCATAAACTTGATTTCTTCTCTGATAGTTCTGTTTATAAGTTAATTTGCTCAGATATCTAATTCTTTGTAAAATTACCCTCTCATCATTAAGCACCTCTTTTAAAACGACTAGTTTAATTTAAATGCAAGTAACTCATTGATTTGAAGCTATGATAACAGACTCTAAGAGAAAATTGTATCTACTCATTAAGGCTAATAAATGGGAAATATAGTTATTTTCATATGATAAAAGTTAGTAACCTAATGAAGTTTTCATTGCCAAATCAACTGTAGTTTATATAAAGAATTATATTATCTTGTAATAAAAAGCACAATTTGTTATCTTTAAATAAAATGCTAGTTTTCAAATAATAAAAGTAAAAATAAAAATAACATCAATGTATGTTGTAAACCTCTGTCTTTGCCAAAGGGAAAATTATGCTGCACTCTAATGTTGTTTTTCTGCTTTTAACATTCTGAGAGCATGTAGCTGCAAGTTCTTGAGTTGTGAGAACTATCATTGCTCTTCTACATGAGCGAACCTGGCAGCTGGCCATGACCACATAACCTTCACCACTTAGAATTTAGTGGAACCACTTGCTTGGGCACAGAAGAAACTTAGCAAACAGTGAGAAGCTGAAAACAATTCCCAATTGCCATCACTCACAGGAAACACTTCTGTCTTTCTGTCAAACACAAGACAGACCTTACAGGTTCCTGAGGCATTCATCTTCTAAAATCCCCAGCCCATAGTTTATAGAAAACCACATAAAATTAGCTTTTTTCCCAAAAGTTCTAAAGGCTTATATACAAATCTTTCCTTTGAACACACATTGTGCATTTTGAAACAAGTGTCCCATGAACCACACTTTATCCCAAAAGCCTTATGGCAGCTTGACAATAGGAATATCTCCAGTTGTGTAAGACCCTTTTTCAGAAGGTGAGTTGGAAAAACGCTGGAGCAGCTAGCTGCGGTCTAGGGGACGCTGAACTTAGATCCTCCTTCAGAGCTGTGTCTCCTGCCAAGACTGAGGGTTTTGTCCATGAAGTCACCTGTGGCTGCTCTCAATTATTAGGAAGCAGGAGATGGGCAAGCTTGCTCTGGAACGCTTTTGAATTCTGACTTAAAGTAAATTAACTGCCAAGCCTTCTTACCTCACCCAATTCTGAAGCTTTCATTCCTGGGGCCCTGAAAGTGTAATGACTAGACAGGACTGGCTTAGAGCCACAGGAGCAGGAAGGCAGCAGAGAGGAATTCTTAGTTACATCTCTGTATTGCAACCCCAAAATACCCTCTCTGAAAAGTTCATCTTAGTGCAGCCAAGCCAGAGCCTGTCCGAAGGCAGAGGTGGCACACATCGAAGAAGCTTAGGCGTCTTAGCATCACCAATTTGAAGAAACCAAGTAGAGACAAGTTATTGTTGCATTTTTGTGGCAGGGTGGAATCTTTATCTTGGTATTGTCTTGTTATTTGTTGCCTAGAAACCAAGGGAAATTGCTAGCCACACTGGTATTTTAAAGCCTGGTGTAGTTTTTAACTGTCCCTGCAAAAGTCCCTCCTTTGAGATGTACTCACTGAAAAGGAAATAAGAAAGCGTACACATTTGGGACCTTGCTCTATTCCCCCTCTGAACCTGTTAGAAGGACAAGTTTAATCACTTCCAAACAAGAGAAGACGTCTCAGGAAAGTGAGCCATCTGAATGCTAAGACCTAAAATGCTAACACCTGAATTATAAATACAGAGAATATTCAATAATAATTTTTTAAAGACCTAAAATGCTGACACTCTTTCTTGTTTCAAGTTTCCCAGCTTATATCAAAATCATCCCATGAACCTCAGATGATTGAGATGCTCCCTGCTACAGTCTTCAAGGGACATGCTACTTCAGGTAAACACACACACACACACACACACACATGTATTTATGCATGTAGGTACACATGTATATTTACTAAGGCCTCTTGAGCCTCCAGCAGATAACGTTCACACCAAAACTGATGTGTCAGCATTTCTTAGAAAAACAACAAGCTATTTTCTATGGGAAAATACTTAATTAGTTTCAAAATGTGCTTACACTGAATGCAAGCCAAAGCAGCAGTGTGGTGTTCAGGTTGTCATTTCAGTGGGCTCTGGGTCTCAAGTCCCAAAAATGTCTTTTTAAAAATATGCCACCTACTTACCATGTGCTAGAATTGTATATACATCCTCAGTCGATCTCCAGAGCAACCTGTTAAGACAAATTCCATGAATCTACTTTATTGGTGGGAAAACTGAAATTCAGGAAGGTTGAAAATATTTAAATGTACAAAGCTGTTAGAAATAATGCAAAGATTTCTTTTTTGATTTCCTTTAATTTGTTTGTGTTTTGGTTTGGTCTGTCTGTTTATAGCCCAGTCTCAAAATGTCCTAAAACTCACTCATAGCAAGCCTCCTGCCTCAGCTTCCTAATGCTGGGACTATGGGCTTGAGACACTATACTCAGTCCAATTCCTTTAAGTACACAAGTCTTTGTTCTTTCTCTTAGATGAACCAGCTCCCATTTCATTTGCTAGTATGTCTTGATACTTTTTTTAAAATTTATGTTCACATCTAAATGTTTCAGAAATGTAAAAATATTAAATAAAATTTTACAATGGACAAATATAACCCTAAATTGAAATTTGACACTGGAAAACTTGAGGCCTGACTATTTTACTAGTAAACTATTTCCTTCCTGGCACATAAATCTAACAGGCCTTAAATAAGAACATTTGGGGTCGTATCGATATTTCTGCTCTTTTGTTAGTTTATTCAACAAATGTGTGGTAAATAACTAGGTACTAGGTACTGTTCTGAGTAGTGATTGGTATATGCTTATTATCCTATCCAGGAGGAGGTGGAAGCAGAAAGAGCAATAGCTCAAAACCTAAGATACAGAGCAGGTTAGAAACCAGGCTGGACTACATGAGCCCTTGTCAAAGAAGGAGGCATGGAATGGGGAGAGAAGAAGGAAGGGAGGGAGGGAAGGAAAGGAAGGAAGGAAGGAAGGAAGGAAGGAAGGAAGGAAGGAAGGAAGGAAGGAAAGAAGGAAGGAAGGAAGGAAGGGGGAAGAAAGAAGGAAGAAAGGAAGGAAGGAAGGAAGGAAGGGGGAAGAAAGAAGGAAGAAAAGAAGAGGGAAGAAAGAAGGGAGGAAGGAAGAGGGAAGAAAGAAGCAAGAAAGGAAGGAAGAGGGGAGGAAAGAAGTTAGGAAGAGGGAAGAAAGAAGAAAGGAAGGAAGGAAAGAAGAGAGAGAGAGAGAGAGAGAGAGAGAAGAAAAACAAAGCCTTTGTCTTCATGAAGCTTCTACTCTTGATAGGTAATAAAAACTATTAGAAAATCAACAAAATGTTACATGCTACACAGAAACATGAAGCAAGAAAAGACACCTCCACACAGATTCCTAATTGCAGACATGCACATTGAAATTTCTGTGGAAATTTTAGAGGCTGGGGACTCATGGCTGCTCCATTAAACGTACAGTGCTGTGTCTTATGAAAATTAAAATGGGAATCTCAACAAGTTTATAATTATTCCCCAAAGTCATTGAGCTGATGAATGGCAGAGTTCAATTTGGCTCTTGGTCCTTCCTATCTCCTTATACCATTTCTCCAGGCACCACGTTCCTTGATCATCCTTCCTCTAATTCTACACTCTAATGCAGCAGGTGTGTGCTGCAGCTTGTAACCTCATTGGTTGCTTAGAATGTTCAATAATAACTCTTTGGCCCTAGGAAAAAAATATGAATTACCGAGTCTGTGTGACTTTGAGGCAGACTGAAGTTCACAGGCCTGTCTGGCAGGTGACTTTCAAGATGAGAGAGGATAGCTTGGGGCCTATGAATAAACATGTTGGATAAACTATACTGAGAGAGCTAAAAAGATTAATCCAAATTCAAGATGTAAAAGGGTTTTTTTTTTTTTAAGGATGTAAAATGTGGCCATTTTGATTTCTTTCTTACAGCATATGTTGTTCTAAGTAGAATTACCGCTTTCTCATAGGTAAAGTTTCATTTTAAAGAATGGTAAGAAGTGACAGATATATTTTGCCTCACAGAAAAGTTTATAAAAATGATCACAGTGGTGGCTTTGACCAGCCTTAGACACTGTCACAGCAGTTGGGAATTCTCAGCTGTCAGACAGACTGAATGAGGTTTGTCACGACACATACACCAAATATGTCTGTGCGAGTTGACCACATTTGCTGAAGGTGCACTTCTAGAAACCCACTGACCTCAGATGGATGTGGTCCAGTTTCCTCACACAGAAGATGGTTTCCTGGAGTATACAGTCAGGCAATCTGGAAAGGCAATCGCTTTGTAGTCCCGGGTGAAGTCTGACTCTGCTTCCCCTCCCTTTGAGATCAGTGACTTCAAACAGGGTACAGAGAACATTGACAGGGTCATCACAGGACACAAATGCCCAGTTAAAATTACTTTTCTTTCTTTTATTAGATAATAATCAAGACATTGCACTTTTGTCGGGAATGGTCTTCTTGGCCATCATGTTGCCGATCTTTTCTCTGATTGGGATATTTAACAGATCGCTTCGAATAGGGTAGGTTTCTATGGTTTTTAGTTCCTGGTTTAGAGCATATATATGTACTATCATAATGTAGTCAATTCATTTATTTACTAAAAGAAAAACCCACCTGAACATCCTCACTTTGAAAAAGAGAAATTATTGTGTGGGTGTCATGTGTGACTAGGAGTATGTGCCTGTGTCACAGGGGGTACACAGAAATTAGAGGATAGCGTTGTAGAATTGGTTCTCTCCACCTTTATGTGAGTTTCAGGAAACTCAGATCATCAGGCTTGTTCAGAGAGACCTTCACCTGCTGAGCCATCATCTCCCCAGCCCTGAAAATGAAAAGTGAAAGGACATTTATTTAATAAATACAAAAGTAAATAAATAAATAGATGATAGATAGATAGATAGATGATAGATAGATAGATAGATGATAGATAGATAGATAGATAGATAGATAGATAGATAGATAGATAGATAGATAGATAGATAGATACCCTTGTCAAGCTCCTTACACACATCTTCAAAATGACTTCATCAGAAAAGCTACATGTCCCATATTACAGATGAACTAAACAAGGCTTAGAAAGAAAGAAAAAAAAAGGTTGACTTCTCCACCCAAGGCCCTCAAACACTCATCAAGGAGAGATAGTGGATATCAACTTCCATGTTCTTCTCTTCCTACGCAGCATTAACACTGTACCTAGGCATTGTCCACAGTGCCTGGACTCTTAGCAGTGATCACAGCCCACCTTCACCTCTATCCAAACAAAACAGCTGAATCAGTGTGAAAGCAAGTGTGGCTGTTTTAATTTGTCTCTCCATTACCAACTGTGTTGATGGTTATGAGTCTAGCCTCAGGGCCCCTTCTATTTTAAAACTATCCTAACAATTCAACGCAAGTATACAGTATAGTTTGTTCATATTCCCTTCCCTGTTCCCTTCTCTTATTCTCCCATTTTGCACCCCACTTAGTTTTATTGGGGTTGCTTGTGTGTGCATAGATGTAGACGTGTTTACTAAACCATGGCCAACTTATCCTTAAGGAAAAATGATCCCCACTGGACCAGCAGCCATCACCTGCCAATAGCTCCTTTAGCTAGGGATGGGAATCATGTGCCCCTCCCATAGATATACTGGGATACTTTCTGGTTAAATCTCATACAGGTCTCATGCAGGTAACCACATTCGGTATGAGTTTGTGAGGGCTACAATGGTGCTGTGTTCTGAAGACAGCGTTTCACACACTCCTTCTAGCCTCAGGCTCTTGCATTTTTTTCTGTCCCTTCTTCACTCATGCTTTCTTGAGGGTGTCACAAATGGTCCAATCAGGCTGATCATTAAAATGGTTACTTACTTCTCTGGATTGTGACAAGTTATAAATCTTTGCATTGACTGCTGCTTGCTGCAAAATAAGCTTCTCTGACCAAGGTTGAGGATACTATGGGTATAAGCAAATATTTAGAAGGAAATTTTGACAACATGACTATTTAGCAAAACAACAGTAGTGCATCTCTTCCTTATTTGAGTTTATTCCCTCCTCAGACATGAGCTTACAGTTCTGTACTGAATTGCCTCCTATGGGAAGAGGTTCAAATCCAATCAGAAAGTGGTTTATTACCTCCCAGTAACATTTCTGGCACCATTACACCTGTGGACATATCTAGCATGGCATTTTATTATTGTCATATATGGCATTAGCACTGAGTAAAACCATTGATGACTTTTCTCCCTTAGTGGCCTATATAACCTCTTCCAGCACTATGAACACTGGCCAGTAGGGAGGAATATTCCAAGATAGTCCCAGCTTGATTTCTCTATGTTCTGCAATCAAAGTATAAGGTGCCTTCAGAAATAAGGTCTTACTATCTAGTTTTGTTGGGCAACTGTCTTAGGGTTTTACTCCTGTGAAGAGATACCATGACCATGGCAACTCTTATAAAGGAAAATATTTAATTGGGGCTGGCTTACAGTTCAGACTTTTGTTGTGGTAAATATTAAAAGGATGGCTTAACCTTTTATTGGCCCTCATGGTCTTACTCCTCAGACGAAGCTCTAGTATGGAACGGAGCACACACATGAAGTCCCCAGACCACTTGGCACTCCAAGCCACCTCTAAGAACTCAGGCTTGGTTCATTCTACCATCCCTTTGCTGCTTCTGTCCAGGGTTGATACAACTGTCCCAGGTGTTTCTTTCCTCCACCACCTGGCACAAACATGACTCCAAAACCCGATAGCTTTTCAAGCAGGTTTACATATTAAATTCTCAATCCATAAACCCTATATATAATATGATTACATCCAATGGACAAAGATACAAACCACCCTTCTGTATAAGATAAAAAAGACGTATAGAATCCCTTACAACTATTGCCAATTAAGCCCACCTGGATCTAGATCATCCTTCTCTACCTCTATCTTGATTCTCCCGGAATCTATCTTTCTGCCTCCACATCTGCTCCTTGACCTTTCTTTGCCTATCTCTCTCATGTCCAATCGTGTATCGCCTTAACATAAATCTACAGAAGTTTAGTCCATTATCATCATGGTGGGAAATATAGAGGCATGCCAGCAGACATGGTGCTGGAGAGATAGATGAGTGTTTTATATCTGGATCCACAGGAAATGAACAGTGACAGAGTGTCCAAGCTTGAGCTTCTGAGACCTCAAAGCCCATGCCCTAGTAACACACCTCTCCAAAAAGTGTACACATACTCCAACAAAGTCACACATCCTAATAGTGCCACTCCCTATGGGCCTATGGGGGCCATTTTTATTCAAACCACAATAGCAACTATAAATCAGTAGTAATAGCCTGTGTTGTCTTGGGGAAAGACCTATCTTCTTTCAAACAACTTCTCCCAGTGTGGTATTAGTAAAGGTCTATGCTTATTTGTTCAAAATGATATGAAGAAGGAAAGGCCTATTACTTTCTAAATGTTACCAGATACATTTGGTATTTCTAATATCCCAGTGGACTAAAGTTGCTTAATGTTGCAGTTTTCTAGTACATCTAATTATACAAAGATTTGGATGCACAAGAATATTCACTGGTTTCTGACTTAGACCATATATGTGGCCAATCAGAAATTGGAAACCAGTTTCTTTTCTTTTTTTTTCTTTCTTACTTTGTCACCACTAGTTATGTAACATAATTATTTATTATTTATACATAATTATAATAAATAATAAATTAAAAATTATTTATCAGGCTGGAGGGATGGCTCAGTGGTTAAGAGCACTGACTGCTCTTCCAGAGTTCCTGAGTTAAAATCCCAGTAACTACATGGTGGCTCACAACCATCTGTTATGAGATCTGATGCCCTCTTCTGGTATGTGTGAAGACAATGACAGTGTACTTATATATAATAAATAAATAAATTTTTTTTTAAAAATAATTATCCATCAAAATGTATAATCAAAATGAAAAATATTTTAAGGAAGCTAGTCTATAAGTTGTACCAACCTAATATGTGCATAGGCTTTTCCCACAGAATGTAAGCAATATTTCAAATTTTAAATTATATATTAATAAGCATAACCCAAGTAGCTTTTCAAGATGGACAGCTAGCTAGTAATTTTGCTTGGGGTGTATTAAAATGTAATTATTTACAATATAAAGGCTCTTGAAATGTCTTAATGTTCAAATAATATCTATAAAAATATTTTATGTATTTTGAAATTTTAAGTAATAACCATTTCATTACTTAATATAACCCAAAAACTTTTAGTTAACAATAATACATAAGAAAATAGAATTCATGGATAATTTAATTATTTAAGTTCTAATTTTAAGAAGATATAAAGGGATGTGGGAAGATGGTCTTTCAGTAAAGCACTTGCCTTGCAAGCAGGAGAACTTAAGCTTGAGCCCTAGAACCCAAGTTAACAAAAGGTATAGGTAGGGTGTTACTTGTTTATCACCCAAGTGCTGAAAAAGCAGAAACAAGCAGATCTGTGGGGCTCACTTGTCAAGCTCCAGGCGAATGATAGACCATGTCTTTAAAATAAAGCAGATAGCAGCTGAGGAATGACACCCAAGCTTGTCCTTGGGCCTTCACACACACACACACACACACACACACACACATATGAAAATACACATGTAAAATAGAAAGAGGAAATAGTTCCAATATAAGTATTTTACATACATGCAGATACTGTTATTTAATACAATTAAACATTACTAATAAAACCTGTTATTAGAGTCAAAACTAAAAGGGAGGCAAACATCACATTTCAAATATATGTAGATTATACATGTTAGAGAATGAGACCAAGTTACCCAGAATGCATCAGTGTTGCATTAAGTAAAGAACTAAAAGCACTTCCCTTGGAGTCATTTAATCAAGAAAGAACAAGTCCAGATTTGAGTCCTCTGCTTCATGCTTCCTCTGCCTTAGGTCCTCATCTGTCTGTTGTATGAGTCTGAACCTGTACCTGCCTGAAAGCTGTCTATCCATGTGTCTGTGTGTGTGTCTATCCCTGTGTGTATCTGTCTATGAATGCTGTTTCTCTCCCTCACAAAGGGCTTCACTCTTTATTTATTGAACAGCACAGAAAGCATCTCATGGGAAGAAGTAAGATATTTTACAGAAATCTCTAACAGTTATATAAGGGATTAAGTCCCTGGCTCCAACTGATTCAGAAAACAAATACCATTATTTATCAACCCCTATTCATACATGGTTGCTTTCAACCTTTGTAGTAGATTTTAGTAAGGGGCTTTCAACTTCTGTATTTCCTGGTTTTAGCAAACGATACACATGCATTGTTTGGGTCAGGGACATGGTACATAATTTAAGATTATAGCCATGCATTAGCTTAGGTTGTAAATGTTGATTACATGGGAAATCCCAGGCAAGTAAAGTCAACTGTTACACTGTGCTCTTAAACAAACCGAGTATACAGTAGGCTAGTAGTCTTAAGTCATAGGTGATCTAGAGGTGTATTATCAACTCTGGATGTGAGATCCAGCAAAAGTTACAGTCTTTTACAATGAAGGATATTTTCAGAGTATTGTATTGCCACATAAATTTAATGACACTAGGAATAGATAAATTTTAAAAACATGTATGTAAAAATCCCTGTATATTACATCAGCATGCTTTGCGAAAACGTTCCAGTAGCATCAAGCATTAGCTTTGTTTAATTATAAACATAGAAAGAAAGTCAATCAATTTTTTAAATTAAGTCATAAAAATTATATAAATATATGTGAAAAATATCATCACTAGTGTTCATTAAAGTCAAAAGACTTGCAAAGTTCACTTGGCCATTTTGGTTGTCATTTAATAAATGTGTTTAGAGAACCTGTTAAAACAAAAAACAGGACTTACTTGTTTTTCAGTCTCTTCATGTGTAAAAACATACTTCAGATCAGTGAGGTCTTGTCCACATTCCAGGTACAACCTGTTTGCACAAATTAGTTTGCACAGTCAATGGAGATGGTGCTTTTATACACGAAGATAGCACCAAGAGGAGCATTTTACAAGACATCAAATTCAGCTTCTCATTGAACGTTTGCTAAGAAAGCAATAAACTTTTTGCTTCATGAGGTTAAGTTGTACTCCATTCTAGCTCCGTTCATCACCTATGATTGCCTGCACCCATTTTAAAAAAATTTTCTGAGAAAACATGATGGTCATGCCTTTAACTCAAACATTCAGAAGGCAGAGGCAGGGGGTTCTCTAAGTTAAAGGCCAGGTCTGAAGGACAGCCAGGACAGCCAGGGCTACACAGTGAAACTCTTTGTCTCAAGAAAACTGGAAAGGAGAGGGAGAGGGGTAGGGAGAGGAGGAGGAGGGAGGAAGAGGAGGGGAGAGGGAGAGGAGGGGAGGGGGAGAGGAGGGGGCTGGGAGAGGGAGAGGGAGGGAGAGGGAGAAGGAGAGAAAGGAAGGAAGAAAGAAAGAAAGAAAGAAAGAAAGAAAGAAAGAAAGAAAGAAAGAAAGAAAGAAAGAAAGAAAGAAAGAAAGGGAAAGAAAGAAAAGGAAAGAAAGAAGGAAGGAAAGAAGGAAGGAGCTGCTTCTAATGTATCTTTTTGTTTCCTAGAATTAAAAGAAAAGTCTTACTGATGATCCCAAAGTGGCTTTATGAAGATATTCCTAATATTGAAAATAGTAATGTTGCAAAATTATTACAGGTAATTAAACAGCACCAAACAGAAACTAATTTGTGTCCAATATGATGGGGTATGCTGGTAAAACTAACATAGGGAAGGCTGAGGCAGGAGGATAAAGATTTCAAGGTCAACCTGACATATATAATGAGACCTTATCAAACAAATAAGCAGGGGCTGGAGAGGCAGCACAGTGGTTAAGAGTACCTGTTGCTCTTGCTGAGGACCCAGTTTCAGTTCCTAGAACTGATACGGTGGCCCACAGCAATCCAGAACTCCAGTTCCAGAGAATTCAATGCTTTTTTCTGACCTCCACTGTACCATAAATACACATAATGAACATACATATATGCAAGTAAAACATTTATACATATAAAATAAATAAATCTATAAGTAAACAAATAAGTATTTAACAACTACAAAATAGCCATAGTTGAAATATCAGTTAGGACCAAAAGTTCAATCTGGTCATCAGAATACACATTTAATTTTTTTCTAGGAAAAGAGGAGTTCACAGGACATCCTATGGATGCTGGGGGTTGGGAGAAGTTTTGACAGCTACATACCAGAGAGAAAATATGGGAAGATGAGGAGTTTCTCAAAAGAAAGAATATTCTAGTCAGAAGAGTGATGTGAACTCAAGTCCAGAGAAGACTGTTGTGGAAATTTCTTATCCCAATAAGCCCACATAAAAAACATACAACCAAATTTTTATATTTATAAACTATATGCCTAGATGGGGCATAACTGTCACTGTACTTATCAATTCCCTTGCTACTTGAGGCTTCTCCAGGCCATCCTCCTGCCTCCTTCTGCCACCTCTCTTCCCTCCCTATTCCTCTCTCTCTCTCTCTCTCTCTCTCTCTCTCTCTCTCTCTCCTCCCTCTGAGGCCTCCAGACCCACCTTTCCCTTTCATCACCCAATCACTGGCTTTAGCCTTTATTTGACCAGTTAGAATGCGGAGAAGGCCCAGTGAGATCACCTCAGTATGTGATCTACTTCTCATCAGGGGCACCTCAAAATACAAACAGTACCAAGGCAACCCACAACATTCCCCCCTCTTTGTCCAATCAAAAGGCTCTTTCTTTTTGCAGATATAAATTAAGCATAACCACAACAATTATGTAAATTATAAAGTATAATATATCGTTAACATCTGGTCTGTCCATTTGTCACTTACAGTACTCTACCACCTATCCTAACCAAAGAGCTCACATATGATTTATACTTTGATTTCAGCTTAGGCAGACCATGCCTATTTATAAAGCAGATACATGTGGCTCTACTTGAAGTTGGGTGAGCCCATTGCCTTAGTTAGCTGTCCATTGCTGTGAATAAATACCATGACCAAAAGCAACTCGGAAGGAAAGAGTTCATCTTACAGTTTGCCATCTATCACCCAGGGAAGGGAGGACAAAATATAGAGGCAGGAACTGATGCAGAAGCCATGGATGAGTGCTGCTTACTGGCTTGCTTTCCATTCCTTGTTCAGTGTGCTGTTTTATAGCACCCAGGACTACCAGCTCAGGGGTGGTACTGCTGGTCTCTCCCACATCCATTATCAATCAAGAAAATGCACTATGGGCATGCCCACACGCCAATCTGTGGCCACGTGGTCTCAACCCTCATCCAAAATGACTCCAGCTTGTGTCAAATTGACATAAAACTAGTCAAAACACTCACTAATCAATTTAGCCTAGATACATATCATCTGAATGAAGGATTCTCAGGAAACAATAAAAAATAAATAAAAAAATTTAACACCCCTCCCCTCAAATAAAAGGTTTTAAGCAAGAAGTACACTTAAGATATGTATTATTCTTAATTCTCCCTTTGGGAGACCTATGTAAAGATTTAGAAGAGACCAAAAGGACATAGATGGGCATCCAGGACATGAGCATTAAGATAAAAGGAAAAGGAAAGGGAAGGTGGGGAAAGTTTCAACCCCAACACAATCCTTCAGTCAATCCCTTTAAATGACTTTTGGGTTTATTTGGGGTGGGGGAGGGTGTTTTACCTGTAAAATGAATTAATGTTTTTCCCCCCTAGGAAAAAAGGGTATTTGAGAACGATAATGCCAGTGGGCAGGCCCTGTATGTGGATCCTGTCCTTACAGAGATAAGTGAAGTGTCTCCCCTGGAACACAAACCCACAGATTACAAAGAAGAAAGGCTCGCCGGAATCCTTGAGACAAGAGACTGTCCGCCCACCGCACTGTCTTCCAGTTCTTCCGTTGTGTACATTCCTGATCTCAACACTGGGTACAAACCCCAGGTTTCAAATGTTCCCCCAGGAGGAAACCACTTCATTAACAGAGACGAAAGAGACCCTATGTCCCTGGAGGCCACAGGTGACCACTTTGCCATACTGAAAACACATTCCAACATCACATTTTCTGCTTCAAGTCTGACTTTACTAAACAAAACACTAATTCTTGATGAGCTGAGCCTCGTTTTAAACCAAGGTGAATTCAATTCCCTCGACATACAAAACTCAAGACAGGAGGAAACCAGAAGGAGTTTGCAAAGTGACTCACCCAGTGAAGCTGTCCCAGCACAGACTCTGCTGTCTGATGAATTTGTCTCCTGTTTGGGAATTGGAAGCGAAGACTTGATGTCTATTAATTCTTACTTTCCACAGAACGTTTTGGAAAGCCATTTCAGTGGGATTTCACTCTTGCAAAAGGAGACTATGCCATCAAAGTCGCTGTGAGAGGCTGCTTTTCCACTACAAGCCAAAAGCTGCCCTCTAAAGAAGTGTAAATGTTTGCTTGTTCGTTCGTTTTTGTTTCATTGTGATATTTCCTCTTAAGACAGGAGCTCACAAAGCCCAACGTGACTTACTGTGTAGTTGAGGATGGTGGAACTCCTGATTTTTCCTGCCTCTTCTTCCCAAGTGCTAGGAATAAAGGCGTGTGCCACCAGAACTATTTCTTTCCTACTTCTGTCATTAAAGTGTACAGAACAGCTCGGTTTGCACAAAGGATGAATGGCACAGAGGACATAGTAGTGAAATGAATGTACAAATGGATCTCTAAAATCAAACCACGATTATTTCCTCCCAAAGGCAGAAACGAGTTTAATTTTCATCTAGTACATAAAACTCTCTTGAGTAGAAAAGATCTGGAACCAAGCAACAGAACAAGTAATGGCAGAAACAGAGACCAGCAGCTAGTTAATGTACTTGCTTATCATCTTCCACTACTTCCCTTGTTTTAGATTAAAAGGTTGTAAAATGGTGGTGGTTGGAGCCATGGCCCTCCTTTCACCATTGAAACTAAGAGTGGGGAGTGGTGGGCTTCATTCTGTGGTAAACATCAGTATTTATTCTAGCAGAATTCACGTGAGGTGGGAGGCACAGCTTGAACAAAACAAGAGGCTTGAGTGTTATTGCCAACTATGTGTTGAGTAGCTCATAAATCTATCCTGAAAATAGCAATGGATCCAACTCTTGAATGGTGAGTACCCACTACATCCCATAGCTTATGTCTGTGGCAGACATTGCAGACTGGTCACTACATGCCTTTGGGTTATTTTTTTTCCCCTCATTCCACTAAGCCATTCTGCTCCAAAGGAGAGCAACTGGTTAAAAACGTGCAAAGCTTACCACCTAATGGAAGTTCTGTTGTCTATCTTAAAGTATGTATGAATTTGTTATACTTTTCATAATCTAAACAGGATGTTTTGTGCCACTAACCAAATGCGAACATCAAATATCTTGACTTGTAAATTGCCCTGACTTTGCCTTATTGTCTCTAAAGGGGGACTGACAATAAGGAAAAGAGGCGGGTCAGATTTGAGACACTAGGACAAGACAGCTTCACTTTTGTTTGTTGGCTGATCTGGTATATTTGTGGAAGACATTTTTATAGGCCATGTCATTGCAATCATAAACCTGACATGTGCAAAGAGCGTTTGTTCAGTTAAAAGGACAACAGCAAAGAGTTCTTTCATAAATGTTTCCGCCACAGCGCAGTGCGCGCCTCTTGCCCCATGTGGTGTGAGGCAGGCAAAATGTTTTGTTCTATGGCCCCTCCTCCCACCACAACCCTGCTCAGCACAGGAACTTTTTAATTAGCTTACAAAGTAACAGGTTTCTTTGTGGCTTTTTCATTTACGCTTAGTTTTGGTTGACACTCTCCTGACGTCATGTCCTTGCCCCATGCTCAACTGAGCCCTCCCACCCCTGTATCCCTTCTTGTGCTTACATAGTACAATGATCTATTTCTCTCTCCACTGCTTTCCCCTGAAAACATTGTCTTCCTTCTCAAGGGCCCCCTTTTTAGGTTCCTGGCCTCTACACATGTACACACACACACATACACCTACAAACACACATAAAATATTAGAGCCAGGGATCCACATATGAGAAAGAACATGAAATATTATCTTTCTGAGCATGAGTTACTTCATTTTATATAATGTTTGGGAGATGAAGAGATGGTTAACAGTGGGTACGACTCTCACAAGCACCTGAATTCCTTTTCTAGTATTCATGTTGTTTGGTTCACAACAACTCAAGCTCCACGGGATCAGAGAGAGTACCTGTACTCATACACCTATACCCCTATACAGACAGACACATAATTTAGATATACAGTTATAGAAAACAGTATATAATACTTTCTAGTCCATTCATTTTCCTGCACATTTTATAACTTCTCTTTTCTTTGCTGCTGAATAGTATCCCATTCTGCAGACATATGTACCACATTTTCACTGTCCATTTATTAGTGTATGGACATCTAGATTGGTGCCCCTTCTTGATGACTGAGGGTAGAGTAACAGTGAATGATGAACACTGTACCTCTGATGGGTGTCCATTGGGCTTAAGCCCAGGAGTAGATTAGCTGGGCTATGGGAAAGATCCATTAGTAGGTTTCTGGGGAATCCCCACATTGCTATCCTTGGTGTCAGCAACACTTTTTACTTCCAACAGTACACAGAAGTTCACCTCTCTCACACTCCCACCAGAATTTGTCTTCTCAATAATACCCAGTTCAATTGGTATGGGATGGAAGCTCAAAGTCTCTACTTTCATTTCCTTGACATAAAATTATAGTGAACCCTCTTTTTAAAAAGAAAAAAAATGTATTTATTCTTTGGATGACTTTCTGTTAACTTCCTAAACTTGTTTTCAAAATCGTGTTGTTTGTTTTCTTTTAAAATTTATTTGTGTGTCTAGATACTTTGTACACATGCATGTCTGTGTGCTGTGTGCTTACAGTGCCCATGGAAGCCAGAGGACAGCATTGGATCTCCCTAGGACTGGAGTTTTAAATGGTTGTCAGTCACCACATCACTGCTAGGAATCAAGCTCAGGTTCTCTGGACGAACAGTCCCTGTTCTTAATCACTGAGCCAGCTCTCTAGTCCCTCATTCATTTAGTATTCTAGATATTAATCCTCTATCAGAAGTATAGCTGGCAAATATTTTTTTCCATTCTGTAAGCTGTCTCTTCACCTGATTAACTATTTCTTTTGCTGTGCAGAAACTTTTTAATTTTGTTCAGTCCCATTTCAGGCCTTTTTGCTGGGTGACTGGGGTACCTTATTAAAAAAAAAAAAAAAAAAAAAAAAAAAAAAAAAAAAAAAGTCCTACTTAAAGAAGAAATCCAGAAAGAAAGGAAAGAGAAAGAAAGAAAAAAAGAAGCAAAGAAAGGAAGGAAGACAAACCTTGGAATAAACCTAACAAAGGGAATCAGAGACAGTATAATGAAAGCGGAAGCCTTTTTCTGTAGCACATTCATGGTTGCACCTTACACTGAAGGAAGGCTTTAATACTTTTGGTGTTTGCTTTTGTGCTGGGTAAGAGATAAGATCTCATTTTGTTCTTGAATGTGTGAATATCCATTTTTTCCAGTGCCTTTTGTTGAAGAGGCTGTACTGTAGCATCTTTATTAAGAAATCCCATTACTGTAGCTAGTTTATGTCTGTTTTCTCTGCTCTATTCCGTTGGACTGTACGTCTATTTCTGTATCAACACCTTGCTGCTTTTATTACATAGTTCCGTAGTGTGACTTCAAGTCAGGTACGGTGATGTCTCCATTTTTGCTCAGAATTGCTTCGGCTATCCGGGGTCTTTTTTGCTTGCTTTTGATATAAATTTTAAGATTATTTTATATTTTCCATAAAGAATAATATCGGAATTTTTATTGGGTGGTGCTGAATCTGTAGTTTTCTTTGGTAAGAAAGCCATTTTCACAATATTAATTTTTCTGATCTGTAAGTATGTGGAGTTTCTCCATCTTCTAGTGCCTTCCTTGATTTTGTTTCTTTCAGTTTTTGAAGTTTCCTTGCACAGGGCTGTCACATCTTTAGTTAGGTTTATCCCAAGGCATTTTGCTTCTCGGTTTGTTGGTTTGCTTTCCATTCTATTGCGAATGGGATTATTTTCTCAGTATGTCATTAGCAGGTAGAGATAGGCTGCCTTCCTCCTTTTCTTTATTTATTCTTTCATTTGCTTGTGTTATTGGGCTAGCTATGATTTCCAGTACTAGTACTACACTAAGTAAAATTTTTAAAAAAAAGGTCTTGTCACTTATTTTACTGGAATTGTCCTGAGTTTTCCAACATTCAGTATAATTTTGGCTATAAGATTCTTGTATATAGCATTTATTATAATGTGATATGTTTTCCTATTGAGTTTGTTCAGGACTTTTATCAAAAAAGGATGCTGAAGAGATAGCTCAGTTGAAGAGTACTTGCTTCCATTGTAGGGGATCAGAATTTGTTTCCAGTTCCCACATTAAGTGCCTCACAGTCACCTGTAACTTCAGCTCTAGGAGCGACAAAACCCTCTTCTGTCTTCAGTGGGCACCTGCATGCTCCTATGTGTGCACAAACACACACACATACATACATACATACATACATATATACATACATACATACATACATACATACACATAAATTGTTTTTAAACGTACCAAGGAAGAAATGGGATTTGGGATTTGGATGAGACATTGCTTCCCTCCTCCTTCCATTTTATATTATAGTTTAGTAGTGGTTTCCAAGTGTGCTGGCTAGTTTTATGTCAACTTGAAACAAGCTACAATCATTTAAGAGTAGGCTAACATTTAAGACTAGGTAACCACAATTACCTCCACACAATCTGGCTGTGACCCAGGCTGTAGAACAACTCATTAATTAGTGATTGATAGAAAACTGTCTAGCTCATTGTGGGGACACTCTTGGGCTATTGATCCTAAGTGTGGATTTATGTTAAGCCAATACATGATTGGACTGGGAGAGGAGGTAGGAAAAAGGAGAGGAAACAGAAGAGGAGGAGTCAGGGAGTAAAACGGAAGAGGAAGAGTCAGAGAAGGAGAGGAAGGAACAGGAACAGGGGGCCAGTGATAACAGCAAGTTATAAAGAATCTCCTAGGAGGGAATAGAGAGTGTAGTGGTGAATCTGCCCAATATAGACTCTCGGCTTGTGTTCCTAATTACTGAGTTGTGTTTTCATTGAATGGGTTTATTTGGGTTGAAGAGGATATTGCAACAAATTGGCGATTTGAGTTGAAGACGATATTGCAACAAGAGGTTCAAAGCAGAATAAGCAAGCTGTAGGAGCAAGCCAGCAAAGGGCATACCTCCATGGTCTCTATTTCAAGTCCTGCCTCCAAGTTTCTGCCTGTTTGACTTCTTACCTTGGCTTCCCTTGATTAACTGTGAATCAGGATACATAAGCCAATCAACCCTTTTCTCCCCAAACTGCTTTTGGTCACAATATTTCATCGCAGCAATATTAACTCAAAATAAATCACCAAGGAAGAACATACCAACTGATTATCAAATATCAACTGGTGGTCATCTCTAAAAGCAAATATATAAATAATATTATACAGATTGAGCAGGTTTCATTGACACATTTAAGAATATACATGAATATGTATGTATATATATGCACATATATGTGTGTATGTGTGTGTATATGTGTGTGTAACAAAAATTAAACAAAAAGAAGTCATGAATTTGGAAGAAAGCAAAGAGGAATGTTCTTGGGAGGAGACATTTTTATTGAATCTTTTGTGTTGGCCATTCTGATTGAACTGGACATTGAAAGTGTGCCTGTAACATGAGCAATATACTTGCTACTGCCCCAGTTCTCATGGAAACTTCACCTCTGTTACAACAATGATGTGTGGCAAAGAGTCAAAGGTTTGCTTTCTATAATTCTTTTAACATGTACTTATGGAATTATTGTGTGCTTAGAAGGAGCATAACCCTTCTAAATAAATCTGAGAAGTCAGCACAGAAAAATTCTCGAGTGGTTAAAGTCATACTTCTCTCCCCATTGATGGTGCCACTCACATCAGCTCCAGTCTTTGCCTGAATCCTGTACTTTCTGTGCCTTCTGGGAACAAGTGTGAACTATGACATCATTCCATTTTGCTCTTGAGTATATTATTAACTGCTTTTCCTTGAGTCTCACAGTATTGTAAGCTGATGATCCTCAGTGGAAGTATCCTCCCATTTTGTATGGTATAGAAGGGAAAAAGGGGGAAAGTGGACCTCAAGACACCACTAAGAAGAAGGGGAGAGATGCTGAAACATGATGGGAAAGATGCTGAAACTGGATGGAGTACCGTGCTCTGTACAATGCTATAGCTGGGAAGGAAAATAAATTATTTCCTGTCCTAATACCTTCTTCTTTCTTACATAGGGTCAAAAAATGGAGTCAGAAATAGTGCAGTGGGACCATGTCCTGAAGTAGGCATGGGAGTGAGTGTGAGTGTATGTGGGGGGGAGGCCAGGGTTTGGGTATGCATTTTATTTAGAGTAGAATTTTTGTAACCAGGGTTAGAAATAATATGGAAGAAACAATAAGGCATGTGGCTCTCAGGATGCATGGGTTTCTGGGCTGTACTTCCAGTACATTCCCAGGTTCTTCTTTTCTTACATTTTCAATTATTCTTTTTTTTTTTTTTTTTAATAGAGGGACTGCTCATGACTATGGCATAGAGCAGAGGTTTTGGAAGATGTGCTTTAGCAGTTTAATCTTCTTTATCAAGCACAATCATTTCCAAAATTCCAAAGCGTAAAAGGGAGGAAAACAAACTACCTTCTGAGAACACATCGGAGACCTTGTTTAGGCCTCCCTTTCTCCAACTGTTAGCTACATCCACTTCCGCAGCAGCATGGGGAACCAGACTGCGCATCTCTCTTCCACTCTATGGACTGAGCATGGCCTACAGACGCTGGAACCTCGGGATTAAACAGAATTCTTTACCTAATGTCAAGTGAGCGAGCCCAGAAGATTCACCCAGAACATCCCCAAATCCCTCCGTGGTGCCGGCAGGGGCGGACCACATGCAGAGAGAACCTTACCGCTCTTCAGTTACCATGAGGTTAGACTGGCTTTGTTCACATTTGGACTCTTTCTGGGATCGGTGAAAATAAGATATTGTACTGTACACATAATTAGATTTTATAAGCCCAGAGATTATGGAGTCCTGCTGGGGCTTCTCTCTGTGTGAGGTAAGCATGCCAACTGCAGAGAGTTGCGCTTTTAAGGCAACTGTTACCCACTTGGCAGACACTATTGATTGAACATATAAGAGATAATGAAAAATAAACCACAGCTCTCTGAGGTAAAGGCATGACACTAATATAAAGTAATTAGATTCAGATTCATGACTAGATTGTGTACATTTTCTGTGGGTACCATAGTTAGGACAGAATTACAGAGAGCTACCAGAGGCTGGACAGAGTGTTACTATATATCTTTCTCACTGCCAAGATTAACTATTCAATTCCAATTAATGTTAGGGCTCTTTTAGCCATTTTACTAATTTCATAGTTATCCTGACTGAGGAGAGTGACTCTCCACCTTGCATGTGTACATTTCCCACCATTGCTCTGAAGAAACACTCCATTCACCCACATGCTCAAAAAATACAAGCTAATGTCTGTTTTCGTGATTTACCTTTAGTAAATGTTTGGACTGTGATCTTACACAATCCATGTTTACTCTGAGCAGTAAGAAGATTCCGGTGACTTGTATAACAGAAAAAGAAAAAGATGAGCAAAGCAACATGAAGCTAAGCAAGAGTTTTACAAAAACTCTATTCTTGGGCTGGAGAGATGGCTCAGCGGTTAAGAGCACTGACAGCTCTTCCAGAGGTCCTGAGTTCAAATCCCAGCAACCACATGGTGGCTCACAACCATCTGGAATGGGATCTGATGCCCTCTTCTGGTGAGTACAGTGTACTCATATAAATAAATAAATAAATCACATTTAAAAAAAAAAAAAAAAAAACTCCATTTTTTCCTGAGATCATTGTCTCAAGCCAAACCAAATACTGACTTTGGTCATAAAGACAAACCTAAAATGAGCTACTCTCTCCCAGAGCAGAGGAAGGAAATTATAAACAGTACAATATCAGGACCTGAGTATGAAATGTGGAAGCCAATGAGCCTTCTTTTCCGCTTCTCTTTACATCCTGCCTGAAAATCCATTTATTCCAACCTTTTTATCTTATTAGTGTATGTTAACTGTATTTATACCCAATGAGTTACAATGTCGCCTTTTCATAGAGGTATATAATTTAGTCTGATCATATCCACCCCCTTGTTATCATCTCTTGTCTACCTGACAGTCCTCATCCCTACTGGTCCCCATCTACTTTTGTGTCTTTGTGTTATGATATAGTTTCATTAGAGTTCCTCAAAGAACCATGAGCGATAGGTTGTTTATGGGAGCTTTGGCAACTTACTAGTGGCTACCCTACTTAAGAAAATGCCTACATTCCCCAACAATATATATATCTTCAGCCATTGTGAGACCTTGTGAGCTCCCCCAACTCAATATCAAAATGGTCTGCCTAAGAACTTAACTATAAAAAGTAAAAGGGAAATATAACAGTAAATTAAGGAGTAAATGTTTTATTTTAGAACTATGCAGTTATCAGAAAAATACATCTCAAACAATGTGAGTAGAGTCGTGTGTGTGTGTGTGTGTGTGTGTGTGTGTGTGTGTGTAATTGAGCTGGGATTTCACTACTGTACCCCAGCTAGTCTAAACCTTCTAGGCTCATGCAATCCACCTGCCACAGCCTATATAGGAGCTGTCCCTGCAGGTGTTGCCCCCACCCTCAGTAAACATACATTTCCAACATGAAATAAGAAGGCAGTGGGCACTAGAAGCCCACTGGGCTGAATAGAGTTCTGCCCTCCCAGGCCTTAGCACTGTGGTTTCTAATACTCCTGAGGATTTGGGCACATTTTTCCTTAAGATAAGGTCATATTGTCAGCAGTAAAGGACAAAGACATACTGTCACCATCAGCAGACTGGGCACTTCTAATCTTTTAGGAATCCTCACTCAGAACTAACCTGGATATGTGGTATCCACACAGAAAAGAATTTTAAGCACAATACTCCTAAAGTATATTTGCAGGCTTTACTAAAGACATATTTGGCAGTTGTATTGTTTTGTTTTGAATTTTATTTATTGTTTTACCAACCAAGCGGGTGATATACACACCGTGGTGTGGAGTCAGCACTTTCTGTCCACCCTACAGGATTCTGGGAATCAAACTCGGGTCATTAGGCTGGGTGGCAAGTACTCCACATGGTTAGCCATCTCATTGACCCTAAACACACATATAGGCTTAAACATGAAGGTTAGGAGAAAGAGAAGCATTCATGAGGAAAACAGGATACACCCTTGCTGGTATGTACTTCCTAAGAACAAAGAAGAGAAAAGATCTATCCAAGTACACAGCCAGCCTCCTCAGGGGAGAGCTGATGAAAGTGAGACAGACCCAGGTGTGGACATGAGCTCCTCAAGCTAGAGTTACAATTCACGTCTTGCCTTTAGCCGCATCTACCAGGTTGGTGGTCCTTGAGTTACATCTCAAACACTTTTGAAGAACATCTTTTTCTAATAGAAAATACAAGTTCAGCTCTCATTTTTCTCATTTTGGATCCGGTGCAGGTTTAGGCTGTCTCTGTCCCTGAAATTGGATTCCTTCGCATTTCA
Organism: Micromys minutus; assembly: GCF_963924665.1. Classification (NCBI taxonomy): domain Eukaryota; kingdom Metazoa; phylum Chordata; class Mammalia; order Rodentia; family Muridae; genus Micromys; species Micromys minutus. The sequence goes on from NC_137953.1 coordinate 16,602,706, forward strand.
TTAAATGTAATGAGATTTTAAGAAACCACCAGATGCCAAGTGCTTGCAGGTTTGCTTTCTTTAGGAATCTGTGCATGCAGCCTTCGGTATACCAACTTGTAGGACATCTTCGAGTGACTAGAAAAACACAAGACACCTTGTAAGGGAAAAGAAGAAACTCAGGGATGCCATCAGCATTACAAATGATTAGTGGAAACGCCAGAAACAAGCCAGAAGCATTCTGTGACAGATACAGCATTCTGTGACAGATACATTGCTCACTGTGTCAGTGTTCAGTGACTTCTAAAAACACAGTTAAAAAATTCTTAAGTTGAATCTTTCTAAATTTTTTTGTGGGTACAGCAAACTCTTTTGGTGATATTCAAAAGAGCAGGGCTCCCTAAGCCCCTCCCATTATTGCAGAGATCTGGGATGGAAACTGTGAGGAAGCTGCTCAGTATTGGGAGCTGAATTGAGACAGAGAGCTGTGGCATGACGGCCGTGGGGCTGCCCAGAAATTCATCCCTGCATCCACTGATGCTGCTAAGGTTGTGGGTAAGATGATAGAGCTGAACTGAAAGCTCAACTGGCATGGCTTTCCATGAATCTACCCTATTGTGCCCATCACGGACATGCCAATGAGCCTCCTGGAGAAAGCTGCCAAATATGATGACATCAAGAAGGTGGTGAAGCAGGCATCCAAGGGCCTACTCAAGGGTACCCTAGGCTACACTAAGGACCACGCTGTCTCCTGCAACTCTAACAGTAACTCCTACTCTTCCATGTTTGATGCTGGGGCTAGCATTGCTCTCAAAGACAACTTTATAAAGCTCAATTCCTGGTATGACAATGAATATGTCTATAGTAACTGGGTAGTGGATGACCTCATGGCCTACATAACCTTCAAGGAATAAGAAGCCCGGGACCACATACCCCAGCAAAGACAACCTTCCCATTCTCAGCTTTAAATGTACCATTGAACTTGCCATAGGTAGAGTCATACTGGAACATGTAGACCATATAGCTGACATCAGTGAAGAGGTCATAACAACAATCTCCACTTTGCCAGATGAACTAGCAGCCCTGGTAATCAGGCTACCAATATGGTGAGATCTGTTCTCCCTGACCTTCACCACCATGTCTATGACAGGAGACTGGCACCATATGAGAAGATAAGGCCATCTCTGGAACAGGGAGAAACAGAGAAACGAATGTCTTCCGTGTTGCATTGAAGACAAATGAGGTTGTTGTTGTTATTATTATTATTATTATTATTATTATTATTATTATTATTATTATTATTATTATTATTTCAAACTCACTACATGCCCAGTGTGTGATATTGGGTGCTTATTAGTGTCCTGATCTCTGGTTGCCCTTTTTCTGTGACAGGCATGCAAGCTCTGGTGTGTCTTGCTCTAAATATTGCTAAGTTTTTGAAACAGTTTCTTCCTTCCAAAGATATCACATACTGATGTTTTCTTTCTTGGACCACCCTGCCTCTGTTTCCTTTCACAAATTTTCCTCATTTCCTCTTCACAGAGACACTGACAGTCTATTTCTTCCTTGTGACCTTGTCCATTCTTGTGGCTTTACACACTATCTAAGTGTTTAAAATGGGCGAATCCAAGCTCTCTCCTCAACTCCACATTCAAATATCCAACCATCTATTTGCCATCTTCATTTGTGCATCACAAAGGCAGATAAGGCTGAGTCACTACCCTGTAGGGAAGCAGTAACTGGTCCTTTCCACAGCTTCAGCATCTGAACACAAGAGTGACAAAAGAAACATTAAGAAAAGAAAAAAAATTCACATAATTAAATATACACATATAGAAGACCCACAACATGTGAGGCTTGAAGAAAAGTTATATAACAAATGTATACATACATAAGCCTGACAATACTCAGTCCTTTAGGGGTCACTCTGTCTAAAACTGCAACATGTCTTGCACCCCCATTCAGACACTATTTTTTCCTATTCAATTTGCAGCCTTCACTATCCCCTAGCATTGAATAAACATTCTACATACCTCATAAAGTAATCTTGTTCATTGCCGCCTACTGCAGGATGAAAACCAGGAGGGCAGGAATTCCTTCTGCTTGATTCTGTCCAAAGGCAGAAATACAATGAATTATAGATTTAATCGGTCTTCCATTGTATTTGATGAATGAGGACAGTCCCAGTGCTGCAGAACGGCATGGGTGATGTCCTCTAGGAAGTGTACAGCAGTGGGTTTGGCAAGGTGGCAACAAAGACACAGAATAGCAGGGAAAGATGGCTGATCAACATCAATTTCTGATCACAGTTTTGTAAGAGATGGAGAAAACTCAGTAGACTTTAAGCTTCCTTAAAATCTCACTTTATTCGGTGCCATTTAGTACCCAGGTCAATTAAAAACAATACCCTCTATCATTTGTACATAGCAGTGCCTTGAAAAAATGTCCTATGCTTAATTTCTTTATTATTTTGTGTATATGGCATTTTATGTACATATATGTATGTACACCATATGAATGCCTAGTGCCCAAGGAGGCTGAAAGCATTGGCAAATTTTCAAGCCTATATAGTGTATGCCAGCTATGTGGTGATTTTGTTTTATTGTTTTGTTTTGCTTTCTTTCATAATATCCCTACGATGTGCCTTCATTACCTTTTTCCCCTAATCATTCATCCTGTAATTAACGTGAGAGCAGCAATACAATGCACTTTATGAGTTTTTCTTTCCATTCATCTAGTCTTATTTTCTTGGGTCACTCCAATGTGACAGTCATTTTCAATAGACTTCTTTGCTTTTTGACCAAACCCCCTTTTGTTAGGTAGATTAATTTGGTAGAGTTAAGACCCCATCACGCAAACAGTGTCCCTCATTTGGGAAGAAATCTCTCCAGTCTCCACACTTATAAGACAGCTATCCACCTGAAAATAAGGTACAGGTAAGCAGTGCACTAAATTAAAAAAAATGAGTAAGCAAACCTTCATGCTCATCTTCCAGAATATTAACTAAATATCTTTCAACAGCTAAATTATAAAAGACAAAACATTCTTATAGCTGATGGAAAGCTTGGCATAGAGAAGTGTGCTGCTTCCATATGTAAGTTTTAGTAATATGATTAATATGATTAAATATGATTAAAACCTTGCATTCATGAATGCCAACTATGTGTTCTGCCACTGAGCTACAGCCTCAGCCCGTAAGTTGCAAATTAATTTACTTCTAACAGTCAAAGTTTATTCATTATATATTATTGTTTCAGATGACATCTAACTGATTAGTTTGGAGTCAGTCCATTCTTTTTCTGAATGAAGCTGAGATTAACCTGATGATTTATATGGGTATACAGAGCCAGACCCTCTGCCTCACTCAGACCATATTAACATGCTCAAAAATGGCTCAGGTTTTCACCCTGCTTTAATCTCCCAGATTCCTTTTTAGGAAAAAAAATAGGGGAAAAAAAAAAAACACCAAGTGAGACCAAACTCCCAAAGGTAAAGCTCCTATGAGCCCTTTTGGAAGTTTCTAAAGGTTTGTCGGAGATATTTTAAACACTTACAAAAACTAAGTTTCTTCATTATAAGAAGACACTTTTTTACTTTTACTGACTATTGTGCATCTCTACCTGACCTGGACTCTCTCTCTCTTCTGCCTGTGATTATGTGCTTATGACACACTTACCATGCCCCTAGAATTTACCCCAGTGTTGGGGTTCTAATTAAGAATAGCAGGGACTGCTGAGTTTCTTTCAAATATTCATTTTCACATTCCTATTTAATGAGATGTGAAAATTCCTATCTAATGGAAGTAATACACTCAATTAAAAGATACAGTTCCCAGCTTCTCTTGCAGCTAGGTTTGACCATAAAAAGGCATATAGAGACTACTGAGAGAGGTCCTAGGAAATATTTTTAAAGCAGTGGAGAGGTGTGGAGATAGACAAAGAAAGAAACCATTTCTTCCCTTACTCCTTTTTGATGATGAAAAAGTAGGTGGGACAGATGCAGCTCTGAAATCCATCTAAATACATAAGATGACCTAAAAGTTAGAAAGCATACACCAAAGATGGTTGAGCAGGGTTGTCAAGATGACATGGTAGGTAAAGGCAGCTGTTGCCAAGCACAATGGCCTGAGTTTGATCACCAGAACCCACTGGGTAGAAGAAGAAAACTGGCACCTGCAATTTGTCTTTTGATTTCCATAGTAAACACACAATGGCATTTACACACACACACACACACAAGTAATATCATTTTTTAATGTAGTGAGGCACAGAGAAAGAGCCAATGACTCCAGGAGTTTCTCTGGATCTACTTATCTCTAATATTTTGTATTTTTAAACTTTTTGAACTTGAGGGTTTAGACTTTTGATCTCTTTGTTTTGAGATGGAATCTTCTTTGATGTTTCCCAGAATACTCTGGCTATACTCTCCCAGGTAGCTGGGGCTATGCCTTACTGAAACTGATTTAAAATCCCTATAACTAGAAAGAAGCCTTGCTATTTGTATCTGAAGTAGTCCTTTTATTTCTTAATATTTCCTTCACCATCTTTCCGTCCTGGGGAGGGGGATCTGTGTGTTTCTGTGGGGGGGAGGGAAAGAGGGAGGGAGGAGGAGAGAGGAGAGAGAGAGAGAGAGAGAGAGAGAGAGAGAGAGAGAGAGAACTTATGGAAGTCAGAAGACAACTTGCAGGAGTCAGTTCTCTCCTTCCACCATGTAGGTCTCACAAATCAAACTCAGGTCATGAGTCAGGCTTCAAGGCAAGTACCTTTTCCAGCTGAGTCATTTTTTTGACCAATTTAAACTAATCCTAAAGGGTGCAGTGTAAAACCAGAAACTATACTTCAGAGGGTAGATAGAAGGCTTTAGAAGAGAAAACTATCCCACAAGGGTAAACACAGCTCAGTAAAACAGATACTCCCAGACAATTCTTAATAAAATAACTAGTACTTCATTCCATGTGGATAAGGACTTTATAAACATTGAGGAGTGGCGTAGGATCCAGGGATAGATGCTTCCTATTGGCTCAGTTTGAGATTCTAGCGATGGTCTATTTGCATAGGGAAGGACTCCAGGTGTTTTCTCTAGCGACTGATTGTTATGGTCCTCCCAGAGCAGGTGGAGGCAGGCAGGGAGTGTCCCCACTTCTACCATTCTCAATTCTGAGATTCATTGGATTTGAGTTCATTCAACCTTGCCAGTTCTTCTGTCTGGTTGCAGCAACCACCTGCCCCACAAATTGCCACCATGGTTTATATGAAAATAGTCTTTTTAAAAAACTGGCTATTTTTTTTTTACTTACATTTCAAATGTTAACACCATTCCCATTTTCCCCTCTGGAATATCCCTATCCCATTCCCCCTCCCCCGTCTCTATGAGAGTGTTCACCCACCCATTGACTCCCTTCCATCTCCCCACTCTGGCATTCCTCTACACTGGGGTATTGAGCCTTCACAGAGCCAAGGACCTCTCCTCTCCTTGATGCCTCATCTGATACATAAGTTGCTGGAACCATGGGTCCCTCCATGTGTACCCTTTGGTTGGTGGTTTAGTCTCTGGGAGCTCTGGGGGATGTGATTGGATAAACTGAAACTAATAGAAGAGAAAGTGGGGAAGAGGCTGGAACACATAAGCACTGGGGAAATTTTTTCTGAACAGAACACCAATGGTTTGTGCTCTAAGACCAAGGATCAAGAAATGGGACCTCAAAAAATTGTAAAGCTTCTGTAAGACAAAGTACACTGTCATTAGGACAAAACAGCAACCAACAGAATTGGAAAAGATCTTTGCCAATCCTATATGCTATAGAGGACTAATATTCAATATATACAAAGAACTCAAGAAGTTAGACACCAGAGAATCAAATAACTCTATTAAAAAATGGGGGACAGAACTAGACAAAGAATTCTCACCTGAAGAATATCGAATGGCTGAAAAGCATCTAAAGAAATGTTCAACATCCTTAGTCATCAGGGAAATGCAAATCTAAACAACCCTAAGATTCTAACTCACACCAATTAGAATGGCAAAGATCAAAAACTCAGGTGATAGCAGATGCTGACAAGGATGTGGAGAAAAAGGAACACTCCTCCATTACAAGCTGGTACGACCACTCTGGAAATCAGTCTGGCGGTTCCTCAGAAAATTGGACCTGAAGACCCAGCTATACCTCTCCTGAGCTTTAACCAAAAGATGCGTTAACATATAACAAGAACACATTCTCCACTATATTCATAGCAGCCTTGTTTATAATATCCAGAAGCTGGAAAGAACCCAGATGTCCTTCAACAGAGGAATGAACACAGAAAATGTGGTATGTTTACACAATGGAGTATAACTCAGCTATTAAAAGCAATGACCACAAGAAATTCTTAGACAAACAAATGGATCTAGAAAACTTCATCCTGAGTGAGGTAACCCAATCACAAACAAAAACAAAAGCACAACAAAAGCTTGGAATACCCAAGATAGAATCCACAGACCACATGAAGCTCAAGAAGTTGGAAGACTAAAGAGGGGATATATCAGTCCATCTTTAAAAACGGAGCAAAATATTCACAGGAAGAAATACAGAGACAAAGTTTTGAGCAGAGACTGAAGGAAAGGCCATCCAGAGACTGTGGTGATCCATCCCACACAATACCCCCAAACCCAGACAATATTGAGGATGCCAAGAAGTACATGCTGACAGGTGCCTGACATAGCTGTCTCCGGAGAGTCTCTGCCAGAGCCTGAGTAACATAGAACCAACCATTGTACTGAGAATGGGGTACCCAATAGAGGAGTTAGAAAATGGACTGATGGAGCTAAAGGGGTTTGTAACCATACAGGAAGAACAACAATAGCAAATAGTCTTTGTTAAGAGAATGGAACCTTCCATAGGGCTGGTCAGTTCTGGTGAACTTATACATCCTAGCATACCAGATTGTGCTTGTCTCTAGCAGACCTGGTTATCATAGTACTTACCTTTGGAGTATTTTGGAAGAAGTGCTCCGTTAGCTAAATTCCACTTCACTGTGTGACCACGTGTCTCCCAAACAAATCTATTAGAAAATCATTTATTACATCAATTTTATATTACTTTGTCTTTCTTCTGCAACATGGAGACAATTTGTTCTATATTGTCTAGGCTAGCCTCAAATGTCTGATTCTCCTGCCTCAGCCTTAGAAGTTCTAGAATTACATAAATAAGCTACTATGTCCAGCTATAATTAATAAAACTAAGGACTCGAGGCATTTAGAATGATCATTCTTTTTTAACACATTCTATATAGCTCTTTATTCTTGCTTGATAACTGCAAAACCTACTTATGTTCTGGCCACATGGATAAAAACAAGACTGACAACAGCTTTGTAACTAGGTTTCTAATGTGTCATTGGAGAGCCTTTCTCTCACACACCTGACTCCAAATTTCCTAAGAGCCTTTGATGGATCTAACATGGAGCAAGTGTACACAGTTGTTAGTTCAAGGCCTGGGGTGAAGGGAGGGCATTTTGATAAGCTTATATTGCAGCAAGTGTTTACTTCATGCCAGTCAAGAAAAGGTAGCTGGTTGGTTGACACTGATGGAATGGGCAGGAAGGTAGGAAGGAACTAGAAAAGTGGAACTAGAGAAACAGCACTTGACCAGTCCTGTGTACTGTACATTCTCTCCAACGTATACCCTGAAGTCATAACTTCCAAATTGAGAAATCTGGAGAATGGGCCTTCAGGCTAGGTGTGTTGGCTATTCCCAGTTGTCAGCTTGACCATATCTGGAAGGAACTACAATTCAGAAATGGAGGGCACATCTGTGATCTAAATCTTGAGGTTGGAAGATCCGGATCTTGACATGGGATGACCCACACTTTTGGTCTCAATCTTGGGGCAGAATGGCCATGAAAATCTTAGGTCCAGGCAAGATGGTCCACGCCTTTAATCCCAGGAGACAGAGCAAGCAGCTCTGTGTGTTCAAAGGCAGCCTTTCCAAGTAAAGAACAGATTAGGTCCAGGTGTGGTAAAATTCATCTTTAATCTGGGCCAAATCTTCTGCTAGATGCCTACATAAGGACAATGAAAAAAGGAGGCCTTCCTTCTTCTTCACTACCTGCTGGTACTTTCTTGCCAACACATCTGTTGGAACCTACTTATTCAGTATTCCAGCTTAGACAGAAGACCAGCTCAAACAAATAGACTCAAGGGACTGAATGGCTACTAGATTCTTGGGCTTTCAATCACAGCTGCTCATTGTTGAGTTAGTTGGACTGCAAAATGTAAGTTATTTCAATAATTTTCCTTAATATATAAAGATATTTCATAACTTCTGTGACTCTAAAGAACTCTGGTTAGTACACTAGGGAATTAAAATTAAATGCCATTTTAGGGTTGAAGAGATGGCTCAGCAATTGAAAGAGTGTACTTCTCTTATATAGGACCTAAATTTGGTTCCTATCACAAATATGGGTAGTCTCAGAGTCATCAGAAACTTCAGCTCCAAGAGGATCCAATGCCTTTGGCCTTCGTGGACACCACTTACACATACATAACATTCTCCCCTCCCCCGATGTAGGAGAAACCCAAAGTCATGAAACTTTAAGAATTTACTAATAGATTTGTTTAGGAGACATGAAGTTACAAAGGTAGAATTTAGCTAAGAGGGTACTGCTTCCAAAATACCCCAAAGAAAAATACTATGCTAACCAAACCTGTTAGTGATAAGATAAATCTAAGCGGTTAGAATGTAAATGTTCGCCAGGAATGAACATCCCTGATTTCCATACCAAAGGAATACCAGTACAGGGTAGTTAGGGGTGTGGCAGTGAAGAATCACAACCATCTTTAAATTCAGGTCTGCCAATAAGATTTCTGGGCACTTATCAGAAAACAGAGCTCTACAAGGTGGCCTGACTAAGCCCGACATAACAACTATTTGAAAGAGAACAACACTGGTGTACTTAAAGTAATTCTGGCAATATGCAGTATCTTGGCTGTGTGTAAATCTCCTGTCTGCCTAGGCAACCAGACTGTAAGTCTTCTGTCCCTGTTTAAATTGTTCTGAAGTGTAACCTGAAGCCAAGCCTGAAAGAAATTTAAGATGACAACATGTAAACTCCATAAGCCTAAGGTGGACAGTAGCTAAGGAAGTCTTCTGTTGGGGGCCAACTCTTATTGGCACATCGTTTCCAAATAGTCAGATGCTAAAGAACTTTTCTTTCATCTCTAAATGAGTGTAGCAGTTTCTCACTAGGAAGGCATATTATTTCTATTACATCAAACAAACAAACCAACGAAGTTCAATTACAGGGCTGTAGAGATGGCTCAGCAGTTAGGAGCACTTGATGCTCTTCTAGTGGACAGGGCTTTGATTCCCAGTTCCCACACAGCAGTTTACAGCCATTTTGTAGTTCCAATCCCAAGGGATCTGACATCCTTTTCCAGCCTTTGTGAATAGTTCACACACACATGGCTCATAGACATACAGTTAGACAAAACACCCATATTCATAAAAATAAATACATAGTTTTTAAGACAATGTCTCACTCTGTATCCATAGCTAGTCTGAAACTTGCTGTGTAGACCAGGTTACCCTTGAACTCACACAAACCTTCCTGCCTCTGCCTAGAGCTGGGACTAGAGAGCAACTATAAATACTTTTTAGGTTCAGTCATACTCATGACTGCTGGTTCACCCTTTCTTCATACAGTCCATTGTCTTTTGCTTCTTAAAATCCAGCTTCTGTTATTTGCAAGTGAGATTCTCAATGAATGCCATTTTGGGGGGTTGGGAGGGTTGTTAAAGGAAAACTTCATGTTCATCTTCTAAACTGTGTGGGGTTTTGTGTTAGTAATGAATAGCAATAATCCACAGTGTTCGTTTCTACTTTAATGTGCCTGAACTTGAACAGGGACCACAGCCTAAAGAAACATTTGATGTCTCCAGCACAGTATGCTGGGGTTTAAACATGAAGCCAGTCTCACAAATCCTCCACTGGCATTTCTGCGATTACAGATAATAAAACAAATGGAATTACACTGCAAACTGATGAGAACGCCATGTCTTAAAGGCTCGTGAGGAGGCATTGGCCATTGTTATCAACTCATACATCCTATTTGGAATTCTGAAATGGACTAAAAGCTCTGTTGTTTTTATGGCTATAAATGATTCTATTTGTGGCCCTTACATCTCTGTTTAAAACTATTCCTCAATAAAGATATTAAGCATCAAATGAGAGGACCTCCCTCTCCCAAAGCACACAGCTAAGTTTTAGTATGTGAATAAAGTATTGTTAAACAAAATCTTTCAGCCAACTGACGCAACTTCTCTTTCCGATGACTACATAAGCAAAACTCTTTTGCATGGTTCTGAGTTTGATGTGGTGTGGCACATAAAAGAGAAAGCATTGTATTTGCACAGAAACTGGGTAACTCTTCCGACAAAGTGAGAAAGAGATGACCTAAGTGTCAGCTCTTACACCCCACCCCTGCTCTAAATAGCTTTAATGAAGTACCAGGCATCATTACCATAAATACAGAAACTAAATCTCAGTGTGCACATTCTTTCGCACGGGATTCTTCACCTCTGTTGTTTAATTACACTTCCTAACAACCACTGGGACATGGGTTATCACCATTTCTTTGGGGGGGGGCAAAAAAGCTAAGTATTTTCTAACATCACCTACTAGTGTATGGTAATAGATTAATATGGATCTTGAAGTCATGTCCGTCTCTTCCCCTGTAGGTTCCTTGATAATTCCCAGGGGCTGCTGTTTAAATTGTCTCTTTGAGTAGGAATGCAAATCTGGATCTTTCTTCTTAGTAGTAATGATACAGAAACAATTCACAAAAAATTATGAAAGTTACACCAAGACAATATGAACATCAGCTGGTGTGTGTGTCTAAAATGTTACTAAAGACACACCATCCAGATCCAGCCACAATAAGTCATTAAAGAAATAATATTTATCACTGAACATAGCATATTAACCTGGACCAAACACTGTATCATAAGAAGGCATGATAGATTTCCCTGTCAATTACTTTTGGGATAGTTACCAGAGTTTTGATGCCTTAGATAATTATACAAAGTGTGGAACAATGTTAAGTTCTTGCATTTGATGCTATATTGTGAGCATTTAAAGGCATATCTTTATTTACGTTAAAACACATACGGGGCTTACAGCTAATGAGTCATAATGTCTGCAAGCAGCCTTTCTTGGAGAGTTTGGGGAGAAGAAAGGAAAGAGAGAGAATAATAAGGAATCAACACAAAAAAGAAAGCTCTTAAGTCAAAGGGAATAAGAGAAAGTTGATTCTAGAACCAAAATTTGAATGACCATGGTCTGGCATACAGTGTTCAGAGGTGGAAGCAGTTGTGTGAAGTTTTATGTTAACAGAATAAAGTTATAAAATCGAGGCATTTTTAAAAGTACATTGGTAGAAACATCTGAAAAGCAATTTCTGCAAAAATGGGAACATCTCAACTACAGGTTTTATATGCTATCTGATACCACCCTTAGCGTTTTTGTTGGTAGAGCCTAAGGCCTTTTTTAAAGTAAATAGATCCCAAGAGCTTTTATCCACTTATCAGGATATTAGGCCTGACACAAAAGTGTGCAAGGGATGGTTCTTTGGGAACTAAAGATAGAGAGATTTTAATTATGCTCTGAGACCTGAAACAGTCCCAACTCTCCATCGTCACTGACGTTTTAATAAATCTTTGAAGACAGAGCTCATTTTCAGAAATCCTGGTGCACAGGATAAAGCAAAAGTGGCGAAAATATTTATGAAAACTACAACAACAGCAATGGTGATCTAGGAAATCATGAAAACTCTTCATATAGCCTTTATATTTATCCTGAAAATTTGAATTACTTCAAAAATATAGTGGTAGTGCTTGGTTAACTCAGGAAACCTGGTTCAGGTTAAGATTTTCCATTATCCCTCTATGTCATGTTTCTTTTTCTATATAACCTTCTTGAACCTCCTTTCTTTAAACCATGGTTTATCATTCTATTATGAAAATAAACCTCTTTGTTCGAGGTATTAAGCAACTTACAGAGTATGCAAGTAAGCTTCCTTAAGAAACACATTAAATTGTTAAGGATTATAAACATTCTTAGTACCTGCTATATAATATATACATCAGGAGAAGGTGGGACTCTGTGCAAAAATTATTACAGTTTCAGGACAGTGATGGTAGAGCATTAAAATTGGCATTGAATTTTTTTCCCAACATATTTTTGTTGATTATTTGGGAATTTCATATAATGTACCATTCACTTTCCAGTTCTCTCAGGTCCACCCCCAACTTTGTGGCCACCCTGAAGAAGGAAAAGAAGAAGAAGAAGAAGAAGAAGAAGAAGAAGAAGAAGAAGAAGAAGAAGAAGAAGAAGAAGAAGAAGAAGAAGAAGAGATGCAATCTGCTCTGGTACTCACTGGAGTGTGCTCAACCTCCCAGCAGACAGGCCCTTAAAAAAAAACTGAGTCCTTTGACACCTGTACCTCCTCCAGAAGCCATCAACTGTGTATAGATACACTTCAGCATCCTTATCACAATTTCTAACAGTTATCTTCAATGGCTTCCAATCTAGGCTATTACTTTTGCGGGGATGAAGGTAGGGAACATCACAAAGGCCTTCTATTACAGTCTTTCTCTACTGTGAGTTTGCAGTCATCAATACCACTGCAAAAGTAGTTTTATTGCCCATTACAGTCAGCAGAGGTTCTTGAAAACTTTCATGTGATGCCAACCTAAACTAAAGCCCTCTGTGTTGCTGAGCTGTGGGAGCCAGAACTGGATCACTCTGAGGAGTAGCAAGAGGAGTGCTCTGGAGGTTCTTCTGTCTCTTCAAATGTATTCATCCTCACCGTTCAGTAATGTCAACCAGTTATTTGAACAGCATCTTTGCAGTAACACCAGTTACTCATTTGGTTATGATACCATGCGACTCCTTCCTGTTCCATCAGAAAAAGCCTGACATCTCCTCCCTTCTTAATTATCGCTAATATCCTCTAATCTGGGTTAGTTCATATTGCTGTGAGTTCCCAAAGCCACCTTCACAATTACCATGCTTGGCTCAAAGTATTTCTTCTTACTGGTCTAGTCCTCTACCTTCCTTCTTGGTTCTAAATTCAAGGAAAGTAGAGAAGCCTTTGTTTTCTTTACCGTTCTTGGTAAAGTACCAAAGACAACATATTATAATATCTATTGACTGTATCAATAATTATAGTAGCAACTAAATATTTCTTGCACTGTCAAATGTTTTAATTATAGCCATTCTGGTAGGTGGGGAGTGGTAGCTTGTTGTGGTTTTAATTTACATTTTTCTGATGACTAATGAGTACCTTTTCATGTATTCATGTACTTTTCATGTTTCCTCTAGAAAACCCTAGGAGTTCGGTGCTAAGCTTGTCACACAAAGTCTTGCCACAAATGGGTGGCTGAAACAGCAGAAATTTTTACCACCTCCCCTCAGTTCTGGAGGTTGGAAGTCAGACATCAAGATGTCTGAGCACTGACTCTGCTCTTCAGCATGCAGATGGCTATAAACTCCTTGCATTTTCACAAGATTCCCTGTGAATATCTGTATCTAAAGGAGAGAGAGAGGATCCCTCTTGGTGTACTCAGTCCGCCCTGCTCACACCATCCCTTTGAACCAGCACCATGTGCGGGAGTCCCAGTAGTGTCAATGCAGCAGTGATCTGTGCAGAGACAAGACTGAAAACTGGGTACAGACTGACTTCATCAACATGGATCAGATTTCAGGGAGTCTAATGCCAGATGGTATATTGTTGGCATATTTACAACACAGCACAATTTGGGAAAAGATTTCCAGGCAACAATCAATCTAATCAGTCCAAATTCCAGGTACATAATAAACCCTAAGGTGTGACTACATAGATACCCTTTTACAAAGTGCATGTGACCATGAGAGTGGGTTCTATAGCCAAAAGGCCTAAAATCAAGTGTGGTCTCTAATGATAGTGTAGAGGTCAGTAGGTCATAAAGTACATGTGACAACTGTCCTAAGAATGAGTTGATGGTATAGGGAGGGAAGAGTCTGGAATAATTTTCCTGGGAAATTTGGATGAGGTCTGCCTCTATAGCAAAAGGTAGGTAAGGGCTGCCTTCACAAATAGAAAAAAGGTCACCAGGTTATTAATAAAATGTACCCTCAGTTTTCTGAATGGAATCCATGCATTTGACTTTATCTCCTCCATGAGGAGACAACATTCCTGGGTCTGTTAGCGCTTCTCTATGAACACAGCACTTCAGTTGTCACAACAACTAAGACCTGGAGGCTCTCTCTGCCGAGGAAACCACCGGATATACTAGTTTGAGAATTAGGCAGGTTATTTGCACTCTCCTTCCTGTTCTCCATTACTAATTCCCCAGGTGTCATCCCCAGTTCTGTAGCAGATAACTTTCAGGAGCCTCTCCTCCCTCTCTGACACAATTCCCTGGAATGTCACCAAACCTCATCATAGCCTCCTGTGGACCCTCTCAGCCTCTTCTTCTAGACTATGTTCATTCCTTCCTGTCAATACCCAAAACTAGGAAACATTCTACTCCAGAGCCCTAGTGGCCACATCTGTAACCAGCTCAAAAGCATTCTCTACTGCAATACTCACAGTCACCACACATTTCTGAGATCCAAAGGAGGCAACAGAAATTAAGTAACAGAGCATTTACCCAACAAAGACAATACCAGATATCAACACCTAGAATCATCCAAGACCCTGATGCCTAGATAGCAGAAAAAAAAAAAAAAAAAAAAAAAAAAAAAAAAAAAAAAAAAAAACCACAATGACACTCAAGGCCATATGGCTTCATCAGAACCAAGCAACCCTACTACAATAGGTTCTGAGAAATACAACACAGTTGAGGCAAAAGACAAAGACACCAAAATAATTATTATGAAAATGTTCAAGACCTTGAAGAGAATATTAGAAAACCTGATAATGATGTCTGTGGGAACAAGCATTGAAATGAAATGTTGAAACAGTTCAAGATACAAAAATAAAAATAGAATCACTAAAAAAATCCCAAATGGAGGTAAAATTGAAAACAAAAAATTCAGGAACTCAAACAGGAATCTCAGAGGTTAGCCTCACAAACAAGATACAAGAGATAGGAGAGAGAAACTGAGGCACTGGAGATGAGATAGAAAGAATGAGAAGGAATGTATATACACCTCATTCAAAGAAAACATTAAATCTTCAAAATTCCATCCACAAAACATCTAGGAAATATGAGACACCTATTAATAATAGAAAGAGAGGAAGAAGAAGGAACCCAAGATAAGGACAAAAAACAATTTTAGCAAAATAATAAAAAAAAAAAAAATCACACAGACTAAATGAAGAGAGGCTATCAAGATCAAAGAAGCATATATAACAAAAAGTAGGCTAGACCAGAAAAGAAAACCTCCTTGGCACATAATAATCAAAACACATAATGTACAGAATAAAGAAAATATATTGGACTTCAGAGTGCAGAACAGAGCCCGGCCCATCTACCACGCAGACCGCCAGCTCCTAAGGTTGAGAGACTGGTAAGTGGGAGATCTTCGCGGCCGGCGAGCAGAGAGATCTCTGCGGAGTGCGCACGCGGGGCGCACCCTCCGACCTGCCTGATCCGGAGACCAGGAACAGAACTTTGGAACCTCTGTTCCCACCCGGCGACTCTGAGGCATAGAACAGGGCTGGGCCCATCTGCCACCTGGACCAGTGGAGATCCAGGGACACAAACCAGATACAAGGGAAAGGCAAGAACATGTCACTGACAACAAAATGGCAAGAGGAAAGCGAAAGAGTATATCCCAAGAAAACCAACACAACCTGGCAACACCAGAACCCAGCTCTCCCATAACAGCAAACATCAGAATTCCAAACACTCCAGAAAAAGAAGACGCAGACCTGAAATCATACCTCAAGATGCTGATAGAGATACTTAAACAAGAACGGGAGGAAAAGCAAAAAGATTCAGAAGCTTTTAAAGAGGAAACAAGAAAAACACTCAAAGAACTCAAAGAACTAGAGGAAAACAGAACCAAAGAAATGAAGGAATGGAAGAGGGAAATTAAAACTGAAATTGACACAATAAAGAAAACACTAAAAGAGATAACCCTAGAGGCAGAACACCAAAAAAAGAAATCCGGAGTCACAGAAGCAAGCATTTCCAATAGATTACAAGAGATCGAAGAGAGAATCTCGGGGGCAGAAGACAACATTGTAAACATAGACAAAACAGCCAGAGAAGATGCAAAAAACAAAAAGCTCCTAACCCAAATTGTCCAGGAAATCCAAGACACAATGAGAAGACTGAACCTAAGGATAATAGGAATAGAAGAGGGAGAAGAGTATCAACTAAGAGGCACAGTAAATATCTTCAACAAAATCGTAGAAGAAAACTTCCCTACCCTCAAGAATGAGATGACCACGAGCGTAAAAGAAGCCTTCAGAACTCCAAATAGGTTGGACCAGAAAAGAAATACCTCCCGACACATAATAGTCAAAACACCAAGTGCCCAAAGCAAAGAAAGAATACTAAAAGCAGTAAGGAAAAAAGGTCAGGTAACATATAAAGGCAGGCCAATCAGAATCACACCCTATTTCTCAACAGAGACTATGAAAGCTAGAAGTGCCTGGACAGACATCATGCACACCCTAAGAGAGCACAAGTGCCAGCCCAAGCTGCTATACCCAGCAAAACTATCAATCACCATCGATGGAGAGATGAAGATATTTCAAGACAAATCAAAATTTACACAATATCTGACCACAAACCCAGCACTACAACGAATTATAGGTGGAAAACCCATTACAATGAGGGAAAATACAGCTTAGTAAAAACAAGAAAACTCCTAAACAAGAAAACTAAAAGAAGAAAAAGACACAGACACAACTCAACCCACAAAAGCAATAATGGCAGGAAACAGAAACAACTATTCCTTGATATCTATTAACATAAATGGACTCAACTCCCCAATAAAGAGACATAGGCTATCAGACTGGATACATAAACAAAATCCAGCCTTTTGCTGCATACAGGAAACATCTCAGAGACAAAGACAGACACTATCTCAGAGTAAAAGGGTGGAAAAAAAACTTCCAAGCAAACAGCCCCAAGAAGCAAGCTGGAGTGGCTATTCTAATATCGAATAAAGTAAATTTCCAACCAAAAGTTATCAAAAAAGATAAGGAAGGACACTTTTTACTCATTACCGGGGAAATCTGTCAGGAGGAACTCTCAATCCTTAACATATATGCTCCAAATAAAAAAGCACCCACATTCATAAAAAAAAAACCCTACTAAAGCTCAAAAGTACATCTCACCCCACACAATAATAGTGGGAGACTTTAATACCCCACTCTCACCAATGGACAGATCATGGAAACAGAAACTGAACAAGGACACTGCAAAGCTAGCAGAGACTTTGAACCAACTAGAATTAATAGATATCTACAGAACATATCATCCTAAAGTAAAAGAATACACCTTCTTCTCATCACTCCATGGCACCTTCCCGAAAATTGACCACATAATTGGACACAGAACGAGCCTCAATCGATATAAGAAGATTGAAATACTCCCATGCTTTCTCTCAGATCACCATGGTGTAAGGCTGGTCTTTAACAACAACAAAGACAACAAAAAACTCACATACATATGGAAACTAAACAACACTCTATTAAACGATAGCAGGGTCAAAGAAGAAATAAAGAAAGAAATTAAGGATTTTCTACAATTCAACGAAAACGAAAACACAACATACCCAAACCTATGGGATGCAATGAAAGCAGTACTAAAAGGAAAACTCATAGCCCTAAGTGCTTCCAAAAAGAAACTGGAGAGAGCTTACATCAGCAACCTGACAGCACAGCTAAAAAGCCCTAGAACAAAAGGAAGCAGATATACCCAAGAAGAGTAGACGGCAAGAAATAATCAAAATTAGGGCAGAAATACACCAAACTTGGAACTTGCTCTGGCCCAGGCTGGCCTTGAACTCAGATCTGCTTGCCTCTGTCTCCTGGGATTAAAGGCGTATACTACCTTTCTTGGGCTTAAGTTTTTCATGGCCACTATGCCTCAACATCTGGATCACAGATGTGCCCTACATTTCTAAATTGTAGTTTATTCCAGATGTAGTCAAGTCAACCATCACATCAACCATAACTGGTTTAATTTGAGGTCTACCCGAGTGGGAACCCATGCCTGGATGACTAGGAATCAGATAATATATATCCCAGAGACTAGGATAGAAAAAGTAATCGATACAATGATTTCTAATGATATTATGCTATATTCATAGATTGGTGCCTAGCCCAATCATCATCAGAGAGGCTTCAGCAGCAGCTGATAGGAGCAGATTTAGAGACCGAAAGCCAAACATTAGACACAGAGAGAATCCAAATTGGAAATCTCCATTGGGTCCCTCTCTGTGAAACTCGAGAAACCTAGGGTAAGAGCAGGTGGAAGAATTGTAGAAGCCAGAGTGGTTGAGGATACCAGAGCGTGGTTCATAGAATCAGCTAAACAAGGTTCGCTCATGGGCGCTCGCAGAGACAGAAAGGGCAATCACAGAGCCTGCCTGGCTCTGTGGTAGTTCTTCAACACATATGTTATGATTGTTAGCTTGGTGTTCTTGTGCTCCTAACAATGGGAGAGGGTATGTCTCTGGCACTTTTGACTGCTCGTGGGACCCTCTTCCACCTGCTGGGTCTCCTTGTTCAGCATTGATATAAGGGTCTGTGCCTAGTCTTATTGTAACTTGTTACACTGTGCTTGGTTGATATCCCTGGAAGGCCTGCTCTTTTCTGAAGAGGAAGAGAAGAGGAGAGGGTCTGAGAGAAAGGAGGTTTTGAGGGCTGGGAGGAGTGGAGGGAGAGGAAACTGGGGTCAGTGTGTATGAGAGAAAATAAGCAGAGGGAGGAAGGGAGTGAGAGAAGAGAGAATGGAGAGAGAGAGAGAGAGAGAGAGAGAGAGAGAGAGAGAGAGAGAGAGAGAGAGAGAGAGAGGAGAGTTAAAAGCCATGGCTGTTCTTCCAGATGACCTAGGTCCAATTCCCAGCACCCATATAGCAGATCACAACTTTCTGTAACTCCAGTTCTTCAAAGCCAACCTGATCTACAGAACTATTCCAGGACAGCCAAGGCTATCCAAAGGAACCCTGTCTCAAAAACAACAATAATAATATAAAAATGAATAAATGAATATAAGAGAAGTTTTGACTATATTTAAGACTGGGATATATATACTTTTCAACATTTGATACCACAATCAAATTAAGGAGTTTCATTGATTTAACATATTGGAGTGGTAAGTGAAACCATTAATTTACAAAGTATTGTTAAAAATAAAAGTTGCTGAAAGCAAGACAACAAAGAGAAGGGTTAAGTTTAGATCTGGGTCTTGTTGTATGTAAAATGTTAAACTTTTGTTGACATAAGTTATGATGGTTTGAATGAAAAAAACCCACATAGGCTTCTACATTTGAATGTTAGTTCCCTATGGGGGCATCCTTATTCAAACCACAAACCACCACACCTTTTTGCCATGTTTAATTAGCAGCAGCACTATCTAATATTTGCAATCTCCATGTTGACAACCACCTGTTAATATTTATCCTGGGGCTCTTTAAGCAGCCGACATCTCAGTTACTTTTAGAAGGCCCAAATAAGAACATTCAAGACACCGAGTGTCAACAGCGAAGCAGGAAGACATTTGAAGGAATAAAGCACACCAGAAATGGAAACTGAGCTGTTTGTTTCCTAGAAAAGCCTCTGTTATGTCACTGTGGTTATGCTCTTAGCTGAGTTTCTCATTTGCAGAAGGCCGTATCACAGGCATAGGCTGACATTTTGGTTGACATGTTGGGCTTCTGTTGCCTCGCACAAATGGCCTTCACTGTCTTAGTCTTGGAATCAAGCCTCTCTTTTCTAACTAAACAAGCAGCTACCTTCAAAGGGGAGAAAGAGGAGGAGGGAAGGAGGAACATAGAACTTCTGACAGGTAAAATGGTCACAGACTTGTGAGGAGTAGTGTAGTTTCTTCAACAACTTTCTAACTCTGTTGAAAGTTTCGAAAATTCCAAATACCTAGAAATTGTTTCATTCCAACAAGAATAAGCTCTTTTGGAAAAGGGCTAATTCAACTCAATAAATCTTTAGTGAGCCTTCTACTGTGCCCTCCATTGTGGCTGTTGCTAGAGGCAGGAGAACAGACCTAGCACATGGGATCCCTGTGCTCTAGGAACTTACAACCTAGGAAGTGAGCAAAATGAGAGGATCTCTCTTATGCATAGCTATTGGCACAGGGTCTTAGTTGACCTGAACCCTACATTAATTGACAGACATAGACTGAAAACATTCTTCTACCTTATAGAAGAAAGACCATTTTATTGGGTTGCCTCTAGAGAAAGATTAAAAACCAAAGAAGGCTGTATTCACGATAGTTGATGTCCTTGCCTCAAAATCAAATTTAATCTTGCCTCTTACTTTCATTTCTTACTCCGAGGTAAGTATATTTCATATTTAAATATTTAAAGCAATTAGCATCTGATAGTCGTGTTGTACGGTACTATAGATGGAGGTTGGTAACCAGTGGTCTCTTGGCATTTTAGCCTGGATATGCCTTCAGAAAATAAAATGGGATTTTTAAAACCGGTTCTGATATATGTTCAGCTGCTTTTTATTCTGTATGCATATTTGAATAGTTAATAAGCTAAATAAAGCTATTGAGAATTAAACTGGGCTGGAGAGATGGCTCAGTAGTTAAAAGCACTGACTACTCTTCCAGAGGTCCTGAGTTGAATTCCCAGCTACCACACAGTGGCTCACAACCATCTGTAATGGGATCTGGTGCCCTCTTCTGGTGTGTCTGAAGACAGCAACCGTGTACCCACATACATGAAATAAATAATAGATTTTTTAAAGAAAAAATATTAACCTAACACATATAGCTAATTTAATGACACAAGGTTATTCCTCATATTTGCCCTCTATAATTTTTTAATTATATCATCTCTGATTATCACCAGCTGTCCTTTTAACCAGCCAGAAGCTGGTTATTCTCACTCGGTGTATATGCTACTGAGATGGCACCACTAAATCTATAACTGTAGGCTTTTTAAAATTGTGTAGTAAAAAAAAATTACCTAGGGTATTATGGACAATCTTACATTACAGAAAAATCGGCAAATTTGAAATATTTGCTACTCTAAGAATAATTAGTGACTTAGTCCTAATTTCATAGCTCAGGCAGCCTAGGGTTTACTGAGTCCTCCTGGGTAAGATTCCTGGTGAAAGCCACTACACCTGGTGTACATTATTTACTTTTGACTGAAACAGTTCGGCTGACTTTGTTCTACCAAGGATTTCCACAACTCTAAGCCATCTTGTTCCTAATGGAGTATTGATCTGAAATTGTAAAGCTATGTTTGCAGTCCTCGCATAATAACTTACTAGAGAATGTAAATTACGCGTGGCACAACCTATTTGTAAGTTGTGTATTCTGAGTGTGCACTTTTTCCAATTTTAACGCCTGGCAAACTAGAAGGCAGGAAAGCTGGGGTCTGGTGACGTGGGCGGCGGGGGTGGGGGGCAGGTGATGGAACAGCAGCAACGCACGTGCTCATGAAATTCTCTTATGTTCCGCTGATAAGGAGGGAAAGAAAAAGTTTAGTTAGGCATTTTGGACTGTCAGTGTGAGCACAGATAAAAAACAGTTTATCCAGTGTGTTTTGTTTAAAGTCCATTTTCTGTTTTATATGTCCTTATAGGGACGTTTAAATAAATGAGATGCTGGTCAATGAGTTGGTAAGTGTTCGCGCGTCAGCCCTGTCATTTTGTGGCACATGCCTCCTACACCTGGCGAGTTCCCTCTTTTCTCAGAACCGCACTAAGTTCGCTGGGCGCTAAGCGGCTGGGGTCACACGTCTTGGTGCCTTTCTCACTTAGTTTTAAACCCTCCCTCTGCGGCTAGCGGCGGGCGTGGTGAGAGCGCAGGAGGGACTTCCCCGAGGGCCAGGCACCCCGGTCTGGACACTTGCCATGGCCACAGCACCTGAGGACCACGCTGCCGTGGGGACGCCAGCGATGGCGCTGCGTTAGACTAGCGGGTGCTGGGATCCCGCCCCTTGTCCTGTGCGCGGGAAGAGATCCGGAGAGTGGAGGTACCAGGCGAGCGCCGAGGAACCGGGTAAGGCGACCTCGGGGCTCTGGGGTCCAATGTCCGACTTTCCTTCACCCGTGGACACTGTCTGGTCCTCATACTGAGCCCCACGGGCTTCCCTGGGATGAGGATAGTGGTTGGTGTCCTCGACCAGGGTATAAAGGGGAGCCACACCTCAGGGCTAATTGTGTCTAGGAGACTGAGGCAGAGTGAGGTGATGGTTTAAAAGTAGAGGTGAGAGGCTGGAGAGAGGGGAAGAGAGATTGGATTCCCATTCTCCATCAGTGAGGAATGGATGTAGCGCCCCTTTTCCTGTGCACCCTCCCCCCTTCAGGGAGTCCTCAGCTATTCCTTTGTCAGGCAGAACAGTATATTCTGGTTCGAGCCTCATGGCTCTAGAATGTCTCCGTGGTTAGTTAGATAGGATGACAAACTCTGAACTTCAGTCTGACTTTAGGAGAGAAGAATCCCCTTAGAAAGGGTTGCGAATAGTTTCTCAGTATTGGGCTCGCTTTCTTGCTGCTGCACCTGGCTTGTTCTCTAGCAAAATTTTGCTTTCAGTGTTTTCAATATGTAACCACCAAATCTCAGAGAGATCTGGTTTCCTTTGTCTGTTGGAAGTTTCTAGTACTCTGCACACAGCAACAGCATTTGTTGTTGTTTTTAAGAAAGAAATATATATTGAACATCCGTTTTTGTTTTTTTGTTTTTTGTTTTTTTTCTCGCTGCGCTTGGTAGGCCCCGTAGCCAATGGAAAACCCACTTCATTTCCTTTAAAGTTTAAATCAGAGAGATACTCACGAGTATATCAAACAAAGAGAATGCACCTTGTTTTCATCATATTAGTTTTTCAGCGGCACTAGAAGAATGCTTAAAGAGAGATCAATCCCCAGGCTACCTACCTGAGCTTTAACAACGACCTTGGAAAAAAATGCAGGGCTGTTCTTTTCCTTTTGAGTGGGAGAATAGGAGCATTCTCTACTGAGCGCTTGCTGTACGCTGGGTAGGATGCTTAAGAGCATCTCGTATTTAACCCAACAATAGTCTCACGGCATAGGGACCATTCTATTTCTGGTTCTGTGGATAGACCACACTGCTAGAACTCTCAGCTGATACTGAAGCATCTTCCCTGGTCAAAGCTCTTGCCTAACCTAGTTGCTCAGGGGACACGTTTGAAAGCTCAGGTCTGAGTGATAGGAACATACACTGTCAGATTCAACTGCTAGTAAGCTGCTACTTTGTGGCATTAACACCGGAACACTGAGGCTCATTGAAAATAAATGAGGTGTATAGTAGACCAGTTCCCACGGAATTGCAATGGGCAGCAAGCAAGATGAGGACTGCTGTTAGGCTAGCGGGCATGTAGAGTGATGGAGGGGTGAGAGGCAAGCATGGGATGTAACTCTAGTCTGACTGAGTCTGCTCCTACGTTTCCTGGGTCACCTAGGTGCAGAAATGCTGATCACTCCTTTGTGTAGTAGAGCAACTAAGGTTATATGAAAACTTAACAAAGGCCAGAACAGATGATCAAGCTCAGATCAATCAGAGTCTCCTTTGTTATTACATCGAGAAAATGAGTTCGTTAAATTAAATGCCAGCAGAGATGTTGACATGCGGATTATGAGGACAGTCACGTCAGCAGAATTCTCTACTTACATGAGAATCCTTGTGGGATGGCTATTAGTCTTAAACTCCTCTCTCACTTTACAAAAAGGCAAAAAGGCGGAGGGTGAAGTCACAAGATGAAGCAAACCTGTCTGGATGTCCCAGTGCTCAAGAGTCAGAAGTAAACCAATGCCTACATATTCCCCCTGACTCTGCCTCGACACGTTGGCCACACAGAGGATGTTAACAC
Source organism: Micromys minutus (assembly GCF_963924665.1). Lineage (NCBI taxonomy): Eukaryota > Metazoa > Chordata > Mammalia > Rodentia > Muridae > Micromys > Micromys minutus. Next base: position 16,626,687 of record NC_137953.1, read on the forward strand.
TGGGGTGTCAAGAAAAGCCCTGTGGAATAAATTAAGGAAGAAACATCCTACAGGTGATTTAATGTTCTTTTTTAAAGGACTTATTTTTATTATTTTTAAGTGTGTGTGTGTGTGTGTGTGTGTGTGTGTGTGTGTGTGTGTGTGGTGAGAGGTGGGGGTATATGTATTTGAGTGCAGAAGCCTTGGAACTAGAGTTCAAAGTTGTTGTAAATTGCATGACAGGGGGATTGGGAACTGAGCTCAGGGTCTCTGCAAGAGCAGCACTCTCAACCACTAAGCCATTCCCCCAGCCTTATGACTTAATTTTCTCGGTAAATGTTGATTGCCTTTGGTTTTATTTTCAGTCATTTCTTTCTTTGTTCTTTGCTTTGTAATCTTTGAGGGTTTTTTTGTTTTTTGTTTTGTTTTGTTTTGTTTTCTTTCTTCTGTTTTGCTTGAGTTGTTTTTTGTTGTTGTTGGTGGTGGTGGTGGGGGGGGTTTTTTGTTTTGTTTTTTAGGTGAGCTTCTTGCTTTGTTTTCCACACTGGCCTTGAAATCCTGTGCTGTAGTGCTCTGCCAGGTTCAGCTTCCTGAGCGCCGAAGCTATAAGTCAGCACCACCTTACCTAGTTTGGCCATTCACAATTGTTAATTATCATAAGTGGTGTGCTCCTGTACACTACTTATGTGCACACCTGCCACAGTTAGCATGTGGAAGTCGGGGGCAACGTGTAGTCCTTGGTTGTTCCCTTCCTCTTTGGGATTCAAGAATCAAACTCAGGCTTGTACAACAAGCACTTTTAACCTGCGAACCATTTGCTGGCTCTCCTCATTGTTATTGCTTTTCTTACACCATCCTGCCTCAGCGATGAAAGGATCCAGTACGAGTTTCCTTTGCTTTCGTGGACGTTAGGCACTTGCACATGCCCGGTAGCTATATTCACTTCAGCTTTTCAGGGCTGTCTGTCCTTTTCATTCACCCAGCTACTGACTGGGTTGTTTTCTCATTGTTTATGTGTTTTGTTTTCTTTCGTTTTTTAATTCTTGTATATTCTACATACTAATCGTCTGCTTGGTGTTTAATTGACAAGGGTTACTGTAGACTGTCTCTTCACTTGATTGATTTTTTTTCTGTGCAGAAGCTTTTACATTTTATTAAGTCTAGTTTCTCAGTAGTGTTATTTCTTGCATGACTAGACTCCAGTTGAGGAAGTCTCTGTCTATGCCTGTGTCTTAAAGTATGAGTCTTACTTTTTTTCCTTAACAGTTTTAGGATTTCCAGCCTTTCATTTAGGCCTTGGGTCTGTTTGGATGTGATTTTTGCACAAGTCCTAATTTCATTCTTCAGTGTGGATATCTAGGTTCTACAGAACTTTTGGTTGAAGAGGCTGTCTTTTCCACATTATACATTTTTAGCATCTTTTTAATTTAAGTTAGTTGTAGCTATGTGAGTTAGAATCTGTGTTTTTAGTTCCATAGATCATGGCTGTTTTGCGTGAGTACAGCTGTTTTAGTTCCCATAGTCCTATAGCATAACTTGAAATCAGGTTTGTGGGCTGGAGAGATGGCTCAGTGGTTAAGAGCACTGACTGCTCTTCCAGAGGTCCTAAGTTCAATTCTCAGCAACCACATGGTGGCTCACAACCATCTGTGATAAGATCTGATACCATCTTCTGGTGTGTCTGAAGACAGCTGCATTGTGTTTATATATAATTAATAAATATGTAAAGAAAAAGAAATCAGGCATGTGATCATCTAGCACTACTGTTTTTGCTCAGGACTTCTTTAGCTACCTGGGATCTTCTGTGTTTGCAAACCAATTTTAAAGTTGTTTTTTCTGTTCTAAGAAGAATGTCACTGAAACTTGATTGGTAGCTACATTGAATGTGGAGCTTGCTTTTAGAACTGTCACCATCTTCATGATATTATTTCTTCCAATCCATGAACATGGCATATTTTTTTCTAGTGTTTCCTGAGTCTTTTTCCATGTTCGTTGAAGAGATCTTTCGCTTCTTTTCGTGGTCTTACTCTAATTTGTTTGTTTGAGTGTGTGTGTGTTGAATTGTTTCTCCAGTTTCTTTGTCTGCATGTTTGCTCTCGGTATATAGGAAAGCTGCTGATTTTGTATGTTAATTTTGTATCCGGCAATGTTGCTAAAAGTGTTTATCAATTCTGAGTTTTCTGATGGAGTCTTTAGGCTGGCTGGCTGGCTGGCTGGCTTCCCTGCTTGAGACAGGCCTCACTATGCAGTACTAATTGGGCTACAGCTGCCAAGTAGAGATCAGTCTGGCCTCTAACTCACAGATATTCTGCCTTCCCACTGCTACAACCATCACATCCAACTAACTTCTTTTCTTGTCCGTATAGAAAGATGTCTTCCTCAGGGAGGCTTCCTTTTCTCTCCCTCATCCTTCTTTCTCTCTCCCTGCCTTCTCCTCTCCCACCTCTGCAAATCCCAACCAGGTAACTCAAAAACTGCCTACCTCTGATTCCTCCAGTAATTGGATGTAGCCATTTCAATTTCACCAATAGTTTTAAGTCAAGGAGCAAGGTTTACACAACAAAAGTTGATAGCCACTGGTAGGCAATTAGACCTCCCAGTACAGAATTTAACATTACAATACATAGCTACAGACCAAACCTCCACAGTTTTCAGTGGCTGGATGCTGTGGAGTGATGGGACAGTCTCTCATTCTGTGATTAATGACAGAATTGAAGTTTTGATATTGACCTGACAGTCTGTTTGTGTGAAGGATGCTTACAGCCCATTTTATTGGAAGACACCTCACTCACCCAAAAGTCATTCAGGGATTTGAACTTCTCACGAATGGAATTGGTTTCTCCGGATGTTCAGGGAAAATCAGCGCTTGTGTTTCCTTCGGTGTGTTATATAAACCTATCTTATGTGTCATATCCATTATATTCCAGCAAGACCAAGTGTGCTGTGTCTCAGTTTCTTATGCTTTATGTTAGGACACTGCCGCTCCTGGCGAAGGGAGCACCTCAGTGAGATTCTCATCAGCTCTAAGAAGCAGAATGAAGGCCATCTCACTTAGGTTTCCCATCACCATGTTACATGGCCAAAAGCAACTTGTAGAGGAAAAGCTTTATTTCAGCTTACACTTGCGCATTATAGTCTATCATTAATGGAAGTTAGGGTGAGAATTCAAGGTAGGAGCTGAAGCAGAAGCCAGGGAAGAATACTGCTTATGGGTTTGTCCCCGTGACTTGCTTAACCTGCTTTTTTATACCATTCTGGAGTGGTGTCGCCCTCCCCCCCCCCCATGACCTGGGACCACCTACAGTAACCATCAATCAAGAAGATGCACCATGTATTTACCAACAGACAATTTTTTCTTTTTTAATTAAAAATGTATACAATGTATTTTGATTACAATTTCCCCTCCCTCATCTCCTCCCAGATCCTCCCCACCCTTTCCACCCCTCCATTCAGCACCTTCCTTTTCTGTTCAAGAAACAGTCAAATAGTAAAAAAAAAAAAAAAAAAAAAAAAAAAAATCTTAAAAGGAAAAAATGAGAAAGCACAAGAAACATACACATAAGAAAAAACATAATAATACACGAAATCGAAAACCATAACGTAAGAGCAAAAGACCAATAAGATGTTTTTAATGCTCAGACAAAACATATGTGACAAAAAAAATCTACACAAGCACAACTGAGCTCATTATTTTGTGTTAGTCATTTTCTGCTGGGCATAAGGCCCAGCCTTATCTATCCACTGGAGAAAATGAATTTGTCCCTTGTAAACAAGTGTCAGTTGGGGATAGATTCTTTGGTAGGAATGGAAATGGCGTCCACTTCCACATCTCAGCACTGGAAACCTGTGTGGCTTGAACCTGTGCTGGCCCTGTGTATGGTGCCATAGTCTCTGTGGTTTCATGTGTGGATCAGTCCTGCTGTGCCTGGTTTCCTAAGTCTCTCAATCTCTAGCCAATGCAGGTAAAGTCTCCAGTTAGGCAACATCTCACCTACTCCTTGTTCAGTAAGACGTGTCATCTTCAGCAATCGATTGTGCAGAACCACTAAAAGCCTTATAGCCTGGGTCTCAACTGCTTGGAAATGTTCATGGGTACCTTTTTGCCAAAAACTCAGATGTTTCTTGTCACTTAAAGTTTCACTTGGTGGCAAAAAGATATGTAGTTGGGGCATTGTCTTCCCTACTATCTGACTTTATTTAGGTTTATTTCATGCATTACGTAGTTTGAGAAATGTATATACACTAACAGTTTCCCATATAACCAGTCAAATGGCCCTTAGTGTTGTATGTCTCTGCATTCCCTCTTTACTCCCACCCTTGTCTATAGGATGAAAATTAAAGGTTGCCGTTTTCCTAACCCGATTAGTTTCCAAATAATTGAGACAAATCCTGGTGATTTCTTCGACAAGTTTTAAGCACAATAACCGAGCAGATATTCCTAACGTTCTATGTTGTCCACATCCCAGCCACACACCCCAAGTTACTTGCAGCTTAAATTGCCCTGGTTTGCTCTTCTCCATGTGTGTACTCATGGGGAACTCCCTTGGCGACTCCCTTTTCTCCGCCTCAAGGCCCTTCTTCTCCTTGGCCCTCACCTGCCTCCTTCACTCTTCTCCCTCTGCTGCCCCCTGACTGGGATTTGAAGTCCACGCTTTCTATCTCCTCTGTCAAGTCATTGGCTGTTCGGTCTTTTATTGAGCAATCAGAGACCATTGGGAAGCTTCCCTTATACCATATGGTACAGGAGCAATTCTTCAATACCCAGTGAAGTGTCCCTGTCCAGACTGTAACTAGATTGATCTCAGGCACAAAAGTTAGCATCTGAATACACAGAGTACAAAACCACCTCCAACACTTCTCTCTTCCTCCTTGTTTATCCTTCTGTTCCATTCTCCCTCTTGTCTCACCATAGCTACATATTCTATGTCCTCTTTCTTGTAAAATCTCTCCCTCCCACCCAAGTCCCTTACTAGCTACCTAATTTCTGTAGTTATGTGAATTGTAGGGTACCTACTTAAGGGTTAAAGGGCGCTTGAACCACAGTGTTCATAGCAGCCCTATTCAAAATAGCCAGAAGCTGGAAAGAACCCAGATGTCCTTCAGTAGATGAATGGATACAAAAATTGTGGTACAAATTACACAATACTACTCAGCTATCACGAAGAATGACCTTATGAAATTCCTAAGAAAATGGATGCATCTAGAGAATATCATCCTGGGTGAGATAACCCAGTCACAAAAGAACAGACATAATATGCAGTCACTGATAATTGGATACTAACCCCAGAAAGCTCTTAACACCCCAGATACAACTCACAGGCCATATGAAACTCAAGAAAAACAAAGGTCAAAAAAAAAAAAAATGAAAGCCTCAGTCCTTCTTAGGAAAAAAAAAATGTATAGCACCCTCTCAGAGCGTGGTACACCTGGACCTTATATCACTAATAATCCCAAGAGCTAAGAATATAGCCTTGTGGAAATTTTTGGTATTCAAAGATCATTATGCTTAATCTATACATACCAAGAAAACTGTTTCTATGTTACATTCTGTCCTACATGTACTTTATGTTTATGGTAACTAGTGGGATTTCAGTGCATGCTATCAAACCTCTAAAAGAATTAAGTACTGACAAAAATATATTCATATAGTGTTATGCCAAAATGCATTTAAAAATCTGTATATGTATTCCTCTTTTTTAAAAAATAAAGTTTTAAGAGAGAAAAAAATGCCAATATCCACTTACAAGAGAAGACATATTACATTGGCTGTTGGGGATCTGGGTTTTCTCATTCTGAATAAACTTTATTTTTGTTTTATTCACTCTGTATCAATGCTCCCCATCCCAATCACTCCCTTCCTCAACCTCTCTTCCCTATCCCACTCCTCAGTTCTGAAATGCCTGGACACTCTCCCATCTAGCATATCAAGTCTGTGCAGACTTAGGCACATCCTCTGACCCAGGCCAGACAAGACAGCCCAGCTTAAAAAAAAAAAAAAAAAAAAAAAACATATCCTACAGACAAACAACACATTTTGAGAAAGCCCCCACTCCAGTTGATTGGGACCCACATGAAGACTGAGCTTCACATCTACTACATATGTGCAGGGATGGGGGTAGGTCCAGCTTGTGTTTGCTCCTTGGTTGGTGGTACAGTCTCTGAGAACCCAGGTTAGTTGATTCTGTTGGTCTTTCTGCTGAGTTCTCAATCCCCTTTGGGGCACTCAATCCTTCCCCCAACTTTTTTATAAGAGTAGTTAAACTCTATCCACTGTTTGGCTGTGGATCTCTGTATCAGTCTGAGTCAGGTGGAGCCTCTCAGAGGACAGCCATGCTAGCCTCCTGTCTGCAAACATAACAGAGTATCATTAATAGTGTCAGGAATTGGTGCTTACCCATGGGATGGGTCTCAAGATGAGACAGTGATTGGGTGGCCATTCCCTCAGCCTCTGCTCCATCCTCCATCCCCGTATTTCTTCTAGACAAGATAAACTTTGTATCAAGAGTTTTGTGGGTGGGTTGATGTCCCCATTGCTTCACTGGGGTTCCTGTGCAGCTCCAGGAGGTGACCTCTTCAGGTTCCATGTCCCCACTGCTGTGAGTTTCAGCTAAGATCACCCCCATGGATTCGTGAAAGCCTCCCCTATCCCAGGTTTCTGGAATGTCTCTGGGATGCTCCTCACCTTCCCAGTTGCAGATTTCTTTTCATTCTCATGGCCTTCAGGCTATCTCTCCTGTCTTCCCCACCAATTCATGAACTCCAGAATTACCCTCCTGATCCCCTCTCCCACCCAGCTCCCTCCATCCATCCACCTTCTATGTCTATTTTATCCACCCTTTCAAATGAAATTCAAGCATCCTTACTGTTTCATTTCTCCATTTTTAGCTTCTTTGGGTCTGCAGAATGTAGCATGAGTATCCTGTATTTTATGGTTAATATCCACTTATAAGTGAGTACATACCATGCATGTCCTTTTGGGTCAGAATTACCTCATTTGAGATTCTCAAATTCTTCCATTTGTCTGCAAAATTCATGGTGCCTTTGTTTTTAATATCTGAATAGTATTCCATAGCGTAGATGTGCCATATTTTCTTTATTCATTCTTCAGTTGAGGAACATCTAGGTTGTTTCTAGTTTCTTGCTATTACAAGTAAAGCTGCTATGAACATAGTTGGAAAATTGTCCCTGTCGTATAGTGGGGTATCTTTTGAAAATATGGCCAGGAGTGATGAGGCTGGGTCTTGAGGTGGAACTATTTCTGGTTTTGTAAGAAACTGCCAAATTGATTTCCAAAGTGGTTGTACAACTTTGCACTCTCACCAGCAATTGAGGAGTGTTCCACTTGCTCTACATCCTCACCAGCATGCTCTATCTCTTGAACCCTTCTGATTGGTATAAGGTGGAATCTCAGAGTTGTTTTGATTTGCATTTTCCTGATGACTAAGGTCTTTGAACATTTCTTTAAGGGCTTCTTTGCCATTTGAGATTCTTCTCTTGAGAATTTTCAGTTTAGGTCTGTACCATATTTTTAATTGGATTATTTGGGTTGTTGGGGTCTAATTTCTTCAGTTCTTTATAAATTTTGGATATTAGCCCTTTGTCAGATGTAGGGTTGGTAAAGATCCTTTCTCAGTCAATAGGCTGCTGATTTGTGCTATTGACAGTGTCTTTTGCCTTATAAAAGCCTTTCAGTATTATGAGGTCCCATTTATCAATTGTTGAGCTTGGAGCCTAAGTCATTGGTATTCTGTTCAGGAAGTTGTCTGCTGTGCTAATGAGTTCAACAGTATCTCCCATTTTTCTGTTCTATTAGACTTAATATATGGCTTTATGCTGAGGTCTTTAATCCACTTTTACTTGAGTTTTATGCAGTGTGATAGATATGAGTCTGCTTTCATTCTTCTACATGCAGACATACAGTTAGACCAGAACTGTTAAAGTTTTCTTTTTTCCATTGTATGGTTTTGCCTTCTTTGTCAACAGTCAAGTGTCCATGGGTGTGCGGGTTTATTTCACGGTTGAAGTGGAAACTTAAGGGTTCTTTGGCAAGTCAGATTCGTAGAATGGTGTGTTGATGGAGTGGACACAGGTGTAAAAGGATAAAGCAGACTTGTGAGGGACGTTTTGCTGAAGCAGACACAAGAGAGAGAGAGGATGTTCTGCTAAAACAAACACATGAAAGGACACGTGATGTATTCTTTGCTAACAACATGCATGTACCACCGGTCCACCTTACATTGCATAGTTGAGCAGCACTTGTCAGAACTCTATGGAGAGAAACACACCAAAAAAAATTTTTTTTTTCACATTGTGCACCACTTCCACGGACTTGGGCTGATTGCATGCAAATGCTGAGGCAAGGCATGCGAAGGACACCTGATGTTTGGAGGATATAAATAGGACGAGACTAAGTGAGGGAGAGAGAGCTTAGCTTGCTGGTACAGACGGCTAGCTGTTCAACACTTACGGGTCTCGGATCTTCGCCAATCTTCACTTTGCTGAGAGCGGCACAGTGGAGAACTTCCCCTTGTGTCCTTATTGGCCATATCACTGCTACTGCTAACCCGTCTCTACCAACTCTACTGAACTCGACTGTTGGTGTTTCCATGAAGTGTTTGCAAGTGGATCGAGCTGCCACTGCCACTGACCTGTGCACTGAACTGCTGATTTCCAGACAACACAGACGGAAGTTGCACCAAAGAACCTTTCTAAACAGGTCCACTCCCCACCCTATCTTCTCTTTTTCATCTCTGGTGGGTGGTGGGCTAAAAGGTAAAGCGTTTAAGAACTGTCATTAAAAGTAAGGGTTTGAAAAAAGTTACACAGGGTTTTCCATTCAATTCCATTGATCAACTTGTCTGTTCCTATACCAGCATCAAATAGTTTTATTACTATTGCTCTGTAGTACTGCTTGAGGACAGGAATGGTGATTCCTCCATAAGTTCTTTTATTGTTCAAGATTGTTTTCAGTATTCTGGGCTTTTTGTTTTTCCATATGTAATTGAGAATTGCTCTGTCAAGGGCTGAAAAGAATTTTGTTGGAATTTTGATGGGAATTGCATTGAATCTGTAAGTTGCTTTTAGTACGTTGGCCATTTTCACTATGTTAGTCATACTGATCCATGAATGTGGGAGATTTTTCCATCTTCTGATATCTTTCTCAACTTCTTTCTTTAGCAACTTGAATCTTGTCATCCAGGTCTTTCACTTGCTAGGTTAGAATTACACCAAGATATTTTTATATTATTTGTAGCTATTGTGAAGAGTGTTGTTTTCCAAATTTCTTTTCAACCCATTTATCATTTGTATAAAGGATGGCTACTGATTTTTTTTTTTTTTTTTAAGTTAATCATGTACCCAGCCACTTTGCTGAAGGTGTTTATCAGCTGTGGGAGTTCCCTGGTAGAATTTGGGAGCTCACCTTTGTATACTATTATATTATCTGCAAATAGTGATACTTTGACTTCTTTTCATTTGTATCTCTTTGATTTCCTTTGGTTTTCTTATTACTCTGGCCAGAATTCCAAGTACTACATTGAATAGATAGGGAGAGAGTAGGAAGCCCTGTCTTGTCCCTGATTTCAGTGGAATTGCTTTCTCCATTTAGTTTGATATTGGCTATTGGCTTGCTGTTTGTTGCTTTTATTATGTTTAAGCATGTGCCTTGTATAACTGATCTTTCTAAGACTTTTAACATGAAGGGGTTTTGGATTTTGTTAAAACATTTTTCAGCATCTAATGAGATGATCATCTGGTTATTTTCTTGCTCAGTTTACATAGTGGATTACATTGATAATTTTTTTATATTGAACCATATCTGCATCTCTGGGATGAAGCCTACTTGATCATGGTAGATGATGTTTTTGATGTGATTCTAGATTCAGTTTGCAAGTATCTTATTGAGTATTTTTGCATCAATGTTCAAAATCAATAATCATGATAAATTATTCTGAATTCTCTTTGTTGGGTCTTTGTGTAGTTTAGGGATCAGGGTGAATATGGTTCCATAGAATGAGTTTGTCTAACCAAGCCAGCTCAGTCAGTCAACAGGGACTTGAGGAAGAGAGCAAGGATTACAGAAAAAAAAAAGAGAGACAATTAGACAACATTATAGTATGACTCCAGAAAATGCTGAACCAGTTTATTTTTTCCAGTGTGCCTTTATATCATTCTAGGTACATGTAAAGAATAGGGTCATTTCTAAGGTATAAACAAAGAAGTCGAGTAACAAACAAAGCATAAACAAAGGTTCATGGTCACTGTATTCAGGGACTTATCAAGAGTCTACTTCCTTGTCTTCACCCAATATCAAATATTCTTGCCAGTTTCCTAGAACCAACATCAAAAGCTCTATACATCTCCCCCTTTTTATTCCATAAACAAGACTGCATCTGTCTTAGGTTGCTCTGACAAGAATGCCTTCCTTATGTGTCATTGAAAATGCATTATTCAAGGTAATGCATTTCTGTCTTAGGTTAGTAAGACTCTGCAGGCTCTTACCATTACTGACTGCCAGCCTGTTAAACTACTGGCTTTGTTTGGGGATCAGTTTTAAATTTCAAGCCATGTATTTTGGCCACCAACATATTGATGTCGTTAAGGGCAAGTTTTATTAAAATGGGCAGGAATAAAACAATTCCCAGGACAGGAAGGGCCAAAATGATCAACCTATTCTTGAAGCTTCACCAAGATGAAAATACTCATCTTAAGCCATACATAATTTTATCAGCAGTATCCACAGTATCAAAACTCAGTGGAGCAGCATTCTTTAAACTCATAATCTCAGTATACAAAGTTAAAACATTCAGTGAGGTGTTAGAATTATGCCAAATATCCTGCAAGTATTTGAATTTTGTCCCAATTATAGTGACTGTCATTGTAAATCTTAGAAGTGACACAAATTTGTTGGTATTCAGACTAACATTCGAGATGGCTTCTTACTCGTAAACTATGAACCTCCTCTCCAATAATTTGAATAGAATTATAAAGAGCATCACTTTTTTGTTCCAAATGCCTATTCAAATCCTTTTGAATACTTTTGAGCATTAGTAATGTTTTTTGCTAAATGATTAACGAATGTGGCATCTTAATTTCTCACATCAAAGCAATTCCAGAAGCAGTGGCACTGGCTATTAATATAATCAAAACTGTTATACCAGCAATAATCAAGCCCACTACCCTCTTGTTTCTTCTTAAATTTTGACTCACTTCTTCCAGTATTTGTAGGCTATTTTTTTAATACAAAGGTCCTGTTATAGTTAGAGGCAATAAAACAAAAGCTGGTTGATAGACTACCATAACAGACATGCCAGATTTCAATACATTAGCACAATTAGAAAGTGTATAATCAATACAAATTACATTAAATACCGTAGAAGAAACAAAAGTAATTTTAATATAACCAATTAATAATAGATTAGGAGCCTTAATACATTCACTAACAGTTGTTCAAAATTCAGATCCTGTCTCAATTTTGTCTATTTCTAATGTAACTTCATAGAGAGTTGTATCTAACTTCCAAATATGCCAGTGAAAATAACCTGATTCAGACTGCCAAAGACCTACGGACATCTCCTTTTGACCAATATTTGACTGATACCTAGACCAATCAGTAAATCACATATTATTGCAAAGATTAAACAACATTGGGGATTGATTATAACATTCTTTCCATCTTACATTTTGGTTAAATGCCAGGGCCACGTTCTCTGTGGGTTCAGATCTACAAGGTCGTATCTCATGAGGATCAGGGGCAGATCCCTCATAATGTTTAGGCATGCCCCCCTCTATGTTGTGAGTTACAGTTTGTGAAATATTTCTCTTCCAATTTTGAGTGAACACAGAAATACACCCATCATTCACACTATTCCTCACAAAGCAAACAGGAATGCCATCACCAAATGCACTGAAAGTCAGGGTCTTATTAGTGGACTCCTTTGTCCAAGGAGATCTAAGAAGTTTAGTATTATTACTGGTCACGAGAATCTCTGGTGTGGACCGCACTACTGGATAAATGGTGGATCAGGAATACAGGTCCAATAGACTCCAGTGCACATGGGAACCATCATCAGCATTAGTGAAGGAATCAGTGGGAACATGGGATTGCTCCATTTGTCTCACTAGCCTTTCTGGCAGCCACTGCACTCCATTTTCCTCCTGTGAAAAACACAAACATGGCCATATGAGTACAGGGTTGGATCCGTGCCATTGGCCTGTCATAGAATCCTTCCATTTTACAACAGCATATGTAGTGGAAGTGTGAGGATGCTAAAAAAACATTCAGCCGCTGTTTATCTATGAACATCCAAATTTATAATAAAAAGATCAAGATTTAAATAGTTTTGTAGTGTGTAGGGATATAATTCCCTCTTTTTTATTTTGTGAAGATATTGTTTTAAATTTCCATGGGCCCATTTTACAATACCTTGTTCTTGAGGAGTATAAGAAATTCGAATAGTATGGGTAATATTTAATTGTCAAAAAAGCATCTCAAATGTTCAACTGCAATAGGCAGTCCCATTATCTGTTTTAATCTGATCTGGAACACCCACCATAGAGGAGCAACATAGGCAATGAGTAATTGAATTGTTAGTTGCTTCTCCTGTCAAAGCAGTTACAACAAGAAAGCCTGAGAAGGTGTCAATTTTCACATGTACAAATTTCAATTTTCCAAAATCAGAAATGTGAGTAACATCTATTTCCGATAATTGATTAGGTACAAGTCCTCAAGGATTAACACCATTTTGTGGTACAGGAAAATATTGAGGACATTCAGAAAAATCGTTACAATTTAACATGCACATTCTATAGAAATACCAAAATGTCTCAAGCTATTACTATTTTGATGATGTAAACAATGAGATTGTTTGGCTAATTGTTCCTGTGTTAGGCCTATAATCTGCATGTTATGCAAATCTGCTGTGGCACTGCCCTCACTAAGGGGTCCAGGCAATTCAGTATGAGATCTTAAATGTCCTACAAAGTAAAGAAACTTAAGTTCTCTTAAACTGAGTTGGATTTGCATAAACAATTGCAAATTTTGAGAATTAGCAGTATGTAAAAATGAAACCGTCTCAAGCAATTGTAAACCAAATATTCTGGCCAATTCCCTAGAATCAGCACCAAAAGCTCTCTCCACATTTGGCAGCATTTCTTCTGTTTCTCTTTTGCAGAACAGTTTGAGGAGAGTTGGTATTAGTTCTTCTTTGAAAGTCTGGTAGAATTCTGCACTAACCCAGCTGTCCCTGGGCTTTGTTTGTTTGTTTGGGAGACTTTTAATGACTACTTATATTTCTTTAGGGATTAAATGGTTGTTTAAATAGGTTTCCTGATCTTGATTTAACTTTAGAAATTGGTATCCATCTAGAAAATAATTCATTTTATTAAGATTTTCCAATTTTGTGGAGTACAGGCTTTTCAAATAAGACCTAATGGTTCTCTGAATTTGCTCAGTGTTTGTCATGTCTTCCTTTGCATTTCTGATTTTGTTTATTTAAATATAATCTCTCTGTCTTTTGATTTGCTTGGCTAAGAGTTTATCTATCTTGTTGATTTTCTCAAGAAATTAGTTTTTGGTTTTGTTGATTATATTATTTTTCTTATCTCTCACTGATTAGTTTCATTCTTGATTTTAATTATTTCTTACCTTTTACTCCTCCTTGTGTGCTTGCTTCTTTTTTTCCTAGAGCGTTCAGGTGTACTTTTAAATTATTGACGTGAGAATTTTCTAATGTCTTTATGGAGGCACTTAGTGCTCTGAAGTTTGTTATTAGCACTGCTTTTTTCATTGTGTTCCATAAATTTGGGTATATTGTGCTTTCATTTTCATTGAGTTCTAGAAATTCTTTAATTTCTTTACTCTCTTTCTTGACACAGAGATCACTGAGAGCTGTTCAGTTTCCAGGAGTGTGTAGGGTTTTTGGTGTTTCTGTTTTTGTTCAAGTCCAGCTTTAATCCACAATGGACTGATACAATACAAGGCATTATTTCTTGTATCTGTTAAGGCTTGCTTTGTGACCGACTATATGGTCAGTTTTGGAGAAGGATCCATGAGGCACTAAGAAGAAGATGTTTTGTGTTTGGGTAAAATATTCTATAGATGTCTGTTAGGTCCATTTCATTTATAATATCTATTTCACTGTTTCTCTGTTTAGTTTTCATCTGAATGAGCTTTTAGTTGGTGAGAATAAACTGTTGAAGTCTCCCACTGTGAAATTTAAGCAATGTTTCTTCTACAAATTCAGATGCCCTTGTGTTTGGGCCATAGCTATTCAGAATTGAGATATCATCTTGGTAAATTTTTCCTTTGATGAGTGTGAAGTGTCCTTCCCTGTCTCTTTTGATTAATTTTGGTTGAAAGTCTATTTTATTAGATATTAGAATGGCTACTACAGCTTGCTTCTTTTGCTTGAAAATCTTTTTCCCAGGACTCTGAGGTAATGCTTGTCTTTATTGCTGAGGTGTGTTTCTTCTTGCAATAGAATAATGGACCCTGTTTTCTCATCCATTCTGATAGCCTCTGTCTTTTTGGGTGGAAATTGAGTCTAATGATGGTGAGAAATATTAATAACCAATGATTGCTAATTTTCATTATTGTAATAATGGTGTTGTTAATAGGTGTGTATGTGCCTGTGTGTGTGTTTGTGTGTGTGGGTTCCTTGTTTTGGTTGGTATGGAATTACTTCTTTCCTCTGTTTTGGAGGTTTTTTTTTTGTTTTCTTTTGTTTTTTTTTTTTGTTTGTTTTGTTTTTTTTTTTTTTTTTTTTTTTTTTTTTTTGGATTCAGTTATTCCTTTTGGGTTGGGGTTCTTTTTCTAGTATTTTCTGTAGTGCTGAATATGTAGATAGATATTGTATGAATTGGGATTTGTCTCAAAATATTTGTTTTCTCAATCTACGGTGACTGAGAATTTTGCTGGGTATAATAGCCTAGATTGGCATCTAGTTATTTGGGGGTTTTGTTTGTTTGTTTGTTTGTTTTTGTTTTTTAAGGTTGTAAGATATATGCCCAGGGTCTTCTAGCATTTAGAGTCTCTGTTGAGAAGTTGGATGTAATTTTGATAGGCCTTTGTATGTTACCTGGCCTTTCCCCCTTTTCCCTTTTAATATTTTCCTTTCTACTGTAGATTTTGTGTTTTGATTATTATGTGGTAGGAGTATTTTCTTTTTTTTTTTTTTTTGATCCAGTTTAATTGATGTTCTATAAGCTTCTTGTATGTTTATCAGTATCTCTTTTGGTTGGGAAAGTTTTCTTCTGTGATTTTGTTGAAAATATTTTCTGGGCCTTGGAGCTGGGACTTTTAAACTTCTTCTGTTCCTATTATTCTTAGGTTAAGTCTTTTAATGGTATCTCAGATATTCTAGATGTTTTGTGTCAGGAACTTTCTAGATGGAACATTTTCTTTAACTGGTGTATCAATGTCTTCTATTGTATCTTCTATACTTGAGATTCTGTCTCCTGTCTCCTGTATTCTATTGGTGATGCTTGCATCTGTTGTTCCTGTGGGTTTTTCCCCCTAGGTTTTCCATCTCCAGGATTCCCTCATTTTGTGTTTTCTTTATTGCTTCTATTTCTACTTTCAGGTTTTGTACAGTTTTATTTATTTACTTCACCTGTTTAATTGTATTTCATTGAGGGATTTATTCATTCCCTCTTTAAAGATCTCTATTATCTTTATAAGTAAGGTCATTTTCTTAAGCTTGGGTTGTGTTAGAATATTCAGGACTTGCTGTAGTAGGGTAGCTGTGCTCTGAATGTGTCATATTGCACTGGCAATATACAATGCATTTATTGTATTCTCTTGAGGGCCATTAGCCATTTGGATAGCTTTGGTCTCTGGATGCTCCTATTTTAGTAGGTATTTGTGGGAGGGGGTAACCTCAATGATCCTGGTGTGGCAGACCTCTTCTAGGTACCCTTGGGTATGGTTCCTAATCAGCAGGTCTGATGAAGGTGGGCCAAGAGGTAGTAGGGGAATGGAGGTCTTCCAGTTATATGCAGGCTGCTCAAGGAAGCTTGGGGTGCCCCAGAGGACTCAGGGGTCAGGGAAGATGGGTAGGGGAAAGGAATCTAACATGTATGGTTCAGGATTTACAGGTCTGATGAAGGATGGGAGAGTGAAGTCATCTGAAAATCCCTAGATAAGCTTTCCTAACTCCATCCATTAACCTGTGAAATTTATAATTTCATTTTTAGCATTTGAATAATAATTCCACTGTATAAATGTACCACATTTCTTTATCCACTCTTTAGTTGATGGACATCTAGGCCATTTTCAATTTATGGCTACTATGAATAGATCACATAGATAAGCAAGTGTCTCTGTAGTAGAATGTGGGGTTCTTTTGGTGTATGCCCAAGTTTAGTATAGACAAATCTTGGGATAGATCTTTAAATTTGCATTCCTATTAGCAATGAATATGTGGTTGCTTTTCCTCATATCCACACTAACATGGGCTGTATAATAGGAGCATATTCTCAGTTAAGAGTCTCTCTTTCCAAATGACTCTACCCTGTATCAAACTGACATAAAAATTATCAGAACACTTGAACCCAGTCAACTTCATAAATACTTTACTATTAGGTCATAACCTTCACCTTCTTGGTTGTCCCTATCAACTCATTAATCATATTACAATATAAAACTTTTTTAAAAGAAATCTCACAATCTTTGGAAATTCAAACACTTTAATGTTAAGCCTTTTTAAACTATCTAAAGTCTCTCTAAAATTCCAGAGTCTCTTAATTGTGGTTTCCTGTAAAATCAAATATACCTTCAACATGTTCTTATTCCAAGAGGGATAAATTAAGGCATAGTCACAATCAGATCAAAGCAAAACCCAAATCCAACAGTATAAAGCTCATGGTCATGTTTCTGTGACTTATCATCTTCTGGTCTGTTTTGTCACAGCACCAACAGTGTCTTATGGGCTCAATATAACTTCAGTACAGAGGTCCTGCTACTTTTGTCATCATACCATGATACTAGCATCTCCAAAATTTTGGGGTCTCCACTGAAACTGAGCCACACCTTCTGGGTTTTCTTTGTGGACTCACCCTGCCATTTTGTGCCAAGCCTCAGCAACCTGACCACAATGAGATACCCAGCCCATTCTTAGTGTCTGCTCATCCCCAAGATGGTTCACTGAGATTGGAGGCAGAAAGTGGCTATGATTCTTCAGTGTCCCAGTTTTACAGTCTTAACAATATGAGGAACAATAGTGCTTGAGTTGTTCTGGGAGGTTGTGGTTCTGCTATTTTCTGAATGTGCTTAACATGAATGCATTTGTCTTCTTTTACAAGGAGAACGAGAGTTGCATTCTGGAGTTGACTACTCATGGCACACACTGTTAGAGAATGCCCATTGGCACTTACTTTTTTGTTCATGTGGCTGTTGATTAAAGCAAACATAGGTAAGATATAAACTAGTCTGTGAAAGGAATTGCAGTTTAAATTCTCAGGTACAATCAAATTATGCATTGTGGTAAGTGTTCTAAGTGAAGTTTGTAGTCAGTCTTTTACCATTTAATGGATAAAGCCGGTTCTGTAGTACTACCTTGTTTAGTTTGATAATTAACATAAATATATAATCATGCATTTACTCTTTAGAAACTGCCTAAGAAACATGAAGCATAATGGATGCATGTTTTATATTAAGATGCATTTTAGAACCAGAAAGATGCCTAGCAGACAAAGGCACCTGCTGTGCAAGTCTAACCACTTTAATTTGATCCTGTAAACCCACATACTTTAACCTCCAAACAAGTTATGTGGCACATGAACATACACATAAATAATAAATAAAATTAAAACCTAATTAGTGAAGCCCCATTTCAGCCTCCTAAGTGCTTGGATTACAGAGCCAGACCTGGCTTCTGATTTTCATCCATGATGCCAATTCAAAACACTCCTGAGCCTTTGAGTATTTATATTGCTTATAAAATGATGTTACTAGTTATACATAATACAGCTGATACATTGAGAGAAGAAAATATTTCTACATGTGCTTCTAAAGTCTTGTAAAATTATCTTTTTAAATATATTTATTACAATAAGCATTTTAAATCACAAAAGTGAGTGTAAACATATAATTTATCTTGAAAAGCTCTCCTTAAGTGGTTTGGTGTGAAATATGCATCTGGAAAAGTCCCAAGAGAGATTTGGAACTGCATACCAACAGTTCTTTCAGTGCTGTTTTCTTCCTACTTTCCTCTTGTGATTATGATTATAGCATGGATGTTTTGAGAAGTATATATATTTAATTAAAATACACTTCAGTATGACTGTCTCCTGTTCCCCAGTATCACCAATGCTGCTTAAAAAATGTACATTATTACTAGTTCTATAATCTAATGAGTTTTAATTTTACCCTGCTGGAGAGACTGAACAAACTTTCTCTCCAAAATGGATGTCTTCTTTCCAGCTGAGTTTTGCATTTGTCTCTTCCTGCAGATGTGTGCAAGCGTGGCACCGTGACTGTCCAGCCTGCCCCTGTGATTCCACTTGGGTCAGCTGCCAATATTTCCTGCTCTTTGAATCCCAACCAAGGCTGTCCGCATCATCCCGGTTCTAACAAATTGATCCTCTTCAAGTTTGTCAATAATGTCTATGTCGGAAGTCTCCATGGCCAAAAAGTCCAAGACCACCCTGTTCACTCCTCCATTTTTCAAGTAACCAACCTGTCCTTTGATATGACCTTGTTTGTCTGCAAGTTAAACTGCAGCAACTCTCAAAAGACACCTCCACTGACAGTGTGTGGGGTAGAGATCTCAGTTGGTGGTGAGCATTCCTTTCTGAACTCTTAAGAAGTGGCAATTTGTGTGTGTGTGTGTATGTGTGTGTGTGTGTGTGTGTGTGTGCATATGTGTGTGTGTGTTTGTCATAAAGTAAAAGAAACCCAAATGCCAGACATATTTTTGTTCTCCTATGACATTAATTATTCTGTTTTGAGAGCAGCATGAGAATCTCAGTGAAAAGTCCAGAAATCAACAGAATTAGGATTTTACTCGGCAATTGAGTCTATCCCTAGCTCTTGGCTTCACTCTCTCTTACTTGTTCTCCTTCCTCCTTTTCTCTTTCTCTGGCCATCAGGGACATTTGCTAACTCACTATCCTTGGTTCTCTGAAGCTAGATCCTTATATATTGGGAATATTGGTTCAAAGCTACAAGCTCTTAAAGAGCTGCAAGAGTCTCTTCCAACTCTTACAGCTCAGGCTGTCAGAAAACAGCTGAACACCCCCTCTTCCCTTGCTTACTGAACAGCAGGTAGTTCTTCCATCTCTACTGGCCCCTGATGAGTGGTTGTCACATTTAAGAGAGGCTTAAATGGACTACCACCATACTTAGGGTCCTTTCCTGGAAATTTGCCCATTGCAAAGCTAATAAGCTAATGCTTCAAGAAAGGAGCTGAGAGAAAAAGGAGTTAAGAAATACAGCTAATGCATCATTTCGTATTGGAGTAGTTCTAGAAAAGTCTCATCAATTCCACCATTGTGCAAACGACATAATGGATACTTAAAATAAGCTAAATGGTACCAGCAGGTGACAACATCGCACAGGACCACTCTCAGAAATGTGACCTATAGACTGAAATACCACTATGTATACCCAATGGAACTGCATAATAATGTTACTAAGCAAGCAATAACCCTAGCAGAAAAAAACTGCACACATTTTGTTCATTTATGGGCATTCCCAGGAGAAGTACATGGGACTACAAAAGTGAGGAATGGGAAAAAGTATTTAACTACCTCCCTATTAGTTCACATTTATCCTATAGAAACTCTTTTGTGTTACCGCCTTGCATGGTTGGTCCTTCCAGACAGATGCTGAGAGATCTGGGAGGTATGTATGCCTAAATAAATGTTTATAAGGAAATGCTTATTATTTTAACAAAAGGAATAATTTATTATTTTATTAAATAGAACCATGAGAGCTCTTCTCCACTGCTGGTGGGGTTGTAAACTGGTACAACCACTCTGGAAATCAGTCTGGCGGTTCCTCAGAAAAAATGGACATAGTACTACCTGAAGACCCAGTTATTCCACTTCTGGGCATTTACCCCAGAGACGCTCCAACATACAACAAAGACACATGCACCACAATGTTCATAGCAACTCTATTTATAATAGCCAGAAGCTGGAAAGAACCCAGATGTCCTTCAGTAGATGAATGGATACAAAAATTTTGGTACATTTACACAATGGAGTACTACTCAGCTATCAGAAACAATGGCTTAACAAAATTATTAAGAAAATGGATGTATCTAGAGAATATCATCCTGAGTGAGATAACCCAGTCACAAAAGAACAGACATAATATGCAGTCACTGATAACGGGATACTAACCCCAGAAAGCTCTGAACACCCCAGAAACAACTCACAGACTATGTGAAGTTTAAGAAAAATAGAAAAATATATTTTAATTAAAATATAACTGTATCACATCCCCCTTTCCTTCCTACAGCCCCTCCCAGTTTCTCTCCTATCCCCTCAAATTAATAACCTCTTTTCCTATATTATTGTTACATATATACATATGTGTATGTATATGTATCCACAAATACTTAATTATAACCTTAAAATGTATTCATATACTTTTATGCAAAAATGCTTAAAATTTTGTACATTTATCTTTGTTTTTTAAAACAAAATTTAAAAAAAGAACCATGAGAGCTATATATTGCTATAACATTCAATAGATGAAATTAAATGCTGAGATTTTAACTTGTCCAAGGCCACACATTGAACACTACTGTGCATATATGTGGTGGGTTGGATAACAAAAGGGGAGGAGATTTCAATCAGTTACAGCATTGGAAGAGATTTTGCAATGTACATCTTTTATCTTGCCTGCATGGGAGTCTCTGTACTATAGTAAAATGGGATGGCTGAGCAACTAAGCATTTTCTGAAAACCCTGCATTGATTCTGTTCTTGCAGAACAACTGGATGCAAGCTCCAGCACCCACATTGGAAGTTCACAACCATTTGTAGCTCCAGCAACACCCTTTTTTGCACTCCGTAGGCACCAGGCATACAAATGATGCCTGAATACACATGCAGTGTAATTCAAAGATACACTGTTTAAAAATAGACACCTTACTTTGTATGCTTTTATTTTGACAGCTAGACCTATGCCTGGCCAATGGCATCTGTGAACATCTGTATGCATAAGAAATAATCTATAGCTGTTCATAAAGAACTCCAGGTGATACAATGCCTTGGCAGCCCACTCCATGTGCATGGGCACAAAGACAGTTTCTTTACATTGACATTAGCAGAGATTTGTTTGTTTGTTTTTCTTCGTTGAGACAGGGACAAACTACATAGCTTAGGTTGTACTTGAAGTCATAATCTTTCTCCATTAGCATCGTGAGTGAAGGAATTACAGGTGGGTACCACCATGCCTGGCTTGAAGTTTTCTAATAACGAGTTGGTATTTCTCTGGTACTATGGGTTTACCTGGGGTAAAAGATGTTTGCCTTTCCAAAGAGAGAGAGAGAGAGAGAGAGAGAGAGAGAGAGAGAGAGAGAGAGAGAGAGAGAGAGAGAGAGAGAGAGAATTATTGCTTGCCAGTCACATCTGGATCAGAGCCTTCAAAGTTTTGGACTCTGGGTCAAATATTTTGCCTGTCTTGGTTTCCTCTTTGATAATATGAATGCTCTGGCTGAGAACTGTTTATAAAACACTGGGCATGGGGCTTAAGTCATAGAAAATGATCAATAATGCTTTAATTATTAGAGAAATGCATGCCTTGGGAGCAAACGTGAACATGATAGAATATGGCTTCAGCTAGATTTGTGGGACATGTGGAAGGTATTATCAATATACTGACAAACAATTGTACTGCGATCTTGATGTCACCTGCGGAATATATCTAACATAAAATCTTGCTCTTCCTTTTTAAAGTTGCTCCAGAGCCACCTCAAAACATATCATGTATACAGAAAGGAGAACATGGAACTGTGACCTGCTCCTGGAACTCTGGAAAAGCTACTTACCTGAAAACCTATTACACCTTACAGTGAGTAAAACACTTTGTGGCTGTTCTGTGTATATTCTCTTACATGACTTTCAGCAATATCAAATGTCTGTATTATTTGCCAAGAAGCAGCAATAGACAGCTTGCCTAGAATTTAAGTACCATTTCCAGTGTCTGTCAATGAGAACTGCCTCAGGAGTTAGAAACTAAGAGCCCTGATATCTCAGCTCTACTGTTTCATTCAGGGTTTTCATCGGATCCTCCAAGGCCTTGGCTAAGATATTCTCCCTGCAACCAGGCTAAGCTGTCTCTGTAAAACCCCACCTCTTTGGCAGTCACACACTTTTGGGCATTGTAAATATATAAATGGACCCCTCCTTGGACAAATTGCTTTTTAAAATACAGTTGGCTGATGTGAGAGTCCACAAGAAGAGGGAGTATGGGAGCCTCTCTTCCTGGGATAGATTTCACAGTCTCATCACTGGTTCAGCTGTGCCTAGGTGAGCAAGAGATAGAAAAGGCACTGAGACCAGGATTGGAGTCCTCCTCCCTACGGGATGGAGATACTGTGAGCTCACACTATGTTTCGATTCAATATAAGTCACATGCTCACAAGTCTTTTGGATAAAGGTTAGAGCTTCCCCGAGGAGCCAAGATGACAGCCATGGTTTAGAGAATTGAACAGGGTAGGCAAAATACCCCTTTATATAAACATTCAGTTAAAAAGATTTCAGCTGTATAAAAAAAAAAAAAAATGGGGTGAGGAGGAAACATGACCCTATCCATAAGAACAGGATTCAGGGATTCCCACAGAATATCCTCTGGTAATAAGACCAGCCTTAAAATGTCTGTCTGGAATTTTTGATGTTAGAACAGTTTGTTCTTTTGTGGTGATTGCAGGACACAGTGTGAAAAGTATATTGCTAAACATGATTTTGTTTGGGTTACAGGTTAACTGGACCAAACAATGTGACCTGTCAGAACCAATGTTATTCTGACAGTCGTCAGAACTGTACTCATCTGGATCTTGGGATCAATCTAATCCCTGATTTAGCTGAGTCCAGGTTCACAGTCCATGTCACGGCTCTCAATGATCTTGGAAATTCTTCTTCACTTCCACATGTGTTCACGTTCTTGGACATAGGTAAATTCTACTGCAGTTCTTCAGCCGTCATTTACTGGCACATAAACATTATTTTAAAACTCATTCACATCTTCTGTATGTAGTTCCTTTAAAGGAGACAGGAGGTAATGGAAAGTAACCAAAAGCCACAGGTGAAGTACAAGACTATTCTGATGCATGTAAAAGGAAGCCTGGCCTGTAGCCACATAGAAGCCCAACAAAATGGGACTTTCAGAATCATTCTCTTAGAGAAAGAGGCAGCCACCAATGACGCCATTGGCTGAAGGGAGTTCTGGGAGGTCATACAGGTGGCTTTTCATCTCACTGGCTAACTCACTGTGTACACTGTGCATATAATATGCCAAGATACAAAAGTACCCGCTATAAGAATGCTAGCCACATTTTTTGGTAAAGATGAAGTTTGGTTAAGGGCAATTATTCCAATGGCTGAGAAGTGAAACCAACATCTTTTTTTCTTATTCACTTTATGTCCTGCACACTGCCCCCATCCCAGTCAACCCCCATGACAAACCTTCCCCCTTGTCACTATCCACCTTCTCTTCTGAGAGGATGAGGGCACCCCCGGGTATCCCCTCACCCTGACATTTCAAATACCTTTGAGGCTAGGGGCTTCCTCTCCCACTGGGGCCAGACAAAGCAGCCCAGACAGAACATATCTAAGTACAGGCAACAGCTTTTGGGGACAGCCCCCGTTTCAATTGTTCAGGACCTACATGAAGACCAAGCTGCACATCTGTTACATATGTGTGGAAGGCCTAGGTCCAGCCTGTGTGTATTTTTTGGTTGGTGCTTCAGACTCTGAGAGCCTCCAGAGTCCAGGTTAGCTGACTCTCTTGAAACCAACCTTTTCAGTAGCCCGTGACAGTACTTAAGCAATCTCTGATCGCAAAGCCTGACTTGCACTTTTTTTTTTTTTGCACACTTTGTCTTGGTTACTAGTGAGACCTCTCCCCCCATGGGACATCAGAATCGACTTTCTAAATGCTTCTGGGAGGAGGTGTACACTGCAGTGGGAAGATGAGAGGCAAGTGGTACTCAATCGACTCAGATACCAGCCTCTTAACAGCACGTCCTGGAATATGGTAATAGTCTCAAGAGGAATGGGAGAAAATCCATAAGGGCCCTTGACATTGTTCCACAGACTCACATACTCACGTCAACTAGTAATTAGTTTAAGAACCTTCAGCCTGGAAACACATAACTTGAAATCTATCAGGAGGCTGTATGTACCTGTCTACTTTTTAAATTTTTATGTGCACAAGTGTTTCCCCATATGCCTTGTGTCCCTGGAAGCCAGAAAAAGGCATCAGATCCCCTGGGGCTGAACTTGCACATTGCTCTGAGCCACCATATAGATGGCCGGGAACCAAAACTGGGTCCTCTGCAAAAGCAGCATGCATTCTTCATCACTGAGCCATGTCTCTGTTTGTTGAGAAATATTGACATTGGAGAGATTAGTCAGTGGGTAAAGGGTTTGCTAAGCAAGCACAAGGGTCTGCTTCTGGACCCTCAGCATCCTCACTGAAATGTGGGGCATTACAGCCTGACCGTGATTCCAACTCTGAGGTACAGAGAAAGGAGGATACCTGGAGGGCACTGGTCAGCCTGCCCAACCAGTCAACAAAAGGCGGGTTCGGTGAGAAATGTTTTCTCAAATAGACAAACCCTGGATAAGCAGTTGAGGAAGACACCTAGCCTTGGCCTCTGGTCTCTACATGCATACACATGAGCATGCAGACACACAAACATACAAGAACTATGCTGATCCCCGTCTGAGTTGTATTTTAATCTTTTACTTTTGTTTACTTGAGTGTGTGTGTGTGTGTGTGTGTGTGTGTGTGTGTGTGTGTGGTTGTGGTCAAAGGCCAAAGGAATAACTGATGGGAGCTGGTTCCCTCCTTTCACCATGGAGATCTTGGTGATCAAAATCAAGCTGTCAGACTTGTCAGCAAGCCCCTTTACCCACTGAGCAATCTCACGACTTCACAGAAGTCTTTTCTTTAAAAGGCAGTTTTGGTTGTTTTGTTTTAGGAGGTGCTGGGAACTGAACCCAAGGCCTTCCTGTGCCACTCACCTGTGCAACCACCGTGCTACTCCTGACTCTTACCTTTTATTTTATGATTGTTACTGTTAGTGTGTGTGTGTGTGTGTGTGTGTGTGTACACATGCGTGTGTGCACGAATATTCCACATTCACCTTGTTTAATAGGGTGTGTTTGCTATTCACAGACACTTATCCCAAGCCAGCCCATACCCCAGGCTAGCAGCCTGTGAGCTACTGGGATCCTCCTGTCTCCACACTGTACTCACTATCGGAGCCTGGGACTACAGGTGTTTGTGTGTAGATTTACACAGGTCCTGGAGGCTTGACTCAGGTCTTCACATTTACTCAGCAGGAGCTCAACCTGCTGAGCCATTACCTGTCATTACCATTTTTTATGATTAAAAAAAAAAAGTAGGACTATGGTTTCTTCAAGAAGTTTATAAAGTACCGTGGCTTATAATAATATCAAAGGATTGGCTCCAGATGTAGTTGATACCCAAAAGACTGTAACTAATGTTTTTTTTTTCCCTAAAACCAGTTTTATGTCTATGTTGAAGCATTCATTGTATTGTTAATTATATATAATATAGAAATTTCTCTACATGGCTTTAAAAACTGCTACATTTTTGAACTAGTGTAATGACATATACCTATAATCCCAGCATTTTAAATACTGAGAGAAAGGCTAGAGGTCCAGGACAGCCTGGTGTGTCGTTGTGTGTGCCTGCTGTGTTGTGTATGCCTGGTGTGTCATGTGTGCCTGGTGCTTACAAGGTCAGATCCTCTGGGACTGGAACTGCAAGTGCGAGCCACCATGTGGGTGCTTGGAATTGAACCGCATTTGTCTGGAAAAGCAGCTGGTACTCTCAACCACCGAGCTCTCTTCTCAGCCCACGACAGATAGGTTATTAATCCCTAGAGAATTTTTATTTAGAAACTCTTATATTAGGTTAACTTCCCATATTGAGTAACCCTAACATTATTTATTCTCATTATTTATGGTAGATCTGGAGAATGTAAAAGGTCATCTTATCTAGTTTGCCCTTTCATGTCAAAATTCTCTGAATGTGGATGGGGAAATGCCCCAGCAGCAGAGGACCTGTTTTTGGTTCCCAGCACCCATGCTAGGTGGCTCTCAACTGCTTGTAATGCCAGTTCCAACTCCTGCACACACACAATCCATGTACAAACTCACAGGCACACACATAAGCAAACAAAGAAACAAATGAATAAATAAATCTTTCAAAAATTCTTATATTATCCTTTGACTATCCTTTCCGAAAATGAGTTTGCCCAAGCTAAGGGCAGCATGTACTACCAAGCTACTTCCTCTTTCTATCCATTTGCTATAGGAACTTAATAGACTCTGTCCTGCTCTTTCGTTCTGTTCTACAAGAGTGCCTTAATGAGTAAGAACCTGGATTTGTCACTAGAGCCTGGGGAGGGAGGGAGGGAGGAAGGGTTGTCTGAATTAGGAGTGAGGTCAGTCTCACCCTTAGCACAGTAACACCTAACAGCTGAAGTAACCTCTGAAGTACTTCAGCGTGGTCAGCAGTGTGAATTCCCATGAAAATGCTTGCTATTTTCAGTTGTGTTTTTTTTTTAATATGTATAATTAGTTGTTTCACCTGATTTACGCCTGAGCACCACATGCGTGCTTGGTGCCTGAAGGGGCCAGAAGACAGCAACCAATCAGAACTTCTGGAATTGAAGTCACAGATGGTTGTGAGCTGCCATGTAAGTCCTGGGAATCAAACTCAGGTCCTTCGTAAGAATACCCAGTATTGGCTCAGTGGTTAAGAGCCTTGAGTGCTCTTCCAGAAGTCCTAAGTTCAATTCCCAGCAGCCACGTGGTGGCTCACAACCATCTTGTAATGGGGATCTGATGCCCTCTTATGCTGTGTCTGAAGACAATGACTGTGTACTCACATACATGAAATAAATATATCTAAAAAAAAAAAAATACTCAGTATTTAGTCACTGAAGTATCTCCAGTCTCGAGGCTTACTGTTTTATGGGAATGGAAGGCTTGTCTTCTTGCTTTGGCCATTGCATACTGTGTGCCCGTTATGAATTGTCACAAAGCTCTCTCTATATGTATACACAAATGTTGCATCTCAGTGAAGCAAATCTCATCTGATTCAAGGTTAATGCTACAAATGCCAAAGGAAGATATGACCTGCAAGATCTGAGACCATTTACAGAGTATGAATTTCAGATCTCCTCTAAGCTACATCTCTCTGAAGGAAGTTGGAGTAATTGGAGTGAATCACTGAGGACACGAACGCCAGAGGAAGGTAGGCATCGAGAAAGAAAGAAAAAGACGGGGGAGGGATCAGGGAAAGGGGACTGGAAGAGGCCAAGTCTTCCTTGGAGCAGATTCTTTCAGTACATGCTATACAGAAACTTCCCGGAAGGTAAGTTGTATGATGCTAAGAAGTTTAACAGGCACAAAGAAGTCCTGCCCCAGTCTGCCATGAGTCAAGCCACCATGTTACTACTGTTAAGTTAAATTCGTTCTTACTTCTCCTACTGCCTCAGTGACTGCTATTCACCAAAGCTGCAGCCAGAATTAATCTCACTGCTTTTCCACATTTTTATCTCTTTGGTTCTTTGAAAATTATAAATTATAATTTTGAAACGATAGCGCACACTAAAAGCTAGAAAGAACTTCTGAAGACAATATCCTAAAAATAAAAGTGATGCCCAACAATGTCTCTTTTCTCTTAAAATTATAAATTATAATTTTGAAACAATAGAGCACACTCAAAGCTTGACAAAAACTTCTGAAGACAATATCCTAACGATAAAAGTGATGCCAATAATGTCTCTTTTCTCCAAATGCTACATTTCGCTTCTTCAAGCCTTCCATGTTACACTGCTCAAGGGAGGCCCGTTGTACCAGGGCCAGGAGACCCATGACAAATTCAAGTTTTAATCTAATGAATGGGCTTTTCCTTTTGATAATTACTGAGAAGTCAGTATCACTGAAATATAAGCAAATATTTATTGAAACAGAAATTCTTATATAACCTATCGTCATATTGAAAATGTTTTTCTTGTTTTTATTAGTTCTTTAAAAGTCTGATCAGATTCACCCTGCCTTCCCCAACAACTCCTACCAGATTCATAACTAACCCACACAACTATGTCCTTTTGTTCTGTTTGTGTGTGTGTGTTTGTTTTTAAAAAACCAAGTACAATTTGTGCTGCCCATATTCTAGATGGCATGGCCCTCACTGGAAGGCAGTCAATCCACCAAGAAACACAAGCTTTGAAGAAAACTGACTCTCCCTCTCCCAGCAGTTATCAACTGCCAATGGCTCCTTAGCAGGAGGTGGGCATGATGTCCTATCTCTCCATGCTGGAACTTTGTCTATCTGGACATGCTGTCTCAGCTGCTGTGAACTCAAATGTATACCTGCCATGCTGTGTCTACAAGACACTTCCCAATCATAAAAGCCTTTAAATTCACAAGAATAGTCTTCAATGTGTGTGTGTGTATGTGTGTGTGTATGTGTGTGTTTGTGTGTGTGTGTGTGTGTGAGAGAGAGAGAGAGAGAGAGAGAGAGAGAGAGAGAGAGAGTTTTAAGCACTTGTTAGTGGCATAGTATAGAACTTTTCATACAGTGCCGGGGATCCAACCAGAGAAAACTGTTTGGACATGGGTTCAAGCCAATAGAAAGTCTTTATCTGCTGGCTGGATACAACATTGGGTGTTTGGGATCCACAAGGAAAGAAGGAAGGAAGGAAGGAGGAAGGGATGGAAGGAAGGTCCTGGGTTAACACACTTCAGCTAACAAGAACCATTAACCAGAATCAGAACTACAGAAGCTAAAAAACAAAGGTACTACATGTGAGACATTCCCAGAACTATATGGATGCTAATGAATTAGGCCTTTGTGTTAGTTTGGCAGGTGATGCTGTCTAAGAGTTGAGTTTTACAGCCTAAATGGTACTTCCATCATGAAGTCAGTTGTGCTAAGGTCTGGTGACCTGCCAAGTTCTGGAGCCCTATTACAATACTTTGTGTAAATCACAAAGATAAATTACTGGCATATAATCAATGGATTATTACTATCTAGAGTTTTATTTTGTGAGACAAATTCTTACTGTGTAACCCTGGTTGACTTGGAACTCACTATGTAGACCTTGGTAACTTTGAAATCAAAACCATCTGCCTGCTTTGCTTCCATCTGCATTTGTTGAGATGCCCACTCGTGTGAGTGGCTAGAACTTTTATAACATTAATGTGAACATCTAAGTGGTTCTTTGTGAAAGTGAGGTATGTGTGCATAAGAAGCAGCCTTGTGATTGGCCTGTACTCTTTGAGCTCCTAATAGTTGGGGGCGGGGGTGGGGTGGGTATTGGTCTTTTTGTCTTGAGACAGGTTTTTACTGGTAGTTCTGTCTAGCCTGGAACTGGATATGTAAACCAGGCTGGCCTTAGACTCAGAGACCATCCTTCTTCAGCCTCTGCCTCCCCAGTGCTGGGATTAAAAAGGCTTGAGCTACCATGCCCAGTCTCTTAATAGTCCTTTGGTAAGTGATGACACTTAACAGGGATGAATTGGTTGGCATCCAAGGCCCCAGAGAGCCCTGACACCTACTATGAGACTATTATACCCAATACAGAGTGTGAATAATTATTTTCTTGTCTTCTGATAATTGCATTTCTCCATGTAAAAAAATATTTTAAATGGATTCATCTAGCATGTGGTAATTTTCTGACTAAATGCTACAGTAGTGACCCACACGACCTCTCTGTTGTCCAGAGATTTTTCTTAGCACTATTTAATGTATTTGAAGTAATTTTTGTTGTTGTTTCTTCTAGACAAGGTTTCTCTGTCTGCCTGTTTCCCTGGCTGTCTAGAATTCACTCTGAAGATCAGGTTGGCCTCAAACTCAGAGGTTTGTCTGCCTCTGCCTCCTAAATACTAGATTAAAGGCATGTACCAGAACACCCAGCGTAAAGTAATATTCTCTTTAAATACCTCATGGGTTAGATTTTGTTTGAAAATGCTGGTAAGATTTTCCAAATTGGTCATATTTGACATTCAAATTCAAGATAGTAAATGGGTCTACAGTATTACATCCAATGGGGCTGAGCTACAAGCTACAGAAACTTGGGGCTTTATGAATCTTTGTCATTTTACACTGATTAGTGACTAACTTGGATTCTTTTTTTTCTTCTCTTATTTTCTCAGCACTTATCTGACAAATTAAAACCCCTCCGAGGCAAACCTAGTAACCCTAATATGCTGTAAATAAGCCACCAGTCACTGTGGGGTGTTCAGGGCAGAGCAGGCACTGAGAAAGCAGAAACATGGCCCAGCTCACCCGGCTTGCTTCCTCTCCGTGCCGGCACCTCGCTTTTCTGGTTTGATCTTTCCGTGGGCTGTCCTGCACTCCGCTCTTACTTGCAGCTGTGTGGTTTACACCCCTTACCACCCTCTTGTCATCAGTTTCCCTTTGAAACACCAACTGATGCAAACCCAAACGTGTGAAGTTTTTTTTCTAACAC
This sequence comes from Micromys minutus, assembly GCF_963924665.1. NCBI lineage: Eukaryota > Metazoa > Chordata > Mammalia > Rodentia > Muridae > Micromys > Micromys minutus. The sequence continues at coordinate 16,657,357 of NC_137953.1, forward strand.
TTCTTCCCTTTAACCCTTTGAAGTGTATAGTCCCACGTAAGGCTCCGAAACTGTGAATGATTTATGGTTCTTTTTTTCTGTAGCCTCAGCTTCTAAAAACTGGGAGGAGCAGTATGGTATCCCCTGGCCGCCCTGGAGTGGCTATGTGTGTCATTCCACCTTTGAGGAGGCTCTCTTCACTCCACGTGGGCCCCTGCCTTTGCTGTTAAATCTGACTCCAGTCATGGTATTCCAGAGAAATAACCGCTAAGGAAGGGGAGAAGAGAGGAAACCATGTGACTTTCTGAGAAACAATCTATAATTCTGTACCCATCAAAATCAGTCCTGGCTCACGAGGATCGAAGCTGTATTTTCTTTCTAGTAAGGGAAAACTCATGAATTCGAACTCAGAAGTATCTAGACCTGTGTGTACTCATCACTCGAAACACCTAGCAGGAGGCTCCATTCCGATGAGTAAGCCTTCTATATGTGTGTCTCTCAGCTCGCATTCTGAGTGCCCCTCACCTCACATAATTTGGGGAGTTAACTGAGGGGGCATGGACTGCTCATCTTCAGCCCAGAGGGGCAAAGAAGTGCTTCATGTTATAGTGACAACACATACGAGTGAAAAATATCTTAAGGGAGAGATGCAGAGGCCTATTAAAGCCACATCTCCTCACACTGAATAGCTAGGAAAATTCATTCATTTCTTCATTCATTCCTTCATATGTTATACTAACCTATTATCGCCACTGAGATGGAGGTGAACAGTCTAATACTAGAGTGATCCCAACATCGCAGAAAACAAACCTTTCATCACAGTGAAGCTTGGGAGTTTGCAGTTTATCTGCAAATCCAGAGAGTTAAACCATGGATCTTTGTGTATTGTATAGTCTCTGGAATTATTAAAAGTTGTTCTTGAAGTGTCTGAGCAGTCAAATAAAGACATGGCTGTGCTCCGAGAAAACTCCATGTATGAATATCAAAATTTGGATTTTACAAAGTTTCCGTATGTTACTAAAAATTCTATTTCTCACTCTATAATGTGTTAAAAATGCCAAGGTATTATTGTTGCTGTTTGCTACTGTACAAAAGTAGGCACCAGGCTGGATTTGGCCCACAAATTACGGTTGTCTAACCCTAGAATAAGCTCAAAGATTGTCATACGCCCATCCCTTTGCCTAAGGCTGAAGAAAATGAGAACAAAGTGATCCGTAGAGTACTAAAAAAATTCACATGCAAACATTTTATTAAGGAGGAAATCATTCGTGATTTGGCCAGAAAACCAACCTTTGCCCCTTCTTTGGCCTTTCTTAAGCATGTTACTCTCCCTGAAGACGAAAATGCCTGTACATTATTTAGTAAATATTGGCCATCCCACTATTGAAAAGTGCATTCCCTTGAAATAGAAATAAGTTTGCATCAGCACCAACACCAGGCCATGGGACATAATGTCAACCTGTAAGATAAAAATAAATCAATTTGCATTCTTCTTCATGCAGACCACCAGTTGATCCAGTACTTTTTTTCTTTGGTTTGTTTATATAATAAAGTATGTTGATGGATTTCCATATACTGAACCATACCTGCATTCCTGGGATGTAGCCTACTTGATCATGGTGAATAATAATTTTGATGTGTTTTTGGATTCGGTTTTCAGGAATTTTATTCTTTTTTTTTTTTTTTTTTTTTTTTTTTGCATTGATATTCATAAGCAAATTTGGTCTGAAGTTCTCTTGTTTTTATTGGGACTTTGTGTGGTTTTGGTACCAGCATAACTGTTGCTTCATAAAACAAATTAAGTAGTATTCCTTCTGTTTCTGTTTTGTGAAATAGTTTGAAAAGTATTGGCATTAGGTCTTCTTTGAAGGTCTGATAGAATTCTGAACCAAACCCATCTGGCCCTAATTTTTGTTTGTTTGTTTGTTTGTTTGTTTGTTTGTTTTAAGGGGATTTGGGGGGTTTGGTTGGTTGGTTTTGGTTTTGGTTTTTTGGGGGGTTTTTTGTTTGTTTTTTTGGGGTTTTTTTGTTTGGTTTTTTTTTGTTTGTTTGTTTGTTTGTTTTTGGTTTTTGGTTTTGGTTAGAAGACCTTTAATGATTGCTTCTATTTCCCTATTTCCTTAGGAGTTGTGGGACTGTTTAGATACTCTATCTGGTTCTGCTTTAAGTTTAGTACCTGGTAACTGTCTAAAAAATCACCCATTTCAAGCTATATTTTCCAGTTTTGTTGAGTATAGAGTTTTGTAGTAGAATCTGCTGATTTTTTTAGTTTCCTCGGTTTCTGTTGTTATATCTCCCATTTCATTTCTGATTTTGTTAATGTGGATACTGTCTCTGTGCCCTCTAGTTAGTCTGGCTAAGGGTTTAGCTATCTTGTTGATTTTTTCAAAGAATCAGCTCTTAGTTTTGTTGATTCTTTGTATAGTTCTCTTTGTTTTTACTTGGTTGATTTCAGCTGAGTATATTTTCTGATTTCTACTCCTCTTGAGTGTGTTTCCTTCTTTTTTGTGCTAGAGCTTTCAGGTACACTGTTAAGTTGCTAATGTAGGATTTCTCCAATTTCTTTATGAAGACATTCAGTACTATGAATTTTCCTCTTTGATCTGTTTTCATTGTGTCCCATAAGTTTGGGTATGCGGTGCCTTCATTTTCATTAAATTTCAGAAAGTCTTTCATTCTTTCTTTCCTGACCAAATTATCATTGAGTAGAGAGTTGTTCCATTTCTATGAGTATGTGGACTTTTTGTTGTTTTTGTTGTTATTGAAGACTATCCTTAGTCCATGTTGATCTGATAGAATGCATAAGATTTTTTCAGTCTTCTTGTATTGGTTGAGGCTTGTTTTGTTTTGGACAAGGTACTATGCGGTGCTAAGAAAAAAAATATATTTTTTTGATTTAGGGTGAAATGCTCTATAGACATATATTAAATCCATTTGTTTCCTAACTTGTGACCTAAACATTTTGTTTACTATGTGGAAGGAGAAATTTCTATTTGGTGTTATATAGGCTTCTTGAATACAGTTCAGGGTCATCTCTTTCTTTAGGTTAGGGAATTTTTCATCTATTTTTTTTTGTTTGTTTGTTTTTTTTTGTTTGTTTGTTTGTTTGTTTTTTGAAGATGTTTTCTGGTCCTTTGAATCAGAAGCTTCACTCTCTTCTGTACCTGTTATTTTTAGGATTGATCTTTTCATTGTGTCCTGCATTTCCTGGATGTTTTGAGTTAGGAGTTTTTTGCACTTTGTATTTTCTTTGACTGTTGTGTCAATATCTTCTATGGTATCTTCTACACCTGAGATTCTCTCTTCTATCTCTTGTATTCTGTTGGTGATGCTTGCAATATGTAACTCCTAATTTCTTTGCTAGATTTTCCACCTCCAGGGTTACCTCCCTTTATTATTTCTTTATTGTTTCTATATCTATTTTCAGATCCGGGATGGTTTTTTCAATTCCTTCACCTGTTTGATTGTGTTTTTCTGTATTTCTTTAAGGGATTTATGGTTTCCTCTTTAAGGATTCCTACCTGTTTACCTGTCTCCTCTATTTCTTTAAAAGAGTTATTTATGTCCTCATTAAAGTTCTCTATCATCTTCATTAGATGAGATTTTTAGGTCAAAATCTTGCTTTTTCAGGTGTGTTAGGGTATCCAGGGCTTTCTGTGGTGGGAGATCTTGGATCTGATGGTTCCAAGAGGCATTTGTTTCTGTTGATTATGTTTTTGTTCATGCCTTGCCATCTATTTGTCTCTATTGTTAACTGGCCTTGTCTCTGACTGGAGCATGTCCCTCCTGTGAGCCTGGTTATGATACATCTCCTTGAGTCAAGCTGTCACTGGGTGTGGCAGGGACAGGGGGAGCTGGAACACCTGATCTGGAGTGCAGTTGCAGACCAGAAGAACATGTGTCCCCTGCAGGATAGATAGGTCTCATATCCTCTGGGTCCCATAGTGGTCCCAGTTAGGTCTGGTATTAGGACAGGGGATCTCACCCATGATCCTTGCTGTGACAGACCTCCTTGGAGTCAAGATATCTCTGGGTTTGGGGGTGAGGAGGACTGGAGCACACGATCTGCCCCAGACTGGAAAGAAGATATGTAGGATATGGGACTTTTACCAGTAATTGGGTTATGAGTATGGACCCTTCATGTATGGGATCCTTACCCTCACAAGAAGCAAAAACCAGATCTGTCTCCTACTCTACCACTTCCTGTTTGAGAGTTCAGCAAAAAGGCCACCACACCAAGCAGGCATTAGATCTGACAGCACCTGAATCTTTACTTCCCAACCTCTAGAACCATATAAATGGATTTGTATTATTCAAGCCATCCATTCTACGGTTAGTTCCTGGGTTTCTTCTTTTGTTTGTTTTTGTTGTTGATGTTGGTTTTTGTTGTTGTTATTGTTGTTTGGTTGGTTGGTTTGGTTTGGTTTGGTTGTTGTTTTTTAAGAGCTGTCTGACTTAAGATGCTTCGTCTGGAATTTATAGCCTTCAATATCTTGTAGTGAGGAAAAAAAGATATTGCCCCATTGTTGTTGATATTGTTTTATCCCTTGTGCTGTCTTTCTCTTCTCAGTCTCATTTGTAATCTCATTGAGAGTAGGGGAGCAATATTAGTACTTCCAGATCCAACATGTCTCAAATACCATTACATTACAAATATGTTCTTAACCTTGTTATAGCTTCCCACTGGTAGCACTGTCCTGGACTGTACATTTCTCACCCATGTGTCTCTAACAACATCTAGCTTTCCTTGTTTGAGCTTTATGGAAGTTGCATTCTCTGTATAACCTGCAACCCACCTTTCCTCTTAGTACCCTAACAATTCCTTCATTGTAGGGTGGGTGACTCAGCATGAGAAAACTTTGTTCCTTCATTTTCTCACATATAATTGTGTCTCCAAAAAAATAAAAAAGTGACAACCACCTGACTTGGGATGCTACAAAATGCAATGATATAAGTGCAGAGAAGTGACCTTTAAACCTAGTGAGCTGGACAGCCACACAGTCAATGCATGTGGAGAAAGGGATTTCACACAGCATGGGCTGGGAGAAAATACAAAGTGAGGGAATGAAGACAGCAACAATTTCTACCTCTTTCCTAAAAGTTCAGTGAAAGGCAGACATGTGGGGCAGTAGCTGAAGTATATGGTACTAAAATTTTCTTTGTTTTTTTTTCTCTTGGGAATCAGAAACAATCCAGTTTATGTGTAAAGGTATGACAAGAGTCCCGGGGAGGGGCTATGAATGATCCAGGGATGGCAGTCTGAGTCCTGTGCAGAAAGAGAATACCACTAGAACTTTACTTGTATTTGTTCTTGAGTTTCTGGAGGGGACATAAGTGCAAAATTTGATTCCTAGTCTATAATAGTCTGTTAGGTGCTGGATCTTTAGCAAGCAATCCAGTGAGTAATGCCTTCAAAACTGTTGCCAATATGTAATTAGCTGAAGGCATTACTGAGAATAAGCCAACTGATTTTGACATGGAACACACCCAGTCCTAATTACACGGTCAATGCCTGGACTGTGTAATTTGTGGAATTTGTTCAAGACAGCAAAATGCAATGGGAGAAGCAGGCTCTTTGGTGATAGGAAGAGTGGCCTCACTTCTCAGCTTTGCCAGTTATCAGATTTGAGTCTTGTCCAACTGGTTTCATCAAGTTCCTTGTCTACAAGTGTGCAGCAGGTGTTACCACGTGAGACATCTGTATCTGAAGAGGGCTCAGTGAGACCATGCGCATGGTAGAGGCCAAACTTTATTTTGTACTATGCACTGGCTAGTGTCGGTTGCCTGTACTTTGCACCTGGACTATCAGATCTTGTGTCACCCTTCCACATCCTGAAGAACTAAGACCATTTCAGAATGCTTTATGAAAGTTTTTTTCTCATCTTGCAATCCTCACTGCGAGGGCTATGTTACCCCTAGTGGGAAAAGAAGGAGAAGAAAAAAGGATTTGGGTTAAATATAAAAACAAAAACAAAACAAAAAACCCACAAGTAGATTGTTAAGAAAAGAGGAAGAGAGGTAGATGGGGAGATGTGGGAGAGGGGGAAGGAAGAAAGGAGGAGAGAGGGAGGGTAGGAGAGAAGTGGGGACTGAAGGTTACAAAGAGAATAGTTAGAGAAGAGGCCCAAAGGCTCACCTGATAGAGAAAACAGGTTTTACAGAGAAATCGAAAATGTTTTCAGAGCCAAGTCACTGCATAGTGCAAACCATCCCAGACCGGGCTATGGAATAAATCAGACTTATGCTCAGAGGCTGATTTCCATAACTATTAATTCTCAGTTTCTTACTCACTCAGCAATTCAGTTTTCAAATGAGAAAATGGCAGCAGCGACATTTCCTAGCAGTTTGCCCTGAGGTAGCATTCTGCTCAGTTCTCAAGACAGCCACCATTACAGTTACCAGCTTCTGTTTGACAGATAAGGAAACCCACTAAAAGGAATATTTCTTAATGATCATGCAGCAGCATTTTGTGGCAAATAGCCTAGCTCCTTGATAATCCTTGCACCATGTCTAGTCCCATGAGGCCATGAGGAGGATAAGAGGTGTTGCTGAGAAGAGCCCACAGGCCCTTAGACAGTGTTGGCACAGGGCTGCCCCAGCTTGGTCTCCTTTTCTCACAGCCAGTCTCTCCCCAGCTGATTTAGCTTTTGCTATCCAGGTAGGTGACTGGTGTTAATAGTTTGTAAATTTTGTTCTGGTTGAGAAGAACTTTATTCCAGAAGGAACGCCAGTGTAGCCTCACTTCAAACACACAGAGATAGAGAGAGACAAACAGACAGACAGACCGCACGGTTGATATTCTATCATTTTGAAAGTGTGTTTACCTTTCTTAAGTTCATTAATTCTATATTCAGACATTGTCTTAGAGCATCAAGTTCAGCTTGCGTCTTGAAATCAAATACCTACCATTGTCTGGTTTGTTCACGTATCACTGAGCAATGCTTACTACATCCTAGTTACCGTCCTAGGTACTGTGACTTTTCAGGGAAATAAGATGTGCCGTCCCTCCATGTAAATCACACCAGATAACCACACTTCAGTCTAAGTTTAAGACTGGGGTGAAGATATTTCTTGCCATTTTTATTTGTGTTTTATGTTCTTATGATACCTTGATTTTACTTATGTTTTTATTTTCCAACATTCTAATAAAAAAGAGAAAAAGAACCATATATACCTTGATTTTTTTACCTTGAATAATTATGTACAATGAAACATGAGTCAATACATTTTAAAGGTAAGTCAGGAAATAAATTTGCTTCTCAAAATTTTTAATTGTTTTCAAAGTAGCCATCTTTTTTGTGCCAAAAGTATACATGTTTGCTTTTAAGAAAAAGAAAACAGAAAATGGTAAATTACAAAGACCTTGAAACTAATCTATCATAATTCCAATAGCCAATAATGTTATTGTTGACTTATTTTTCTATTGCATACATATTTATGTGAAAATGTGCTTTTGTCCCCTTCCTCTCATCAGAGCCTGTTGGGACATTAGACATCTGGTACACGAAACAGAACATCGACTATGACAGGCAACAGATCTCTCTTTTCTGGAAGGTAAGCTTTCCATGTGAAACTCCAGGAGACTATTAGCTTAAGCGAGTCTGAGCACATGTCCCTATGCTTCCACTGTGATTTGGAAATCCCCGCTGGGAACACGGGAGCTCAGAGAATTCCAGGGTACCTGCTCTCACGCCCTCAGCACTCACCCACCTCTGTGGCCAGCATTTCTGCCTCTGTATTATACCTTCCCCTTTAGCCGCCACTCTTTCAAAAGTGTGCTCAGCAGAGACTTTTTATCCTGTTGAGTCATCCTTGGGGAACAAAAGATGAGAAAGTGGTGGGTGTGGATGTTCAGGAATTTTTCCCACAGTTATTGAAAGAGCAAAGGTTTTTAAGTCGTTGAATTATAACCTACATGGTATTAGAAGGCAAGGTCTGTTCAGTGGTAAAACAGGAACGGGATCCTGCTTTTCTTATAAAGAATCAAAGATGCACCTGAGCTGGATGCCACTGTTACCACCTCATTTAGCTCTCACAAGCCGGGTGGGTTAGGCACCAGATAGTCAGCTACCAGATGAAAATCCAAGTGTCCAGGGAAGGTCGTGTATGCCTAGGGTCATCCAGACACTAGAGATGAGTACTTGGGGGCCTCTCTAAACCTTTATCTGCTCAATGAGTCATCTTTGTTGAGTCAAAACACAGTTTGCACTCAGCTTTGACCTGCATACCCGCAGGACAAGGTTTCCAGGTGAGGTGTTCTATATTTGATTTCTCAAAGCTACTTCCCAGTTCTCCCTAACACACACACACACACACACACACACACACACACACACACACACACACTATGTGGTACAAGAGAATCTATTAAAAACTAATATGTTGCATCATGACCAAGCCCTTCACTTTCAAACTATTGATGCAATCCAAAATGGCGCTGCTTTCAAGAACAAAGCTCAAAGTAAGCTATGCAGAGAGTCATAAGTTGTGAATGAAAATTCAGATTTCGTGCTGTTCAGTAATGCTCGGATGATACCACACTGGGGAGAGGGCTAGAGGACATGCACATGAGTTTTCTTCTTTAACAACACAGGTACACTCCATAACTGCAAAGAGGGATACCAAGGAAGTCCAAAGTACAACTCCACTAGCCTGTGAAGACAGTGACAGAGTTGTTATTCTCAAATGAAAGGAAATGTGAAATTGTTCTTACACTTTCGTAGGGTGCTTATCTTAGAGGAATAAGTAGGTGCGGAGTGAGTGCAACCCCTGCAGGAAGTATGTATGGATGCAGGTGTAAGTGTACTCATATGCATATCTGTGGGTAGGTCTGTTATGAGATTGTGCTGTGGGTGTGCTGTGTGTGTGTGTGTGTGTGTGTGTGTGTGTGTGTGTATGTGTGAGTGACGATGTGAGAGGGTAGGTTTATAAATGTGTGCAGAGGATAGTCTAAAGTATGTAAGTGTGTGGGTGTGTGTGAATGTATGAATGTGTGCCTGTGTGGGTGTGTGGATGTGTACATGTACAGGTGTGTGGATGTGTACATGTACAGGTGTGTGGATGTGTGCCTGTGTGGGTGTGTGGATGTGTGCCTGTGTGGGTGTGTGGATGTGTGCCTGTGTGGGCACAAAGTTGAGAAAGACTTCACTTCATTACCTTCCCACAGTTCATCACTTTCTCATATATCAGTTTCTCCTGAAGACTATTTCTTTTTTAAAAAAAAACTTGCACTTTGTAATATTTTTAAATTTATTATCATAATATTGTGCACATGCACAAATGTGTGTATAGAAGCCAGAAGAGTTGATAGAATCATGGGTCACAGGGTTCAAACTCAGGTCCTCAGCCTTGGAGCTCGTGCCTTTTCCTGATTACACCATCTAACTATCCTGAAAGTTTTTAGCCATAGCTATTTTTAAAAGTGTTATCGATCATGAAGTCCAAGAGTTTGACATAATGCAAGAAAGGTAAGAAAGGCGGAGCCAAAGAAATGCTGAAGATCTGTGGCAGGCTCTTCACTGGCGTGGCCTCTTCACCGGGGTGTTCTGACAGCCCCTGCCTGCTGGCCACGGCTACATGCCATTTGTTCTGCTTGCATGCCTATTTGAACCTATGACTCCTTTCTACCTTTCTCCCAGGTCAATACACCACACATCCTTTAAAAGAAAGCTACCTTCAATGTATGGGTTTATGTACGAGGACTGAAAGAAATATGGAAATGTGTTAAAATCACACTTGCCTCTTGCTTTCTTCGGTCTTGACTGGAAAAAAAATATGTGTGAGGCCTATTGATGTAGAAGAGTAATATCCATGTCCAAATGAATCTTCTGCTCACTCATGAACTCAACCATTGTGCCATTCAAACAAGGAAGCAGAGCTCTACAGAGCTAGACACTTGGTACCTGGTAGGATGTGGAACACCCTACCCAGACCTTGAATCCTGAGGTTCACAGGCCAGCAGGGGAGGATAGAAGCAGGGAGACAAGGATACTTGGTTAGGAAGAGTTCAGGGTTAACCAAGAGATTCTGGTCAATCACCCAATGGATCAAGAATAAATAGTAAGAAGCCAAGGAAGGATGACTGAGGCTAAAGCTAGAATTAGACTCATGGTTTCCCCAAGACAGGGGTGAGAGGGTATTTATTGGGAGACCTGGAACTGAAATCCCATTATGAAAAGTATTACCTTAGTGGACCACTGTTCTGTATAAATGGAAGACAAGCCACTAATAGGAGCTCCACGTGTGCTTAAAACATTGTTCTAGCCATACTTACCGCTTTTGAGTCAGTTTCTAGTTTTAGGGAATTGTATTTTTTGTTTGTTGTTTGTTTGTTTGTTTAAGACAGGACTTCAGGTTGACCTTGAATGCACAGCTGGACTCCAGGGTGGCTTAGAACTTGAAGCAATCCACCTGCCTCCAGTTTCAAAATGCTGAGATTACAAACCTTCTGAAAACAGCAATGGTGAAATGCTGGTTTTGCTGCAGGATTTCATACTTTCCTCTTTCCTTTCCTTTGCCCTCTCGCTTACCAGCAGCATTTCAAAGACAAATATCTTGGGAAGAAAAGAATGCTCTTCTCCAATTGCTAATTATACGTTATTCCAGCTAAAAGGTAGGGGGTTCTGGTTAGAGAGCAGAAGGCAGCCACGGACAAACATGAGACCATCGAGAGCAGAGAATTACCAAACTAGAAAGCAGAAACAGAAAGGTTCCCATACTTTATAGCATTTCTAGCTGCAAAGAAAAATAGAAATGACACCCTGACAATGCCCATGAGATTTCATTCTTGAGTCAGTCAGCTCAGAAGCAGAGCACCTTGGGTACAACTCATATAAGTGCTAGCTGGTCCAGCTAAGTGCCTATCTTCTGGTATAAAGAGAGCTATGCTAGCTGGTCCAAGTTCTGGTTCTCTGTCATGTGATGTGTGTAAGTATGTATGCACATGTGTGTGCATGAGTCTGTGTGTATGTATATCTGTGTGTAAATACTGTGTGGTATATGTGAATGCAAGTAATGTGTGTGTGCTGTCTATGTGTGTGTTATAATTTTTTAGTTTATTTTGACCACATGTACATACATAACATGGTTATTTAATGTTATGTATGCACACAATTTATTTTGCCAAGATTGACACCTATTATCCTCAGTTGCCGACCTCCTGTCCCCCCCACACACAAAACTCCTTATTTCTTTTTAACTAGCTCTGCTCGCACTTTCATGTCTTTGTTCATATGTATGTGAACCACTGGGTTCAATTGAGCTTGTATACATGAGCATGGGTAGATGTTAGCATGGAAGTTGTGCAATTTACAGTGGCTACACCACTGAGGAAAATGACTCCCATGCCATTAAATCCACTAAAGATCAAAAGGAGGGGTAACCACCCACAAATCTCCCCTATCCTTGATGGAATGTTGATGGGCTTAATCTTCCACGGGTCTTGTTTGGGAAACCACGGCTGCTGTGATTTTATAGTCACAACTGCCATGCCATTCCAAAAGACTGTATTTTACAACATTCTTCCTCTCCCTACATTCTTTTTACTTCCTTTTCCCATTTCGCTGGGCCTTGAAGGGAATTATATAGATGCCTTTCAGGACTAAGCACTCAACAGTCATTTATTCTTAGCATTGTTGCCAGTTATGTTTGCCTTAACAACTGCCCGCTTCCCTTCTGCTAAAGGCTAAGAGCAGCACTAATCTATGGGTAGAAATAGAAATACTGGGAAGGCATTTTGACAGTGTGTCCACTTAAGAGACAACTAGTACGTTCCCTCTGTGCGCTCCCCAACCATGGGCTTTTGACCAGTTTATAGTACTGAGTATGAAGTCTCTTCTACAGAAAAGTTATTACTTGATTTCTTGCTCCCAACATTCATAGCACTCTTCCATCAATGAGCAAATTTGCCTCACAGGAGCCACATCATGGCAAGACTGTTGATGGCATTTCTCCCTAGTAGCCTGAATTGTGTCTTCTGGGACTGTGAATGTTAGACAGCAGGAGAGAAGATTACAACTTGACTTCTCTGTGCCCTACCACCAAAGTATGTGGTGTCTTCAACAATACCATCAACAATCCAAATATGGCAGTGTCTTAACATCTATCTCATCTATTGGGCAACCAAGTAAAATTGCAATAGCCTGAACTGTTCCAGGGGGGCCTCTGGGATCTCCCTGACCAACAATTCAAAGAAAGACATCTTACACATGGCACTGGAATTTTCATTTAATACCATTTGGCTTCTGATGCAGCATTATTCACTCAACATTCAAATTCTTTTCTTTTTTTTTAACCTCTTTAAATCATATTGTAGTTAGTTATAATATAAGTTTCTATATTTTTTCATGCATATATACCTCCCTTATAGCCCACTGATCAAAGGTAGAAAGAGGAAAGATTAATAGGAGACAGGGGAGGTTGACCTGGTTAGAATTAGTTCTCTGGGGCAATTCCACACACGAATCAGTAATGGCAGTCCAGTCCAGTCTGCAAACACCAAACACAAATCAGTAGCAGCAGCTTGATCAGAAAAAAAAAAAAAAAAAAAAAAAAAAAAAAAACTCAAGGCTCTGCCAAATCGGCACTAGTACGTGGAAGCAGCGAGAAGCATATAGAATAACACAAGACGTTCTTTGGCACTTTTCTCTCTATGAAGTCACAACAAGCGAAGATCAGTGAAGACCAGCAAAGTGTTACAAGGTGAACCAATGCAAGAGCGTTGTTCATTGTCTGTGGGGTTCTGCTACCCTTTCTGAACATCACACATCCTCTCAACTGTCTGCCTCAGCAAAACATCTTCTCGTGAGACGGCTTCCAGAAAAACATCATATGACATGACTAAGTCTCCAAAGAAACTAGAAATTTCCACTTCATTTGTTTGTTTTAGCTAATATTCTGCTACTGTACTGACTATGAGTGGATTCAATAGACATGCTTACCTTGTTCCTGTTGTTAGTGGAAATGCTTAGCATCTATCTCACTTTAAATATAATGTCAGCTGTGGGTATGTCTTATATATACCCTGTATTGTGTAAGATATTTTTCTCCCATTTCAAATTTCTTCAGAGCCTTTAACATGAAAGAATGCTGTATTTTTGTCAAAAGCCTTTTCAGTCTTTATTGAGATGACGTGGTTTCTGCCCTCGAGTCCTTTTATATAATCTGTAGCATTTGTCAGGTGTTGTTTATTGAGCTGTTTCTGAATATCTGGGATAAATGCTACTTCATCGAGGTAAATAATCATTTTTATATGCTCTTGAATTTGGTTTACAACTTTTTTGTAATCTGTTTTTTGTTTGTTTTTATTTTATTAACTTTAGCACTACTTCTTTTTCTTCTTAACTGTTGCTGTTAGGTTTTGGTTGTTTTTGTTTTTCCAAATCCTTAAGACTTATTTTTAAATTGTCTATTTTAATGTCTTTGGGGGTTTTTGGTTTTTGTTTGTTTGTGTTTGTTTGTTTTTTTATGTAGGTACTTAAAACTACAAAGTTTCCTCTTAGGACCACATTCATTGTATTTCACACTCTTTGGTGTGCTGCATTTCTATGTTCATTTGGTTCTAGAGTTATTAAGTTTGGGACAATTCCACACACAAATCAGAAGTGGCAGTCTAGTCCAATCAACAAGCACCAAAAATGAGTCAGTAGCAGGAACTTGATCCATAAAAATGGTTCTCTAGTCTCTGCCGAATTGGCACTAGTCTGTGGAAGCAGCAAGAAGCAGCCAGAACACCACAGGAAGTTCTTTGACACTTTTCTCTCTACGAAGTCATGATGAGCGAAGAACAGTGACGACCTCCTTAATTTCTTGACTTACATATTCATCATCCCAGAGTGTGTTGTTTGATCTCTATGAGTTTTTTTTTTTTCCCCTGTAGTTTTTCTTGCTGCCAATCCCTAGTTACAAACCACAGTGGTAATGTAGAATGCAAGAAGTGATTTCAATAGTCCCACCTTTATTGAGACTCCCTTTCTGTCCCAATATGTGATCTATTTTAGATAATTTTAGAAAGCTTAGACAAAAGACTGTTATGTCGTGTTCAGGTGGCGTGTCTATAGATGTCTGTCAGGAACATTTGATCTCTGGTGTTATTTAATTCCAGCGTTTCTCTATTTGTTGTTGTAATTGTTGTTGGCATGACTTACTTATCTTTGGGTGACAGTCAGGTATTGAGGTCACTCCCTATTTCTGTGTTGTTAATCTGTGACTTTGCATCTGGTAAGAGTTGTTTTGTGAAATCGAATGTGCCTCTGTTCAGTCCTCACATGCTTACAATTATCATGTCCCTAGATGGATTGTCTCCTCAATCAGTATGAAGTGATTTTCATCTCTTCTGACTAATTTTGGTTTGGAGTCTAAATTGTCTGGTATCACAGTAGCCGAACCTGTTTGTTTCTTGGTTCTGTTTGCTTGGATACTGTTTTTTATCTTTTCACCAGCCTTAAAAGAGTTCCTGTTTTCTAACCCAGTCTTCTATCTGCACCTGGTGATTGGGAGAATGAGACCATTAATATTCAGGGTTGGTATTGAAAGCTGTAAACTGATTCTCGGCACTTGGTGGTTGTACTGTGCTTACTGTTCTTAGTCTTGTGTACAGAACAACCGTTAGCATCATTTATCCCACTTCCTGGAGCCTCCTGAATGTGTTTATTCCTCTTCTGTCCATAATCTTCCTCCCAATATCCTCTGTTGAGCTGGCTTAATGCTCATAAATTTCTTTAGCTTGCTTTTTTATAGGAAGCTTTTCTTTTCCCTTCAATTTTGACAGTCTTGGGTTGGCATCCGTCATATTTCATAGATTAAATATATCTTTGCAAATGTTTTTGGGCCTTTTGTTGTTTTGTTTTTCACCTAGGGTTTCTCTGTAGCCCTGACTGTCCTGACCCTTGATCTGTAGACTATGTCAGCCTCAAACTCAGATATCTGCCTGCCTCTACCTCCCAAGTGCTAGGATTAAAGGCATGCACCACCACTGCTTGGTTGGTGTTTCTAGCTTTTAAAGTTTCTATGTTTGCTATGCCTTTGGCATGACTTTCTTTGCTTTCTCTTATTCCTAAAGTACATACAGTGACTATTTGAAAGTGTCACAAAGATCGTGTGTTTTTAATAATTTTTCACTAGGGCTAAAGAGATGTCTCAGTGCTTTTAAAAGTACTGGTTTCTCTTGCAGAGGTCAGGGGTTCAGTTCCCAGCACTGACATGCCCCCATCTGCAAACACAGTTTTAGAAGAGCCATACCCACTTCTGACCTCTCTAGGCACTAGACATGGATATTATATATATATATATATATATATATATATATATATATATATATATGTGTGTGTGTGTGTGTGTGTGTGTGTGTGTGTGTGTGTGTGTGTACATATACATATATATAGTATGCATACATGCATGTAAACACTCATAATAAATTTTTTAAATTAATCAATTTATTTAATCAAATTATATAGTCTTATAACTTATCTCAAGTCCTGATATTTTGTCCTGCACATGGTTCATTCCATAAGTGAGGTTTTCCACTGAGATTTTTCTTATCTGACTTATTTAGTTTTTCATTTCTATTCATTTCAGGTTGCTTTGTTCCCAGTATTTCTATTTCTCCGTTTAACTTACTTTTGTATCCTGAATTGACTTCTTTATTTTACTCAAGCTGTTTACACAAGCAAATTCTCTTAGAATTCATTTAGGAGTTTACTCCTGCCCTCTTCAAATTCATTCTGGACAAAATTATAATTCTGTGGACTACTTTATCTGGGATTTCACATAAGTCACTCTCACTAGGGACCATCACTATGGGCTGAGCAATTCTGCGAGGTAGCATAGTGTCTTGGTTTCTTGTGTTGTTTGACTTATTGTGTTGGAATTTACACATCTGGAGTTAGTTCACTGTTTTGTTTTTGTTTTTTGTTTTTTGTTTTTTGTTTTTTTTTTTTTTTGGTTTGAGTGTCTGGCCCACCTATTACTTGTATCATGGCTTATTAACCCAGCTTAACTGGTCCTGGGTCAGCTATGTGATGCCTGAAGTTCCCTCATGGGAACACTCAGTGCTGGTGTGTGGTAGGGTAGCTGAAGTGGCATCAGCTTGGCTAGGGGGTACACAACCTCTAACCTCACAAGTAGATAAGCTATGTCTGCTGGCAAGGGAAATGCCTGAGCAGTGGGCGTGTGGCATCTGGCCTCATGAGCCAGCACTCAGTGTGTTTCTGAAGTATCAAAGAGACAGGGTACCAAAGTCAACTGAGCTGCTAGCCTTTGGCCTGAGAAGCTGATGGGATCTCTGTACACTGCTGTGGTAGCAGAGTTGTAGGGTTTCAGGGCCATCAGGAGTGCTGGCCTTTGAGCTGACAAGCTCCTTGACTCACTGCATGGTTCTGTGGCAGCTGAGGATGAGGTACTAGTGTCAGCAGGAGTGTCAGCCTCTGATCTGAAAAGCATCCATGATTTCCATGTGGCACCTGAGACAATGGTGAAGTTTTGAGTCAGAAGGGGCATTGACCACTGACCAGACAAGCAAATGTTTGCTACATGACTGGGGTTTAGATTTCCGAGTCAACAAAGGTGCTGGCTGCTGATCTAATGAATCAGGGCCTCATCTCTCATCCTGTAACAGTTGAAGGGTATGCCAGGGCTAGCAAGCATTCTAGCCTCTGACCTAATGAGCAAGCAGAGCTCTCTATGTGGCTCTCTTGCAGCTAAATGATGGTGTACCTCATGCGTTCTTGAGCAAGGTGTTTAGCCTCTTGGTAAATACTTTCCTTATGAGCAAACTTAAGACAATACTAATGTACAGGACATGAGACTATCATGAAGATTCACAAGGTAATTAGAAAAAGTCAGAGCAGCATTCCTGTTATGAGGCAAGCATTGTGCAAACCCATGAGGATTATCAGGTGAGCTTGTAGCCTTCGGGGGAGGGAGAGCACATACATGGAAAATTTCAGTGGACTGATGTTTACATTTTTTAATCAAAATTAGAACACAGTTGGCTTGTGCCTGCAGTTCTGACTGCTAAAAAGGCTGAACCAGGGGAATCAATGAGCCTAGGAACTTAAGGCCAGCCTGGGCAACACAGTGAGACCTCACCTCAGTAAGGAAAACCAACAACATGACAGCTTCCTGTTATTTCTCCACTTTGTAATAGGGTTGCTGAATGTAAGTCATGAATCCAAATGAAGGCACTAGATTTGTGGGGGGTGGTTGGTTTTGCTGTTCTTGTTTCTATATTTACTGACTTGAGGTTGTGTGCATGTGCCATTCATAGTGTGAATGACTGTTCTCTCCTTCCACCATGTGGGTTTCAGAAATTGAACTCAAATCATCAGGCTTGTTGGCAAACACCCCTTTACCCACTGAGCCATCCCGCCAACCCAGTATTCAGTTTTCAACTCACAAATTATAAGTACTTTATAAATAGCCCTAACATTAGTAGACATTTCATAGTGATCCAAAGGAGAAGCCAAAAGTTATTATTATCCTTATTTTGAAAATAGGGATATTATGTCTCAAAGCGCTAAAAAATAAATAAATAACTCAGTGTAACAGATGTTACACAGAGAAGTGAGAAAACCAAAGGTTCTTCCTACTAAGGAAGGATGCATGTCAGTGTGAAGGGCCCATACTAGCAAGCACAAGGCCTGTATTCAGTCCCCAGCATCACACATGCACAAGATCGCAACAATCCAAAGCTGAAACCAAAAGAGGGAAGAACTGAGCCTAAAGTATCCAAACACCGGGCTTTGGAAGGGGTCTTGGTCAGAGTCACTCTTCTCTGATTAGCCAAACTCTAATGGTTTTTCCCTTCTGACATCAGAGCCAGCGCTCTGTCCGATGTGCCACAGAGCACATTACCTGGTTTTCCTTCTTCCATTGTTTGCACAGAGGAGTCGAGCTTTACTTTAAAACAAATACAACGGGTTTTGTCTGAGTAATAAATAGTTTATCAATTCAGAGGCTCCTTCCTCTGGTAGAGTTTTTTAACTTAAAAATTTCAAATCAAGTGTGTCATGTTCTGAGATATGTCAAATTTTGTGCTGTCTCGGATTTTGTTTCCCAAGTAATTTATGATGCTGAGAGCCTTTACCGAAGGATTAACCAGGGAGTGGTTCATTAGCAGTGTTTCCATAGAGCGCATAGAAAAAAGTAGAGAAGGAAATCAAAAGGACAGCATTGTCTTGTAGCATGTTCTCACCATGTAGGAACACATATTCTTAGCATGTATGAACACTGGCCTGAGGGCCACACTCAACACTACTAGAAGAGCTCCAGGTATTAGAAACCCTACCAGGATTGACACTACACACCCCAGATAGCACCCCTCACCACTGCCTACCAGGGAGCGTTCTATAACCTCATATGACTTCTCCCTGGGTAGGGCTTAAGCTGGTTGCTCAGCAGCTCTAAGCCTGAGCTCACTCCTCAGAATGAGAAAGGAGAAGACCTAAACATGATAAGAAATGTAAAGCTCATGATTAATAAATTGTTCTTTTTCTCCCTTATCACTAACTCAAATGAATCTCACTGAAGCGCAAATCCACTTATCTACAGAGCCAATTCTGGTCTCTTGTAACGCAGAGCCTTTTGGCTCTTGGGTAAAAACAATCTTGTCCCCACCTATTCCAAATTGCTAAACGCATGTGTTTAGTTGACGCTGTGTGTCAGAATAGGTCATAACCTCTCAGCTGGAGAAGGTGCTTTGCAGATGGAAAGGTGATTCTATCTGTTCATTGATGGCCTGAACCCCCACTCTCTCAGGCCTGGGGGGAAACACATCACAACTGAGGGAGGCAAAAACATTACATATGGAAATGAGTGCCTGTTACAGAATAGCATCCCCTTAGCTGTCTCTCATACCATCCTTCCCTGCCAGCCCTGTAGGTTTAAAAATAAGTGTATCTAGCAGACTGTCCAAGTTCTCCCATTCGTCAGACTAACTGTTCACAAGGCTCCCTATTCCTGCCAGTGGTTGCTTCCTACAAGCATTGTTTCGTCCGTGTTCTTTTTCTCCTTTGATAAAGGCCAGGCTTATTAATATTGTGTTTGTTAGAACATCATCCTTTAAGATGCATTTGCATGGCTGGCTGTGGTGGCACACACCTACACTCCCTGAGGCAGGAGAACTAACACAAATTTGAGGTTCTATAGTGAGTTCTAAATCAGCTAGGGTTCCACAGTGAGATCCTATGTCAACACACACACACACACACACACACACACACACACAAAACTGGGGACTATCATTAAAAACAAACACTTGCTTATATAATCTTCAAACAGGCAACGAGATTGATTGTAATGGACACTTGAAAAGATAACTTCAGGATAGTGTTCAGTAGTCTCCCAAAGTTCCCCAGAAGCACTGTCTTCAACTACTACACATGACCAAGGTCTAGTTTAGGACTTGAGGACCAAAGAGTTCCCCCCAACAGGCTTGCATCTCACATTACCTAAGCTCCCAGAAACAGCAACATACAGTGCTGAGAGCTCATTCATGAATTTGCAGTAAGAATGCAGCCACTGAGCCAGCCAGAAGTCTTGACTCAGCAAATCAGAACAACCTTTCTCCTGTGCTAAATGTCTCAGAATCCAAATTACAATCAGAGAGCTGGTTTGTTCACTTAAAGTGAAAGAACTGACGTGTGCCAGATGTTCATGTCAGCCCAAACTCGTCTGGCAGAGAAACTTCATGACCAAGTTATTCAGACTCGTGGTAAATGAGAAACCGGAGCAAGGGCATTGGCTGGTCCTCGGGTATGTCTTGCAGTAAACAGTCTCCTGCCATGAACAGATAGCTGCGCCCAGAAAACTATGTCCCGTAAACCTGTAAGCGATGTCTTCTCTCTGCAGTAGGTAGCAATGGGCACCCCAGGGTTAGACCTGACAACTCTTCGAAGTTCTGTGCTTCCATTGGCCATGGCCATTTGAAAAAACACTGAACAGACCAGAGATAGACAACAGATAGTTTCTGCTACCTCTGTGGGTTTGTTCCTAAATGATCTCAATCAGAATTTTGCCGTTTGGAACTAGGTTCCCAGCACAGATGGCTAATTCAAGTATCAGTTTTACTAGCTGAGCTCCTGGAAGCCTTGGATTTGCTGTTTTATGCAGCATTGCATTTTCTGTATTTAAGAAAGCACCTTCTCCCCACACCCACCCACCCAAGGTCATGCTTTCTATAGTTGTTTTTCTCTGTGTGTCTCTCTGTGTACCCCTGTGAGTGACTCTCTGTGTTGTTTTTAAAACAGAAACCTGGAAGAAAAGAGTGTTTGCCTCCACATCTGAGAGATGGTAACTTCACAACTCAGATCCCACGCTTCTCCTCTGAGTTGTGTTTACAGTTAGAAAGCTTCACTGTGAAGAAAGGAAAGTCATTGTGCTTGGAAGGATTATCTTTTTAAAATGTTCACTGATTTTATTTTATTAACTAAATAGAAGGTGTGGGAATGTGAATCATCGAATGAAAAACATACAGTGGAGATGAGAAGATGAAAAGGTCACACAGTAGACCGGACAGTCCAGCCACACAGAACACCCATGCTCTTGTCTTGCGATTAAGGATATGTGCATACATTTTGTTGCAGAGTCTAGATCCATTAGAAGCAAGGGGAAAGATCCTCCACTATCAGGTGGCTTTACAGGAGGTAACGAAGAAAACTACACTGCAGAATACAACAAGACACACCTCCTGGACCGGGGTCATTCCCAGAACTGGGACTTGGACTGCATCTGTGTCTGCAGCCAACTCAAAAGGCACTTCTGCACCCACTCACATCAACATAGTGGACCTCTGTGGCACTGGTAGGTACCCACTGACCTTAACACATGACCTGTGGGAAACTGTCTCCTTCACCTTTTGCCTCCTGCAGGTACAACCCAGAGCCTGGTATAAGTAGCTAAGAGTTTAAAGTTAGAGTCCACAACTGTATTTTCCTGTTATCCTGGGATGACCTTGAACTAGTCAATTAAGTACTCTGAGCTTCCATTGCCTCATGAGATTGTCTTGAAGATCACTGAGGAGATTATAATTTTACATAACTATTAATAAAGAAGATTACATTAAATTAGAGTAATATTTTTCAACTAGACCAATTTTTACAGATTCAATAATAATATATATTGTTAAATTCTATTAAAAAAACACTTATAGACCTATATTTAAAAACCAAGAGTATTGAAATGAAATTCTGACCTTAGTGAAACTTAGTGAAATTCTTTTCTTTATTACATGTTTAAATATATATTCAATTGTTTTCAGCAAAAAAAAAAAAAAAAAGATCAACTCAACTAGATGTACAGTCTCACATTTATAATATCTTCTCCAATTTTATTTTAAAAGAAAAGACCATGAATAGCTAAGGGAATTGATCTCATGTTATGTCTCAAGGTTTGCATTGCTTAAAAAAAAAGAGTCTAAGCATTTTTTATAAGAACATTATAATTGTGTCCTTTCTTATAATTTGGTATTATAATGTTATTATACAAAGGTCTAACAATCATCAGATTGAAAAAATTTCTACCAAAACATTAGAAGTTTTAAAGTTTTTTGTTTTTGCTTCTCTCTTTTTTTTTAATCTCTCACACACTATATCCCAACCCCAATTTTCCCTCTCCACTCCTCCAAGGTTCCTTCCATATGTCTGCTCTCCCCCAGAAGCACTCCTCCTCTGCTTTCTTCAGAAAAGAGCAGGCTTCCCAGGGATATCAATCAAACGTAATATAATAAGTTGCAATAAGACTAGACACAAGCCCTGTCATTAAGGTTGGCCAAGACAACCCAGTAGGAGGAAAAGGGTTTCAAGAGCAGGCAAAGAGTCAGAGACAGCCCCATTCCCAGTGTTAGGAGTTCCACAGCATCACCAAGGTACACAACCATACTGTATATATTTGGAGGACCTAGCACAGACCCATGCAGGCTCCAGGATTATCTGCAGTCTCTGTGAGCCTCTGTGAACCCTACTTAGTTGATTCTGTGGGCTGTGTTCTCGTGGTGGCCTCAACCCCTCTGGTTCATAAAATCCTTCCTCATCCTCTTCACAGGACTCCCCAAGCTCTGCCTAATGTGAGTCTCTGCTTCTGCTCTTAGCAGGTGCTTGATGAAGCCTCTCTGAGGATGATTGCCTCAAATGTTTGAGTATAGCAGAATATAATTAAGAATCATTTCATTATCTTTTTTTTTTTTTTTTTTTTTTTTTTTTTTTTTTTTTTTTTTTTTTTTTTTTTGCCAGTTGCGTTTGGTCCTATTCTATAAAGATTTACAATACAAATAAAATAAGGCAAATTAGTAGTATAGTCAAATTGGTTTAAACTGTGAACTGAGTGTGAAAAAAAAAGATTTACTTATTATTTTATATGTGTAGGTCTTTTGCCTGCGTGGATGTTTTTATACCATCTGCAAGCAGTTCCTTTGGAGAGCATCTGATCTCCTGGAACTGGAGTTACAGATGACTTATAAGCCACCATGTATGCTGGGAACCTAACACGAGTTCTTTGGAAGAGCAGCCAGTGCTCTTAATGGCTGAGTCATCTCTCCAGTACCAAAACATTGTTATTTTCGGTGCAGCATTAAATCTTGGTTATATTTTAAGAACATTCAATGGAATTGCTAGAAGAAAATACAAGTAAACGTGGGTATCGGTGACTGAAGGCCTGACTACTGTGGCTTATTTGCCCTCTCAGAAGGAGGTTCACAGACGGATAGCTCAGGGTTGTTCTCGCTGTATTCCTGGTTCCTCTATTCCCTTCTACCAAAACTGGCATTCATCCTCAGATGGAAATAGTCCAAATAGGCTGACAGTGGAACAGAGAGGGGGTGGAAGGGTGTGTCTCCAGTCTCAGAGCTCACCCCAGGGCACAGCAGCTTAGTGCATGCCGCCACTTGCTGGCCCACACCGCTCACCTGGCCACACCCAGCTGCAGAGAAGGCACAGAAACATATTTCTGGCAGCTACATTCCCTTCCTGAAGAAGATGAAAAGTTGTTTGGTAGGCAGTGGGCAATCCCTTCCTCCAGTGGGAGAAGCACTCAAGGCAGAAACATAAAAGGAAAAGATATTATAAATGTGAGGCTGTTGAGATTTTTTTTCCTGAAAACAATTTATATATACGTATATATATACACATATATATATATACATATATAATAAAGTAAGAATTTTACTAACATCAGAATTTCATTTTAATAATCTTGGTTTTTAAATATAAGTCTACAAATGTTTTTTCTAGAATTTAACAATATATATTATTATTATTGAATCAGTAAAAATTAATCTAGTTGGAAAATATTTTTTACTATTGGAAAACACCTCCATTCTCGTGCACTGTGAAATAATTTTATCTTAAGAAACACAGTTAGTAGATGTAATAGTGCATGTTATAAGGAGGCTGAGGCAGTATCTTTGCAAGCTAGAAGCCAGCATAGGCTTTGTGGTGAGGTCCCATCTCAAAAAGAAGAAAGATGTGAGTGGAGCTTAAAACACAAATGACATGGGCTAGAGAGATGGCTTAGCGGTTAAGAGCACTGACTGCTCTTCCAGAGGTCCTGAGTTCAAATCCCAGCAACCACATGGTGGCTCACAACCATCTGGAATGGGATCTGATGCCCTCTTCTGGTGTGTCTGAAGTCAGCTAGCTACAGTGTACTTACATGTAATAAATAAATTTTAAAAAATGCAAATGACAGTTCTGTTATATATTATATAATAGTCCATATATAATAGTATGCAACATTATAATATATAATATATAGTACTATATAATTATATGTGTGTATTTTATATAATTAAATTATATATTTATATAATTATATAATGTATCTGTATTATATATTATAATTATATAATTAATATTAAAATATATTAGGTTATATTGTAAATATTATATAATATATAAATAAATGTTTATATATCTCACATTTTAACATAAAGACAACTGATAGGTGTCTATATATTTATGTCTCTACTAATCTATGTATTCTTTTTTTAAATACATGGTACGTCAGAGATGTGAATACACATCAACAAAAAAAAGAAGTACAAGAGCCCAGCCTGTATAGGTCATAGAGCACTTTTTAATATATACAAGGCCCTAATAGTGTTATACACTCAGTATATATCCATGTATATATCTGTACCCCCCTCCCCGTTATGAAAGGAACAAGAGATTAATGGAAATGTCTTCTTAGCTAGCAATCAGTGAGATGCAAATTTTGAAAAACCATGAAAAATCAAGTCAGACTGACATCGTGAGAAGACTGTGTTTCATGCTGGTAAAATATTATTTTTACGTGCCCTTTGTGGGTGTGTACATTGGTTCAAATTTTTGTAAAGCGATTTGGCAATACACTAAAAATGCTAATTATAAACATATCATTTGACCGGAGAACTTCACTATTTAATATGTATTGTCAAGCTAGGTGTGGTGATCCTAGCACTTCCGGGCTATACAGTGAATCCTAGACTAGCTTGGATTACAGAGTGAGACTCTTTCAAAAATAAATAAGAAAGAAGGAAGGAAGGGGGAGGGGAGGGGGAGGGAAGGAGGAGAGAGGAAGGAGGGGGGAGGGAGGGAAAGGGAGAGAAGGAGGGTAGAAGAAAAGGAAGAAGCAGAGAAGGGAAGAAGGAAGAGAAGTATGTCCTCAAGAAATAATAGAATGAGTGTTAGAAATGTAAATGCAGATGTTTATTGAATACCTGCTTGAGACTGGGAAAGGCTGATGACCTGACTTTAATCACCAAGACCCACAAGAGAGGGGAAGACGATAACTGACTCCCAGAAAGCATCCTTTTACCTTCAAACCTGGTCTTGGGATATGCACATGTACAACATTAATCTGTTAATTAGTTAACTAATTAATACCCTATTTTTAAACATAAAGAATTCCGATGCAATATAATACTATAGCTGACCTAAATGTACAATCAGGGACAGACTATTAAAGACATCTGACCTTTGTCTTAATCACACACCAGCTTGTCACTAATTGTTCCATGGTGTACATTGCAAGTAAGAAAGTATCCTTTTTAAAAAGTATATATGGTCTTAGCACTTGGAAGCAGAGGCAAGCAGAGCTTTGGGAGTTGAAAGCCAGTCTAGTCTACGTAGGAAATGCCCGCCATTCAGAGATACATAGGGAAACACCCCACACACACCAAAGAAACCAAAAATATATTTAACAATTCTATTTTAAATCTACATTTATACGAGCTAGGTTTTTTTTTTTCCTGTAGTTAAAAATAAAAAGCCAAGTAGAAGCCATGGGCGTGTTAACAGAAGTTATCTTTGCCTGTGTGAATTATAGGTGACTTTTCTTCCCTTTTAGGGATTTGTTTGTTTATTCCTTTAAAAAATTTTTTTTTTAGGGCTGGAGAGATGGCTCAGTAGGTAAGATCAGTGACTGCTCTTCCAGAGATCCTTGAGTTCAATTTCCAGCAACTACATGGTGGCTCACAACCATCTGTAATGGGATCTGGTGCCCTCTTCTAGTGTGTCTGAAGACAGCAACGGTGTGCTCATATAAATAAAAATAAATTTAAAAATTTTTTTAAGTTTTAAACTGGGAATAGTGGAACATATCTTTAATCCCAGCAGCTGGAAGGCAGAGGCAGGCAGATCTCTGAGCTAACCTGATCTATAGAGGGAGTTCCAGGACATCCAGGGCTCCACGGAGAAACCAAAATAAATAAATAAATACCTTATCTTTTACATTAATTTATTTAGTGTATATTTATGTGCATGTCACAGTGTACATGTAGGTCGGAGGACAACTTTTGGGAGTTGGTTCACTCCTTCTACCAAGTGCCTTGGGGACCAAACTTAGACTTAGCATCAAGCATCCTACCTTCTGTGCCATATAAACTACAGCCTCCTTTCGATTTTTATGTATAATATTTCTCCTCTGTGGATAGGTATTGTACACAGACTTTTTAAAGGTTCGTTTTTATTTTACTTGTAGTATGTTTTACCTATGGAATACATACGTATGCATGCATCCAACAACTGTGCTTGGTCCCTGCCCACTGGAGTTATAGATGGTGGGGAGCTGCCACGTCAGAGTTGAGAACTGACCCTGAATCCTCTTCAACAATAGTAATCACTCTTAGGTGCTAAGCCATCTCTCTGGCTCCTGTACACAGAACGTTAAGTGAATTCTGTAGTAGTGTCATGCCGTTTTTAGGATATGATCCGTCAAAGTCAGTCATATGGCTGGTGCAGGCCTCTTATCCCAGCTTTCAGGAGGCTGGGGATTGAAAATTTTGAGACTGGCCTAGGTACAAAGCCATCTCAGCTACGTACGGAGCCAGTACCAAAAGTTCGAGAAGTGATGATGGGGAAATATCACAGTACACACAGAGCTCACCTTGCAAGTAGGAGGACCTGAGTTCTAGGACCAAAACTGACATTTGAAAATCCAGGTATGTTTGACATGATGGTGTACGCTTGGAATCCCAGTGCTGGGAGGCAAAGATACGTGTATTCCTGGGGCCTGCTTGGAAGGCAGCCTAGTGAGAGTTCAGTGAGAGACCCTGTCTCAAAACAAAAGGTGGATGAGATCTCAGAAACACCATCCAAGGCTGTTCTGAGCCACATATATACACCCGAACACACACACCCACCACATATGAGCATGTACACAATGCACTCATATATATATATGTGTGTGTGTGTGTTTGTGTGTGTGTGTGTGTGTGTGTGTGTGTGTGTGTGTGTATTGTGACTAGGGATGTATCTCAGTGGTAGAGCATTTTCTTAACAAGGGCCTAGATCCAGGTAACAGACCATTGCTGAGGGAACTCAGGGCAGAGATTTAAGCAGGCAGGAACTGAAACAGAGACCATGAAGGAGCACTGAGGCCATGGTCTAATTGACTTGCTCCTCATATAATGTTCATCCTGCATTCTTATGCACCCCAAAACACCCTGCCCAATGGTGACACAACCTAAAATAGGCTGGGCCCTCCCACATCTATCAATGAAATGCCCTAGAGCCTCCCGCACAGGTCAATCCTACGGAGGCATTTTCTCGATTAAGCTGCCTTCTTCCCAGATGACATTACCTTGGGTCAAGTTGACATAAAAACTGGCCAGCATAGTGACCCACACAAATGTCAGAGACTGTGGTTCTGGAAGATTAAATGGCAGTGTGGTAATGCAGTAATCTGAAAATATATCTTACATACGACGAGACTGGCACTTTTGCTGGACCTCACGGCCAGAGTAAATAATACACCTTGAAATCACTTAAGACTGTTAGCCTACTGGGTATTCAAACTGTTTGCTTAACCTGACTTTTACAAGAATGGTGTCACAACCAACCTCACTTGGTCTGGATTTCCATGTAATAAACTTTTTCCACCTAGGTTTAATGCATAAATAAAATCTTAAATTATAGACTCTTAAATGCCCCTGACCAAGACAATGCATGTGTATTATTTGCTGAAAGCAGGAAATTCAGAAGTTGAAAGCCACTTTGTAAAAATCTACTATAAAACTTGAAAGCAACTATGTATGGATATTGGTTGATAAATAATAATGTTTGTTATCTGAGTCAGTTGGGATAAGCTGGAGCCAGGCATTTGGTCCCTTGTACAACTCTGTTAAAGACTTCTGTAAAGGTTCCCACTTCTCCCCGTGTGATGTGTTCTGTGCTGTTCAATAAACACAGAGTGAAGCCCTTTGTGAGGGACAGACACCATTCACATTCAAGACACATACATTATACACGTGTATATATATACACACACAGATACACACACAGGTCTTATAACAGACACAGCACATACAGAACAGACAAACACACATGAACAGACACAGGTACAAAAGCTCATAGCTCCAGGGTGGTGCAATTTTACAAACAAGACTCAAAACTGGGGTAAACTGGCCAACACCCATGTAACTAACAAAGTTGTCAGAGAACTGACTAACTGCATTAATAGTTGAAAACTTCTCCATAATTAGGAGCATCAAAGCTACCTGCTGATCAGAAAAAGGCAGAAATACGGAAAAATGAGCCAAATCTACAAATAATCACAGAAGAAAAGTCAGTGAGAAGTTTGGCCTTATGAACCCACAAACATGAAAATCTAAGGAGAATCTTTGTGCTGGCTACTCTTGGTGGAGTGCCAACATGCCGTTGGGTTTTATTATCTTCTGTGCATGTGTTCTGTGCCTCTGTAATGCCAGGCAAGGGCTCCGTCCCTCTCTCATCCATCTGTTTAGATCAGTCAGAGGACACTCTCACCTAGCAGTTTTATGTGTGTGCATCCAGAATGGCCTGACACGTGCACCAGAGGTGTCCTATCTATGAGGACACTCAACTACATCTTCTCCTATTGGCCATTAGTTCTGCCTTTTGTGCTTAGGCTTTCCATCCAAGTATAAGCTAAAAAGAATTATTTTATTCTATTTTTGTTTCATTTTTTTGCTGTCCAGGGAGAGTTATTTTTCATAAATGTTATTATTATTAAATAAAATACTCATGCTGCTGCTGCTGGTCCACGGAGAGTAGATGAGAAAGGGCTTAGGCGGAAGTGTGAAGGAGGAAGCTAAGTGTTCAGGAAGAAGGGGAATGGATTCATCCCAGAAGCAGAAGGCTAAGTGAAATGTTTGAGAAAACACAGCACACAAGCAAGTGGTTCCATTGCTTTTTGGTGGCACATTTTTATACTAAGAAGACATATGGGAAGTGTGTTCAAAGGAGATATAGATATTACATTTAACACAGCAGTTTGGGAGAATACAGTAAGTGAATTCAGAAGAAATAAATCCACAAGGAAAGCTACACGGAACTATAGTACAAGCTGCTGAGGCTAATTCTCCATGAACTGAAGAAATATACCTTGGCATGGAAGTCCCTAAAGAGACTGACGCATCCCAAAACTTAGTTGGGAATAAGCTGTCATGTGTTTTTATCTGTGTGGTGTTCATGTATGAGCAGATGCATATATGCACATGTAGCCACAGGATAACCCTGGGTGAATGTCATTCCTCCACTATCTACCTTGATTTTTCTTTTTGGAAAAGAAGGAAAGAAGGAAGGAAGGAAGGAAGAAAGAAAGAAAGAAAGGAAGGAAGGAAGGAAGGAAGGAAGGAAGGAAGGAAGGAAAGAAGGAAGGAAGGAAGGAAGGAAGGAAAGAAGGAAGAAAGGAGAGAGAGAAAGAAAGAATAAAAGTGAGAAAGAAAGAAAGAATAAAAGTGAAAGAGAAAGAAAGGAAAAGGTCATTCACTGGCCTAGAGCTCATTTATTAGGTGAGGTTGGCTGACCAGATAACCCCTGGGATCTTCCTGTCTCTACCTTTCCCAGCACTGGGATTACAAGTGTGTACTGCCCTGCCAGATATGCCTGGCTTCTCCCAGTGGATTACAGGGATTGAACTCAGGTCCTCAAACACAAGATGTCTCTCCAGCTCCTGCTTTCAGCATTATCCATTCTTGTTTTGTCTTTTCTCTTCCTCACCCCCAAAGGCTTCCTGACTCCTCAACAGGTCTCTGCAAAGTCAGAGAGCATGAACAGCATTCTGGTGACCTGGCTGCCTCCTGGGAGTGCTGCCTCTGCTGTTAGGGAGTACATAGTGGAGTGGAGGGCTCTCCGACCGGGAAGCATCGTGAACTTTCCCCCACATTGGCTTCGAATCCCCCCCTACAACACGTCTGCTCTGATTTCAGGTACCTCACTATTCGTATTTCTTCTAGAGGGCCACCAAGGTCCCATTTATTTGGTGTGCTGGCTAGTTTTATGTCAACTTGATGCAAGTTCGAATTATCTGAGCAGAGGGACTCACAATTGAGAAATGCTTCTATAAGCTTGGTAGTAGGCAAGTCTTTCAGGTATTGTCTTAATGATTGATGTGGGATGGCCCATCCCACAGTGGGTGGTGCCACCCCTGAGCAGGTGGTTCTGGGTGCTTAGATGTCTCCATGCTTTGACCATGGTGTTTTATCAGAGCAATAGAAACCCTAAGGCATTTGGGAAGACTTCAAGCAGAGTTTTGCCTTCAGTTACAGGGGGAAACATGGTATACTAGAGTCTGAAACCATGGGTACTTAGAGTTCGTCAAGACTGTCCTGTAAGTCAGGTGTGGGGTGGTGTTGCACATCTTTAATCCCAGCCCTTGGAAGGCAGGTAAATCTCTGAATTCATGGCCAGACTGGTCTACATAGTGAGTTCCAGGAGAGACAGAGCTATGAGACTTTGTCTTGAAAAACAAAAGCAAAAACAACAACAACAAAAAAAAGCAAAAGACCGCCCTGAGGTCTAACTTGAGGACCAACTAAGTCTCATGTTTTTGCAAGAATTATGTGCCCTAGCACCATGCCCAATAAGATGAAAGAATACTTGAACTAATACAGCAGAGACCTAAGTTAACTTGTTAATATAATACCCTCATCTTTATAAAGAGATTTAACTCAAAATAATTTTTGTACGCTACGTCATTATTTTAAACCCATCACACAGATGACAAAACCAGGAGGTCCTCATTCCCAAACCTGCTCTTTGTCATTTGTCTCATAATAAATCTAGAACTCGTATGTGATCATTAGGATCTCTGTTGCTAAGTAAGGTTTCTGTCAGGGGTTACAATCAAGTGAAATTTATCTGAAAACATAGTGCAATGACTAGAAAGAACTTAGTGTCAATTTAAGTGTAAGGTTTGAATCGTGGCTCATGGTCTGGCTATACGGACAGCCTACCCAGGTCTGAGTCGCGGTTCCTTCACTGAGAGAAGTGAGATGTAGGCAGGTTACTGCTGTGTTCTTCTCTTCATCTCAGTGATCATGGGGACTGACTGTATTAATAGATAGAAAATGTTCTGAATAGTACTTATCCTATTTCTAGTACTGGATTCTTTTATCTAACAAGTGATTATTATCAAATCTTTTAGAAATAAGAATTGAAGGGGTATGCTTGTACACCACAGCACCCAGGAGGCAGAGGCAGGAGGATGCTGAGTTTGAGGCCAGGCTGCTCTACACAATGAATTCCCTAACAGCCAGAGGCTACGTAAAGAGATGGAGACGATCTCAAAAAAAAAAAAAAAAAAAAAAAGCAAAAAAACTGAATAGGTTTTCCAGCTAAACTATATATTTGTTACATTATGAAAATCATTACCTCTTTAAGGGTATGTATACAATCTGATTAAGGTAAGGTGTACTTGGAGAAAAACACCATATTAAACAGCAATATACGAGCTGATCTTTGACTGTGTGCCTCTTGTTTGGCCTGCCTGCCCAGACTTATCGCAGACTAGGATCTCCTTAATAACCTTTACAGAGGAGGCTGCATGCAGTGAGCATCCAGAGAAAGAACGGGCACTGAACATCTAGTAATTCTCATTGGAAACCATGTAGCCTATAGAAGAGACATTTGGAAGGGGTGTGGCAGGCAGTTTTAATTGTTGTTGGTGGTTCCAACGTGTATGCAAGCCAAAGTGTATGCAAGCCAAAGTGTGTGTTTCCTTGGTTGTTCTGGAGAGCAACAAGACTCCAACCCTGAAAGGAAACAAGAACAGAAGGCGTTGATTTTGTTGTTTAAGGCCCAGAGATCCTCCTGCCTCTGTCTTCTGAGCGGTAGAACTAAAGGCATGCATTACAACACCCCAGCAGGAGGCTTCAGTTTTGAGATCAGCTTTGAGACCTTCTGGGATGACTGGAGGCTTTCCAGTAATACCAGTTTCCCCCAGGAGCTATCCCACCCATCCAATTAAATGGAACACCAAGAGGAAGAACATTGACTGACCTGGGAAGCAATAGCAAGACCCATCCCTCCTGGACAATCTGAGCTGTGTCTCTCCTTCGGAAATCAGATAATTCTGTACGAATACCATAGAGTAGATGAAGAAAATGCCCTTCGCGCTTAGTGGAATTAAATATTCTGAATTGCTTTTGAATTATGCATCTGAATAAAACCAGCTTAATAAAGCTGTAAAATAGCATACTAATATTGTTCTGCCACTTGGAAATACTTGGTGTCCAATTACTTTTTGTTAAACTGAAAGTTTCACCAATTGCTACTTAGCATAAATTATTTTATTTAATTATTAAGTATTATCCCCAGCGCCACTAGGTCCTTACATGCTTTTTCTGACTCTGGCTGGACGGACAGTGTCAGCTGTTCCAACATGAGCCAGAGTAAACCCGATTCCTGAATCGGCTTGTGGACCTACAGACTCTCATTACCATCCTGTGTGCCCACTGGGTCTCAGTGTCTGGAAGTGTAGTCTCCGAGCCTACAGAATGACTCTCGGTTACATTATTCATAGAAGAGCTGCCTGCTTTGTCCCACACCTAAAGTGAAACTAAATCTCTGCCAGGAAACTGTAAAACAAATTACAAACATAGAGACAGGGCCTTTGCCCAAGGGTGCTGCGTAGATGTAGGTCAGCATAGTGGCACGAAAGCTTGGAAACTGGGCCATAGTGCAAAGGCAACTTCTGCACAAGGGCTTCCTGAAGATTCTAAGGTGGAGAGCAGACGCCACTGTGGGATGTACATTCAGAATCATCCAAAAACCAAAAACAAAAACACTCAGCTTCTGATTGATACAGTAAAGCTCTTGCTCACATTTTGCTTTGCAAGGCTCACCAGGAACTCCCAGATCTCCACGGGGCACAATGGTTAGTTAGCTCCTCCCAAGACAACATGAGGCAGGAGAGCAGAGAGCCACCCGCCAGAGCCTTCCAAAGAAAGTATGATGCCATATCTTTTGATGCCCTTCAGCCTGAGTCTCATGGCACTCCACAGACAGAGCTGGCAAGGGCTCCCTGCATGTTCTCAGGTTTAAGAACTCAAGTTGGAGCCCGCCCTTGTGTGCACCCGTTCTTGTCAAGCTCTCTCCCACGATTGACTGAATGATCATTTAATGGGCTTTCGTTTTTTTTTTTTAAAAAAAAAAAAAAAGAGCCATACCCAATTTAGTCAGTAGTTGTGTGAGGTGAAATCCCTCTGCACCCCCAAAAGACATTGAACCTTGTGAATTATATTGTAAGGGACTCAATTAAGCAATTAGCCTGCTCCTAAGCTCCTGATACTATTTCCCAGTGGGAGTGAGCTCTCGCTAGGTGATTTGGAATTTAGGGGGCTAGAGAGATGGCTCAGAAGTTAAGAGTAATTCCTGATTTCCTAGAGAACCCATGTCAGGCAGCTCACGATTGCCTATAACCCCGATTTCAGAGGATCTGATACCTTAATCTGACTCCCACAGACACACCAACTCACCCATACCCACACCTACACCCCACCCTCCACCCACACACACACAAAACTGAAAATACGCTGTGAAAAAAAATGCGGATATTTATTTATTTATTCATTTATTTAGAAATAGGATTTCTCTGTGCAACAGCCCTGTCTGTCCTAGAACTCACTTTGAAGAATAAACTGGTCTTAAACTCACAGAGATCTACCCTCTGACCTATCTGACTCTGCCAAGTGCTGGGATTAAAGGTGTGCACCAGCACCCTCTGGCAAGATTTGGAATTTTAAAGGTACATCACAAGCAATGTTATGAAAGGACCTTCACTGGCAGTACAATTGGGGCTTTGGGCAGGGAAGAGACAATTTCTTCAAGACTGTTAGAAAATTGCAAAGTATGGCACTTACAAGCTAGAAAGGAGCACTAACATTCCTGGAAATCACCTGTCTTTGAAGCTCTGAGGCATCTGAGATCTAACTGGAAGGGCCCCGAAAGCCGAGGGCAGGCACCAGGGGCTGAACTCCTCTGAATGCACT
This sequence comes from Micromys minutus, assembly GCF_963924665.1. NCBI lineage: Eukaryota > Metazoa > Chordata > Mammalia > Rodentia > Muridae > Micromys > Micromys minutus. Next base: position 16,691,054 of record NC_137953.1, read on the forward strand.
CCTTAGTCACATATCAGGGTAGCATTGGGCTGCTGCGGACCTTGATGAGCATTGTGGAACTAGGAAAGCCACTGGGTTGCTTATGCCCGCAAAACTCCAGCTGCTCTATATAAACAGCAAATACATGATTTGTTTATAGAAGTCCAATATTCTGTGTGCTTGTATTTGTTTGGATATGCTTAAATCTTTGTGGAACGTCCCAAGCTTTTCTCGTTTTTAAGAACGATTACTGTTCTCTTAAATTAAGAATCGAGGCATGGTAGCGTATGTCTGAACCCGTGGCCTAAGGAGGCTGCTATGAATCTGAAGCCAGTTTGGGCCACATAGCAAGAATTTTATATAAATAAAATCCATCTGGAGAAATGGCTCCGTGGTTAGGAGCACTGACTGCTCTTCCAGACGTCCTGAGTTCAATTCTCTGCAACCACACGGTGGCTCACAACCATCTGTAATGGGATCTAATGCCCTCTTCTAGTTTGTCTGAACACAGCGACAATATATTAATAAACATAAAAGTAATAGTTAAACCTTTTAAAAATAAATAGGACTCATCAGTTTTCTTGGAAATCGTGGGAAACGGGAGACAGGGAACCTAGCTTAGGCCAGTGCTTTATCCTCAGTTCACATTGCTCTTTCATCTGGAAACAACAAAAAGATAGAAATGACTTGGATACAGGTATTAACATGAGTCCCTCTCCCTGGCAGAGAACATAAAGCCCTATATCTGTTATGAAATCCGGGTACATGCACTGTCAGAGGACCAAGGAGGGTGCAGCTCCATCAGAGGTGACTCCGGTCACAAAGGTGAGCCTCGGAATCTTTCAAGCTTCTGTTAGTGTTTTAGATTTGGAAGGTGACAGAAACTTCTTGTGTCCTTTTCCCCAGCGCCACTGAGTGGACCTCCTATCACTGCCATCACAGAGAAAAAGGAAAGTCCTTTTATTTCCTGGACCCACATCCCATTCCCCGAGCAGAGGGGCTGCATCCTTCGTTACAGAATATACTGGAAAGAACGAGACTCTACTGCGCAACCTAAGCTCTGCGGTATGTGTGAACTGCTAGCGCGGTAGGGCCTCTTGCTCAGGTGTTGGGAAAGCACAAGATGGGGCATGTCTTCCCTGCACACGAGCGAGAGCTCTAAGTCAGCACTTGCCAGGTGAGTCGAATGAAGAAACATAAGACACCTAAGTTCATACGTGCAAAGTTATCGAGTGCGCGCTACCTGCGGAGCAAACTGCTAAAGACCGAGAAATAAAGTGAGTGGACTAGGCTCTCAAAGCGCCTGCTCAGAGGGAGAGACAGCACCAGGATGGCTGGGAGGTAGACCTTGGTCACACAGTGAGATCCCGACTCAAACCAAATGACAAAGAGCAACCCTTGTGTTTTTGTTGAACTGGCGAACAAACACTTAAGACGGGTAAAAAGAAAAGCACAACCCAGTTTTGCAACCAAAACTCATAGTTCAGCATGAGTTTTTAAACTGGTAAGGAGGACTATGGCAACTCAAGTTATAATGGCACTGATGAGGTTAGTTCTAGGAGTAGGGCTTGAGACGTGAACACCCAGCAAAGGCACGTCATTACCAATCATATGCATCCTCGAGGCTCAGGAACGCACCTGGACAGTTTTTAACTCTTCACACATGCAGTTACCATCATATTTCCTTCTTGGAATGGATAAAATCCAGCACTGTTTAAGTAACTCTCTATGATTCACAATTGTTCTATAGCTGAAAAAAAGCAAAACAATTACAATAAGTCCTGGGTCGGAGCGTTATCTCAGATGGTTTCATGAGATACTCATTTATCTAACAAGTCACTTCTGAGATCTGCTCTTCCAATCTTTGATCTAATCAGAGCTCTTTTGTTTTTATTTTTGCCGCTTCCTGGCTTGCACTTCTGCTTCATAAGCAATTGGCTTTCTTTCAAGTACGATCTGTTAGAAAGGGGCATTTCATTGGAGCCACTGGCCCAAAAATATAAGAAGGCCACTTGAGTGGCAGGGCCAGAGTTCTTTTGCTGCAGGAAAGCTTAAAAGCCTTAACACGTTTGTCTTTTATCTTGACATTTCTTTCAGTTATGACTCTCACAGTTAACTGTTCTGAGAGAGAATAAGTTCTTGGGCTATTCTGTGTGCATTCCTTCAGAAAAAGAAATTAATGCACACACAAAAACGTGCTTCGGACCTTTTTCTTTATGGGCCTGCACTTTCTATGATCTTTCCACATCTGTCTCTGTGAAGTTGACTCATCCTTAATTAACAGCTCTGTAGACTTCGTCATTTGTTAATCTGTCACCAGGTCTATCAGGGTAAGTCAGTTTTGAGAGGTCTCCTAGGTTGGCAAATCATCTGGCCTTTCCATGGGCTCTATGGGATCCTTCCTGAAATATTTGTCCCAGAAATGATTTCCTTGCAGCAACATTTGAACCAGTGCCTATTTATGAACATGAAGATCAGTGCGGTCAGTTGGTTCTGTAGCCATTGCTGCATATGTTGAAAATAACCTACCTTATTTTGCCATAGAGCTGATGCATCTAAAGCCTACACAAGAGTATTCTAAAGTAAGCTAAAAGTCGAGATTTACAGTCTGATTTTATACAATCCTATATTAAATCCCTACTTACTCCAATAAGTACTGACTGGCAAGCTTCATTCCCTATCCTCAGAGCCTTCAGTGTGTCAAGAGCTAACAAAGTCTAAACAAACACTACTGTAGGGCAGTGCAACTGGAAAGCACGAAATTTAATACCTATTCTAGATGGTAGGAAGGGTCAGGGAGAAACAAGACACCCGGAGAGAAAGGGCCCCGATAGCAAGAGAAATGTTGCCAGTGCCAAAAGAAAGGGGCTGGAGCCTGACTGTTTGCTTTAGGTACCCAGTCCCAGGGAACTGTGCAAATGCACGTGGAAGTATCAGTTGTTTGGCACCAGCCTGGGCAGGTGAGGTGAGGTGAAGAACTAGCATGCCCCAGCATCTCAGTGCACACAGCCTGTGGTCTGATGGCATGCAGTAATGCTCTAACAGTAAGCACACCTCCTCTCTGCAGGACACATAATACTGCCTGGCTATTTTTGCCAACAAATTCTAAGCAGTCAAGGGCACAAGTTATAGCAGTTTGATCACCTCTCTAGAACTCGGCAAGAGAGCTGGTAGGTGCACTTACTAAGCATGGTATTCATTGAATGGTTGAATCCGTTCCTAGTAACTGTGTAATTGTTTGGCCTGATCTTCTTGAGTTTCAAAGCCACTGTCTTTCAGATGGATGACAACAATTACATCCTCTAAATTCATTCCTTTATCACTGAACCACCAGAGTTTAAAATTTCATCTGCTGAGGCTTGAAGGAACCCTTTATCTCCTCTGGGGATCACAGCCCAGAGGCAGCAGGACCTGTCTTTCCTGCTGGACTTCTCTCATTACATAACTCAGCCTATTTTGCTAACAAAACTGCTGACTCTACCATCCTCAGCTCCCCACAACAGCTTTTTTTGTTCTTCAAACATGCATGCACGAATGAACATTACCAGCCCAGCAAATCACAGAAATCCCTTCCATTCTGCTCCAGTGTCTCATCCCTTCCCCAGTTCAGGACACCTCACACAGTTGGACAGCCAACACCCTGGTACCTGCAAAATGAACAGAAGCTCTTCCTAAAGTTCATTTTTTTAAAATTCCCTGCTTTAGAAATAGAGAACACACATGGACACATACACATGATTGCTTACACACATTGCTTAAGTCTGGATAAGCAATTTCACCAAGTTATATCAGACCTTAGGATTTTCCACAAGCTGTTTTTCTTAACAGGTGGTAAAATATAGAGCTATTCTGGTAGAACCTTTGAAATGACCTCACCCTTTTTCAGTGGGGCACAGGGACTATTCCAGGGCCCCTTCTTACTGCCTTTGTAAAAAACAGAGTGGACAAAGGATGTTCTTCATGTTACATGGTTCTCTGCCTTGATGCAGCCAAAAACAATCTGTGACTGTTCATGAGTCTGCTTATGAAATTAGATACAGTGCTAAGATCCAGTTCTCACCACTGTCCTCAGCATAGGCACAGGCTGACTGAGTGAACCAACAGCTACTACTGCTCAAGTTCAGGCCTTGTTGATAGTGGGAATCAAACCAAGGAGATTGTATGTAGGAGGCAAGCACGTTAAACACAGCTACAGACTATACCCACTCCGCCTTGATTTCACAGCCCTCTCTCCTTTGCCTCCCACATACTGAGATTACAGGTTTGTACCACCATATTCAGCATTTTCCCCCAGCGGTTGAAGGTCACCCTATGAGCTACCCCAGAACACTCCAGAAGATTGTTTCCTAAAGGCTACCTCAACTCACCCATGTCTTAAAGAGAAAAGCAGCCTCATACATTGTCCCACACACTCTACTTTACAGAGAAACTAAAGGAGTGTTGAAAGCATGAGGAACTGCGATCTGGGAGCCAAAGCTTCATCTCTGTACCATGGCTCTGGTTTCTCATGATTTTGTGTCAAATTGAACCTCGGCACTGTAAGTTCAAGAACAGAGCCTAACAAAAAGAAAACAGCAAAAGCACAACAAAAGTACAATCTATCTGGTGCCTACCTCTCCTCTGGGGACACTAGACATCCACTTGGTACACAGACATACATGAAGGAAAAACACCTGTACACATAAAATTAAATGAATAAAATTTTAAATGTTTCACTAATTTGTAAACTTGGATTTTTAAAAATTCTATCATCTTGAAAATAATTTTATACTAATTTCCTCAGTAATTAGCAAGTGACCTGATAAATATGAGGAATGCAGTCATGGAAAACAAAGAATTGCTCCAAATAAATAGTTTCACAGATAAGAACAATTCTTTCAGAACATTTCTATCATAGAAAAAACTGTATGCTACACTAACAAGACCTCATAAATGACCATATTTCTTGAAGTATTAAGTGCTTATGGATGTCAATGCTTTTAAGATAGAAATTTGCTTCTCTCTCAAATTAAATGATACATTAAAAATAAAAATAGGTGAATAGCCCCACTCAATTATTCCTTATACTATGATTTTATCTTTCTTTCAGAAATTCAGTACAGACACTCTCAAAACTCACATCCAGTAAGAAGCCTACAGCCCAGGATGACATATGTCCTATGGATGACAGCTGTGACAGCTGCTGGTGAAAGTCCCCAAGGAAATGAAAGGGAATTTTGTCCACAGGGTAAGAAACTAAAGACTGCCAGTCCACCGTGGGCTCTGACATAGACACACTCCCATGGGACTTTTCTTACCTCACTTCTTGACTTCCCTATAGGCACTTCACACTTGCCGCTACCTTTGAGTTGCTCTTCTATCCCACTGTCTGCCTGAAGAAAATGTCAACTCATTTTTCAAAATGCAGAAGAAATCCTTTCCCTCATGCAGGGAGCCCAGTGAGGCTTATGTCCACTACTATATACTCCTTCCAGGCTTGTGAGCTCGGGAAGCCCTTATAGGGCTTAAGAATCTCTTAGAATTTACAATGGCACCCCACAGGGTCCCTCTCTCAAGCTAAACAGTCAAAAATGACTAAGCTCCAGGGGACTCAAAAAGATCAAACTTCTGAAGAATTCGCTGAAGATAACTCAGTAACAAGATTTGCTAACTTTCCAGGAAAAGCCAACTGGAAAACGTTCGTGGTATCAAGCATCTGCATCGCTATCATCATGGTGGGCACTTTCTCAATTCGTTACCTCCGGCAAAAGTGAGTTGGTTGCACCCCCCCAATTTAATACATGGACTGTGCTTTCATGTGTGAGTGTGTACATATAAGGGGAAGAATGCAGCTATGCATAGGTATGTGGAGGGCAGAGGAAGATGTTGGGTGTCTTCCTATACACTTTCAGCCTTATTTACTTTCAGGGTCTTTCATTGACTCCAAGGTTGACATTTTAACTAGGCTGATGGACCAGCCAGCTCCAGGGATTCTGCTGTCTCCCTCCTGTAATGCTGAGTTTACAGGCACACACAGCTGGCTAGACTTGGCTTTTATGTGTCCCAAGGAAGTGAACCAGATCCTCATGCATGCCCAACAAATACTAATACCCACTAAAAACCATCTCCCCAGTCCTATAAATACATTTTAAAAATATAAACCATGGCTGCTATGAGGCGGGCAGATAAATCACTGGTAGGAGAATAAATTTATTCAACCTTTTTGGCTGAATGTATGTCAAAATTTTAAAAGTTGACATTTAATTTTTAAATCCCAAACAACAGAAATATATGTATATGTGTGTGTGTATATATATCTATACATGTAAATACATATATATATATATATTAGATGCATGTATATAGTTGAAGGAAAATATGCTTACTAAAATACTGTTCAGTAGGAAAATATTTCAAAGAACCTAAATGTTAGTCAGTGAGACTAGTTTGATTCACCAAAACACCATACGAAAATAACTTTCTATTATCCATAATATTGAAATTAGTGTAATATTATTTTTTAAATTTTGCAGGACAGTATTTTTACATTTTGAAGTGAAATGCATACAGAAACATGTCACATACACAGTCGAGGAGCAGGCAATCTGGCGGAAACATCTGACACCCCACTAGTCATCAGGGTGACTCAGCTCATCTGGCTACCTAGGAAGAGGTCTCCTTCCCTCATCACTGTGCAGTTCCTTCTGCATGCACAAACCCCAAATCACTTCCCCAGTGGAGGACTGGCTTTCCATCAAGGGTACATGAGTAGTTGTGTTCCTGTTAGAACACAAGTTCTCAGTATGTAGTTGCTGTGAATACTCTGACTGCCTGAATCCATGTAACTGTTGTAGCAGGTTCTCAGCTGGATAAAGAAACCTAGGTAAAGGGCTGCTTTCATGGCTCCACAGTTGGCCTGAACAACTTTCCTATGGCACTCTCCTGATTGGATGAGATGTTACCCTGTCTCATCCTACAGCTTCTGTGTGTTCTCTCACTCTGTGATCTTACAGCTATGGAACTAACAGCCACTGTATTCTACAGTCAAGGAAAACGGGAAAGGGGTGTCAATACTTCCTCTTTAAGGAGCCTTAAAGAAGTGGTACAAGATACTTTTAGTCATATCTCAATAGACAGAACCTGGTGAGGCAGAAGTGACTGACACTGTGGCCTTTTACCTGAACTTTCTGTTATTCCAATAAAGCAAGACCCTGAATAAAGAGGAAACAGCCCATGGCAATGAGCACTCTGCTCCAAAGATGCACTACACAGTATTAAATGGTGGTTATATTTGGTAACAATAGGTGACTTTAATTTTATTATTTATCTCATAAAAATTGGGCTGACAAGATAGATCTCAGTAGATAAAGGCACTTGTCACCAAGGCTGATGACTGAGATTGATTTCTAGAACCCACTACCAAGCTGTTCTTTGACTTCACCTGCATGATAGCACATGTGCACCCACACCAATACAAAATAACCATTTTTTAGATTGTTTAAAAAATACTATTTTGCAAAAGAAAAATAATCAGTTCATTTTTCAACACAAAGCTGTCTTCAGATGCCAAGTGTTAGGTGCCAAATACAACTAGCTCAGTGTTCTGCCAGCCAGTGCACTTCATCTGGCAAATCTACCAAAAGAGCCTCAACACAGAGGTCTTTAAAGACTTTGGAGGGGGCTGGAGACATCAAACTACCACTAACCACCACTGCCAGACAGCAAATCTAACATAGTGGTTCTCAGCCTGTGGGTAGCAGCCCCCTGGGGGAGGGTGTTGAATAACCCTTTCACAGTGGTTGCATATCAGATATCCTGCATATCCGATATTTCCAGGATTCATAACAATACAAAACTAGAACTATATTAAAGGGTGGCATTAGGAAGGTTGAAAACCACTGATCTAAGTTAAATCCTATGTGGCCTTTTCTCATCAAAGTTTATCTTTTTTTTTTTTTTGAACAATACTTCAGATTGGTTTAAATAATGTGTATTTATAAGCTTCTTGAATTTTTCCTCATCACATTATAAGACCAAACTTTTTATGTAACTATGTTATGCTATGTTAACAGTATAACCAGTTAACTGAGATTTCTCTAGAATACCCTTTTTGTGGCATCTTAAACATGATTATATTCAAGTTATTACTCTAGTCCATATCCTTCATTGTATCAATTTTATTATAAACGCTAAATATTTTAATTAGTTCATTAGTAAGGTCCCTAGGCATATGAACAATGTCTTCTGCTTGGTGCTTCCATTTTCAGCATGTGCTGCTGTAATGGTCACATATTTAGTTTAATGATATTTGCTGAGATAATATATGGCTAGTGACAGACTGCTAAAATATAGGTGAAAGCAAAAAATTTTTATTTAGCCAAGCCAATTCTAAGTGGCTACATCCTGTCACCAATCCAAGAAATTCTAGCCTTCAATAATGTTCCTTTCGGGGGACTGTATTTTGCTCTTTCCAAAGAGTCCTCTCCCCTGAAATAGCTGCACTGAAAGCCTGTGCACCTGTGCCTTCGTAAACATATTCAACCAAATGTCACTGTTTTCTTTTATTTACAGGGCATTTGATCTACTCTCTACTCTCAAACCTCAATGGTACAGCAGAACTATTCCAGATCCAGCAAATAGCACTTGGGTAAAGCAGCATCCCATTATGGAGGTAAGGCACCAATCACACTGGCTGCCAGTACAGTGCTAGTGATGAAAACATCTAAGGAACTCGACACCCCAGTAATGAGATTCTGTGGGTGAGCCAAATTTGTAAAGAGCCATCATGAAAACTTCTGAAGCCCATGAGTATAAAACCCACCTACCAGGCTTTATTCCCTTATGAGCTTTCATGATCTTCCTCACTTCAACTTACTTCAAAGAGAAAGCAAGTGGTTTTTGCCAATTGGACCAGTACTTAGATAAGTGAAGTTAACTTTCCCAGTCCTGCTGAAGTAAAACAACAGAGAAGTAAAAGAACCACTGGTTTTGGAGTTTGTGGAAAGCTTTATGTAAGAGCTGGCTCAGCAGACAAGGGAATCTTTCCTGCTGCTGTAGGCCAAGACTTTCAAGATTCTTCTCTTGAATTATTTCCTTAAGCCAGAAGCCAGTGACTCAGCCTCTGCTTAGAGGAACTGATACTAGCCATCAGTGCTTTAAAAGTGTAAATCACTTTAGCGTTTTTTGCAATTGGGTCTGGAAGGTCCTGCCTGTTGCGTAACTTGTCCAAGTATCTGAACACCAAGCATCACTGTATTGTATACTGCAGTGAAGAGTCAATAAGATAATATCAAGTAAAGAAAATGCTTTTCACTTTTTTGTTGGGCTTTTGTTTTTTTAATGGGGGGAGGTTAGAATAGGGTGTTTGGGTTTTTTTGTTTGTTTGTTTTTTGTTTTGTTTTCTCTATAGAGAAAAGGCCAATCTTTAGTTGGCCACAAACTCAGAGATCCCAAATGCCTCAGACTGCCAAGTGCTTGTATTATGGGCATTATCCACCATGTCCATATCTTTTCAGTTTTCATTTTCTTCCCAAGAACAACCATACTTGAAGACTTCTATTAAGGGATTTTTGTTTGCATTAAGTAACAAGAGCAAGAATAGGGACAAAGACAGATGTACATTCACAATATACTACCTACTATGTACTTCTTTTAAAGTACGTAATTATAGTGCATTAACATATTGTTTATATATAACCTACATACTACTTCCCTTGTAGCAGGCACTTTTAATTTCATGCATTGACAACTTGACAGCTGTCATACTATTATCCTCATCTTTCAGATGAGGAGACTGAGGCAAAGAATAAAATAATGTGCCCAATACTAGTGATAAATGATGGAGCCTAAATTCATTTCCAAGCAGGATATGAAGACATTTTAACCTTAGACCATAACTCTCAGCTGAACAGACTTACTAGGGAGGTATCGATATACCAGCCCTCATCATGAGATGACACAGTGGTCTACGGAAATGTACGATAAAAAGCCACAAAACCTTAATAGTTGCCTTGCTGGTGTGGATTCAAGAACACTTGATCCAATCGAGCTTGACATTCTAAAACTAAAACAGTGAGAGGGGCTCTGTCTTGGGTGAAACACCGCCCTTCATGCTATAACCATGAACTCTGACCAGGAAATATTAACACAGAGATGCTACAAGCCTTGATGAAATGCCAAGGTGCCCAAAGGTTTAGAAACAGTACAGTAACAGAACCTGGCATATGATCACATGCCAAAAGTTGCATGGCAGAAGTACATTCACTGCAATTTAAGTACAAGTAAAACATGCATTGAAACACCTATATTGCTTAAAGTATTTTTTAACCATGTCTAAGTGTGTGCGTTTGGGGGTTGGGAGGATTAAGACCTGTTTCATGAATTTATAACAACTGCTTAATGTAGTGTTCCTGGGTATGCAGATGGCCTTTACAGAAGCCAGCCAAACGCAAACATTCATTCTTGCGTAGCCACCTCTGGAGAGAATAGGAAGCCTTTTCATCTTTATTGCATATTCTTGTTGACCTCTTAACTATGTACTTGTATTACTTTGTACAAGTAATCAGGGAATTGTGGGGGAAAGTAATTCACCGCTGCAGAGATGCTCAATGGTTAGTTAAGCATACACACTTGCTGTGGACTGTTGGCCAGCACCCAAAATGTAGCTCTAGGATCTGATGGCTTCTGCAGGCACTTCATTCATGTAGTACAGACATGCATGCAAGCTAAACACTCCTACACACAAAATAAAATAGCCTACTAGCTGAAGGTTTCAGTGCAGTCCAGGTCACTACATACTAAAATGCTAGCTAGGCTGTACTAACTAAAAGCAGAGTAGATGATGTTCTTGAGCCCTGGGGTTAAAAGAACTTTCCAGAAGCCAGCCCCAAAAATGGGCTGGGGAGTAGCTTATTTATATTGCCCCACAGAGGCAGAACAGCTCACCTAGTAAAACAGCCTTTCCCATTATCTTGTTCCCACAAGGTAGCCATGCCTTTGGCACAACTGCCATCCATGCATATCCTAAGAAAAATCTACATGCCAGGACCAGCTTGAGAATAGTCATAGGAGAGCTGGCACTTTTAAAGGATAGAACCCCCTTGTGAACAGCACCATCATTTCTCAACATGCCATGCCAAAAACAAAGCTTGCCATATCAGAGGCTAATTATACCAAGACTCGCTTGTACAACTTGTCATTTAATGCCCCCCCCAACCCCCGCTGGACGGGCAAAGATAAGGTGATCAAATTTTCCCAGCCAAAGAATATCAAAGCAGGACTTGTCTTCAGAATTTTCCCAGTTATATTTGGATCCTCATGAGTGGTGTGCTGAGTAAAATGCAATGAAAAATAGGGGCTAATGAGCACGATGAAGGGTTGGTGACACTAACAAACTATGTTGAAGTAGTAGATAGATGTAGAGGTAAGCAGACTAGGAGTTGAAATCTTTGTGAGCATGTAATAGCATGGAGCTCTACCTTGGAAATCCCACGAAGAGCGAGTGTGTTAGGATGTAAAGACTCAACCAAACCCTAGTAGGAGAAACGTACGAAGTACCAAAGACTTGATTTGACAACTGGCAGTAAACTTTGAAAGTAGAAGACATAAGTGGGGAGTAACCAAAGGGATCCTGAGAAAACTATCAGAAAAATTAAGTAATGGATTATATAAACTAGTCAGAGAGGAAAAGATGAAAACCTGATACAGAGAAGCTATTCAAGTAGTCTTTCTTAAATGTCAAATCTAATAAGAACATTACCTTACCTGAAACCATATAATTCCATCAAAGCCCAAACCCCTTAGATTGCTTCCAAAGCGCCTTCATGATGAAGATGATGCCTTTAATCACATTTTTAATCCTAACACTGAGGAGGCAGAGATCCAAGCTAGCCAAGGCTACATAACAATGATGCTGCCTTTAAGAAAAAGCACGTCATGAGTAGCCTTTCCCATTTCTATCCTTCTTATCTTTTCTAGTACTAACATCAGGGTTAGGGGTGATTCAGTGGTAAAGCACTTGCCTTATCTTGCATAAATCCGAGTTTGATTCTCAACGAAAGGTAATGGGCAACAAACCAGAAGGCTTAAGAATACCAATTTCCTTCTACCACCTCCAACCTGGAAAATACTCTTAATCCCTCTCCACATTGCCCTAAGCTTTTCCTTTCCATCTCCATGCCTTTGAGTGAAGGTTAAGCTGAGCAGTCAATCTGTCCTTCACTGGAGAATGGCAGTGATGGGAGTAGGGGGTGGGGATGGGGGTAAATCTGGCTCTGGACTCTCCAAAATCTACAAACCCAGTTTCTCACCTGAGGCTGAAGCAAGACAGGGTGTGAGATTTTGGAAACCTGGAGAACTACGCTATCAAAAAATAACCAACACTTCCACTCTTCTCCCAGGAGAAGATCCAGCTACCTGTTGACAATCTCCTGATGGCCTGGCCCACTCCTGAAGAGCCTGAGCCCCTGATCATCAATGAAATTCTCTACCAAATGATCCCAGTCGTCAGACAGCCCTATTGCTTCAAAAGAGGACAAGGGTTCCAAGGTTACTCTACCTCCAAGGAAGACACAATATATATTGCCACCAATCCACAAGCTACAGGAACTTTCACAGCTGAGACAAGACAACTAGTGAATCTATACAAGGTGCTAGGAAACAGGGACCCTGACCCAAAACTGGGTAACCTGACAGTCACCCCAGTGAACTACATTCCTAACCACGAAGGCTATTTGCCCTCTAACATAGATCTCTCCTCACATGAAGCTGACACAAGTGATTCTTTAGACCTGGAGCGTCAACATATTTCTCTCTCCATTTTTGCATCAAGTTCTCTCCATCCATTCACCTTCTGTGGTGAAGGGCTGACTCTAGATAGGTTAAAGATGGGCTATGACTCCCTTATGAGTAATGATGCTTGATACCTAGAAAGTCAATGTGCTCCATTAGTAGAATTACAAGGGCAGCACAATCTACTGGCCCAGTTCCTATCTTTGGTATTATCAGGCCTGTCTATAAGCTTCAGGACAGTGCAGACAAGCCAGCTGTTTCCAGATAGTTAGCTTCACTAACAATAGGAACTAAGTCTTATGGATAAGAAGATGCCAAACACCGACGAACATCAGTATTTCAGAAGGGCCCTCAAGATAGTCATGTGTATTCACACACAGCAGGTGTCTCAGCTTTAACTGTCAATCAGTATCAGCTTGATGAAGAATTGCCTGTGTTCTTCCTCAGTAACTCTTGTTATGGCATGTGCCACCTTCAACACCAGTTACCTCTTGGTCTAAAACCTCAATCTACAAGAAGACTTTGTTGTTCTGTTTCTTCACCACTGTGGCCTGGCTCAGCACCCTCTCCTGGCGTACCACTGCAAAGTCCAGTGCCAGTTAAAGTCCAAGAAAGTTTTTTCTTAAATGTCAAGCCTGAGATCTCCACCCCATTCTCTCCAGAAACACCTTTTCTGTTCAAAGTATCTATTGCAAAGCTGTACTTTTCTAACCTAACAAATTACCAACATGTCCTTAACCCAGCCCTATAACGTATTCTTAGCATACTTAACAAACTTCCCATGCACCCCTAGAAATTGAAGCTATTAAATGAATTTTTGCACATAAACAGTCCCCTGCCATGAATGGCAAAGATACCTTTCCTCGGGCCAATTTACTCGAAATGTAGTGAATTGCCAACTGTGCTCTTGCTCTATTTTCTCTTCCTCCAAAGCCTTATGTGTGTGACTTAATCCCTTGAAAAGGTTTTTCAACTCATGAAAAGACCCAAGTAAGACTGAAAGCTTCTTCCACACTTTCCCTCATTAGACTCTTACCCTTAGCATTATACTACAACCAACTTGGCAAGTGCTTCCCAGTAGCGTTGCTTGTGTTACCTGTCAACACTGATCAGCTCTTGCTTCCCACCATCTACTCCAGCGCAAGCTTTATAACATGAACACGTGAGGGCTCTTTCAATGTACATTACGCATGTATCACTTTGCCTAGTAGATCAATGGCTATCAGAGGACTGTGTAACTTTTCCTGACCATTACAAGTAATTTCTGTGATTTCTTGCAAAACGTCCTCCCCTTGATTCAGATGGAATTCCAAATAAAGTTACGCTTTTCCTTGGTATTTGTCAATCCTAAAGTATATTCCACCAACAACATACATCATCGTTTTAATCAATAAAATTCCAGTTCTCTGGAACCTAAATACCAGTGTATACCACAACCAAAGTAATTCATGCAAGTCCACCCCCCCCCCAATTTTAATTTGTATGAGAATTTGGAGCACAACCTGAAATGTCCCTTTTCCAGAAGCCAGGCTCTTTTCTAGCTCTATCTGTAGGCAAGTGGAGTGCTAAACTTCATTTCATAGATTCTCCCTAGTCCTAAATCACCAACCACTTTTTAGCTATATCCACAATTCACTTATGTCAGGAGCCAGGAAGAAAAGAAATGCCTGTGTTCTGTTCTTTTTCTTTCTCACTAGGATGCTTTTCTGAGTCACCTGAAAGTTGTATACTATTATGATATCAAAGGTGAACACCTCCAAAGATTTATTTTTCCATCTAGCCTACAGAATTTATGTTCACTTGTGACAGGAAAAACTCGTACAACAAAGCATCTTCATCAAAGTTTAAAGAAGACCTTCTTTCTTTCCTACAATAGAAAATCAATTCAGACTAAATGTGTCCAGTGATACAGCACAGCCTACCACACAAAAGAGTGGGCTAGACTCCCCAGAGCAGATGATGAGCTGGCATTTCCAATTTGAGTAATGAAAAGAATCAAGTGGAAATATACAGCTTATGCCAAAATAATGTATATAACAGATAGAAAATAGGTTCCTTAATTGGGCTATCACACAGATAACTAAATCTGCACTTCAATGACACAAAGTACATAATATCACCTAAGTATGGTCAACTGTAACTAAAGGAATGAAAACCAAATACTACTTGATATTTTAGCCAGCTAGCAAAGATTTCACAGCATAGCAGCCAGTATTAAGAGAAACTGGCATTAGTAGATTCTGAAGGGCTGTTGGAAATATTCAACAAAATTCTAACCACCAATCCGATCCTCAACACCGGTAAGAACAGTTTAATATCCTGATCCTCAACACTGGTAAGAACAGTTTAATATCCTAAGAACCCATGATTTACCAACAGTAAGTCAGAATGATGGCCACCTGAAGACAAATACTGGCTATATAATAAAAATACTACAGAGTTCAAGGAATCTGACATTATTTTGACTTAAGAAAAAATCTGAACTGTACTGTGCCACTGGTTTCAATGATTTTTTTAGTGATCACTAGAGCTAAACTTAGCCTTTTACATTTTAATACCCAATTTAATATAGGGCACAGTTGAGTGGTTTAGAGCAATTTGCTCTTGCTACAGTTTCTACTCACAACACCACATGATGTCAATTCTCCAGTTCCACATCTGAAGCCGTCTTCTGGCCTCCGTGGTCATGGCATGCAAGCAATGTACATACTTACATTCAAAACACCCATACACATAAAATATAAACAAGTTTTACACTGTTTAACTTCCTGTTAGGGGCACGCTATGGAACCAAATGCCTCTGCCTTCTGCACTCGTGAACATAACCCCACAAGTCCACTGGACCTGTCTGAGCAGGTTAACTAACGATATACAAATCCTGATACCAATTTCTGCAGGTTTGCTTTTTATCGGTATGGTAAAACATGACCAAAAACAATGTGGGACACAAAGGGTTGGTTTACGTATCCCAATCACGGATCACCAAAGGAAGCCAGGAGCAGAGACCATGGAGGAACACTGTTTACTGGCTTGCTCTCACATCTCCCACAAAACGAACAAAAAAACAACACATTAAGCTTTGAGCACTTCCACCTTCTTCCCCAAACAGGTAATATTCCACGCCTGATACTAATCTGTGTCCTAATTTGCTTTCTCTGGCTGTAATAAAACCCTGACCAAATGCAGACTTGAGAGCAAAGTATTTTTATATTCCAATCACTGAAGGAAAACACCTTGGAGGCAGGAACTGAAGCAAAATATCATGAACACTCTCCGATGGTTTGATCACCTTACTTTTTAGAGGGGAAGAGGCATGCAACATAGAGATACAGGGGTAGCATCTCCCCCTTTAAGTTGGGCTTTCTCACATCAACCATTAACCAAGAGAATTTTCACCAGACATGACTATAGGCCAATCTAATAATATAAGCAATTCCTCAGTTATGCTCCCTCTCCTAGACAACTGTGCCAAGCTCACAAAAGACCTAACCATTACACTGATAAAATATATATCTTACAGTGTGGAGACCTGGCTTTAAGATAGGGAGGGCCTTGCTATGTAACAAGACTTCAGCTTTTAACCATAAATTCACCCTCAAGTATCACTAAGCCTCGCATGTGCCCTTTAAACACTGAGAATAAACTTTCACCCCATAATTCTACCCAACTTAATGCACTTTGAAGAGTAGCATAAATTATTTAAGCCAAAATTAGATGTCTGAATTTTGGTCCATGAATAAGTCTAAAATCATTTTCCTTTATTATACAGTATACTTACTGGGTAATTTTCTGAAAAAGGGTTAAGGATCACTGTACAGAATGATTCTCATTTACTTAATAACCCTAGTTTAGAAACACTAAAATGTCTACTGCAGTGGCTCCTACTTCTAATCCCGGGACTCGTGAGCTAGAGGCTAACCTAGCTTGGTCTACACAACAAGTTCTCAGTCATTAAGCATATTGCAACTTTTTAAAAACTAGCTCTAAAACTGAATATAAGAACAAAACCCCTGTTCATTATTCACTTGAAATTCATATTTAATTATCTTTCACTAATGTGGTACTCTCCAAGATTTCACTTAGAAACAGAAGTTGTAAGTTCTATTCCAACCACAAGAAAATCCACTATTTGGTTTTTTTTTCTAAAATTGTAAAAACTGGTTTCTCTCACCTTGCACAACTCAATTTGATTATATTCTTTTCAATTGTTGTAAATAGTAAAACTTCCATATTTATATTGTCTGCCATTCTTAGAGAAATGACTACTTTAAAAGCACAATAAACCCTAAATTTTAAAAAAGAGAGGCTGATAAAGCTGAATACACTAAGTATCTGTGCTTTCTCCTAACTAGGAAGAACTGGTTAAGATGTTCAAGTTTACTGGCCATTTCTTCTACTTCAGTGAAAACTACCTCCACCTCTTGATTTTTAAAATGAGATGCATTGAAGCTAGGCCTATCACTGTTAATTTAAAAAAAAATCTAGATTCTTTATGAGATGCATGTAGGGTAGGCTTATTACTACTAATAAAATAATTAGTTTTTTTTTTTAATGTAGTGACCAGTTCTCACTTTCTTTTGAAGTCACAGTACTAACTACTGAGACTATGGATTCACCATTCCATCTCGATGCTGACAAAAGGTGGATCAAACTGCCTAGGACTCCCCCATAGCAAAGTTGTCTAACTTTATGTTAGATGCCAGCACCTACGTAAACCCTTCATGAATACATATGGAACACACTTAAAAGGCATATAAAATCAAGTTGGAACTACCAGAAAATATGGAATTCAGGAAAATTACCGGGAAAAACAAGCTACCACCAGACATGGTAATGCCTGTTTATGACCCTCTCAGAAAAAAAAATCAAACTGGAGACTTCCAGTTGCAATACTGACCAATATACTCAGAAAAACTCAAGTTCCACCCAATTTTCTGTCTTTCAAGATGTATTTAATTTCTCCAGTCAGGAAGACGTATGCTTGTTCATGTTTATAGAACTGTTTATAGAATTCATCCCAAAATCACTGAATTACTAAGAGCTCCATTTCTTCGACACAAACTCACACATTAGATCTCTATGGTATAGAAGAACTGTGTATACACTCCAAAAAACAAAGCCAAAGACAGCACAACAAAATTAGCTCTGTTAGTACTCACTGGCTAGAAACATACTTAAAGTCCGTAACACTCTAGTCAAATTAACTTTGACCAGTTTATGTGTATGAAAATAAAATTCACATTAGACATTAGGACTTAATTTTAGAAATGACAACTACCAAAAAGCAGCCAAGAAATGTAGTGTAAACCAATTTAGGCTGCAATATCTTGTTTAAAACTAGCAAACTCGAAAATTGGAATTGTAATTCCAGTTCTAAGTAATCATTGTCCTCTTCTGAACTTTATGGGATAACCTGTATACTCACATGATCAAACACAAAGACAGAAACACATACACTAAAATCTTACAAAAATAAAACCACTACTGTCTCTTCTTTTTTTGGGGGACTATGGACAAGTGCCTACCTGATGGACATCTTAAAGAGATAAAGGCTGCTTAAGAGTAGCATGACTTAATGCATATAGAGGTAAATAAATCTTTATTTTAAAGGAGCTCTTACATTCGGGCCTGTAGACAATCAAGACAGCTAGCAAAACCTACTTCAGCAACCACTTATCCCAAAAAACCCCAACAATTCAAGTTGAGAATGTTTGATGACAGAATGTGTCCAGGACACACAAATCCCTAGCACCTCAAATCAACCTTTAAAAAAAAAACCACAAGTCACCTGACAACTCCTTTTGCTTAGTCAGGTGACACCCTCCGACCTCGCTAGTCAACATACTCATCGAGCCGTACTAGCAATCTGGCTCTGGTCTTTTAGTTAACATGGGATATGACTTTTGTTCAATATTTACATTATAATTTCTCTACAATTACAAAGGTTAGGGGTAGAATATATTTTCTGGACATTTCTTTACTGTGGTTATAGTGAAGAAACTTGCCCAGCATGAGCAAGGCCCTGGATGGATACCCAGCACGAAGGTAGCAGGCTGGGGGAGGCGAAACTGCATGTATCACAGGAATTCTATACCAGTTAGCACAATGTCTGGCAGCTTATCCACAGATATCCCTACAATGTCTTACCTTTAAATCAATAAGTAAGGTTCGTGCAGCTTCACATTTTTAAATTTTAATACCTGGTTTCTTCCACCTGCTAATGCTCTTAAGACATTTTTTTTTTAAATTTCAACACAAAATATTTGCACTTCACTTGCAAACTCAGTGTAACATGTTTCTATTTCATCAGTCTTCTCTAGTAATTATAAAAATAACAATCAGAAGGAATGAGCAATCATCTCTCCCCAAACCCATACCAAAAGTAAACCAAATACATTCACAACTCTGCAAATGACGTATCTTGAACTGAATAAAATGAACTATAGAACCTGCTGGGTACATTTAAGAACACTCATCACGCCCAAATAAAATTCAACTAGTAATGATACCCTCCCTTTAATCAGAGCTGAAAATGTCCTACAATTTTCAACTGATACCATTTATATTTAATAGCATTCAAGCCATTATATCCACTCTTGAAATTACTGCACTAACTTCCCCAACTTCATCATTAAGATAGGTATCCTAGCAAATATAGGACTCAGCAGGTTTATCAAATAAAAACTTCACATGATATCTAAACATTCAAAAATCTTAAAGTAGCATTATCTTAGGATAATGAAAAAGGGAAACCAAGAAACATATAAAACGGGTTCCCAATGGATTGCTTTTATCTTTTAGGAAATGAGCATGAAAATAAATTGTTATTTTCAACAAAGTTTAAGTTTAGCTATCGACATAAAGTGATCCTGAAAGGAAATTCACAGGTATCAGAACTAGTTAACCAACGTCTTCATATTCAAACTACCCTGAAAGTCTGCAATAAGATAAATGCTGCTATGTTTTCTGATTAGTGACTCAAGTGAGTAAAACTTGTGCTTCTAAGAGCAGGTGAGTTCTAAATGTTGCTGAATATCTGTAAAGATGTTACTATTAAAGAATTAAGATACTTTAAGCATACTAAACTTAAGGGCATACAATACAATCTCAAGGGGGCCAACAAGTCTACATGGACTAATCCTTGCCTCTGAAAAGCAGGGTCTGAACATGTGAAGCCTCAAGCAGCACTGGTAAAGAACATGTGCAGCCTGGGTCACCAGCTCAAGTCTATCCAAAAAAAGAAAAATAAAAGAAAAAGAAACTTTTCAGGCTGTCAAAATTGCTGGCAACAAGATTAATAAATGCAACGAATAAATGTGGTATACAGTAGCTTTTAGATGTGTACAGGAAACTGATCATTTAACTAGCAAAATGATCTCCAGTATTTTTTAATCACAACAGAGGTTTAAGAACTTGACAGCTGACTAGTCTTTAAAGCTTTGAATAAAATTCCTTCCCTATTTAATCAATAAATGTGGATAAAAATACCCTAGAAAACCTGGATTTTTTTAAATCATTCTATATACCTAACTTTTTAATAAGCATTAATGGATAAGCAGTAAGTTTAGTGAATCCATCAATTAATCCATCAATTAATGAAGGAAATGGAAACTGATTACCAACTGAAACACCATCAGCTCAGATCAGGTTATAAGTTCATAAATAAACGTCTTCAATTTTATGGATGGTGTTGCTGTTCAAATTAAAGCTGGCTTTGAAATACTAAAAGTTAAGACACTTTCCATCTCAGCACTTACCAATGAGTGCCCCTCTGTTTTTATAAAACCAAATAAAGATTGTTGATTATGAATCAACATTTTGATTTCAGGGACTTTTACACACAGATACCAAATGGCTGCCCACTTATTTTATACAAGTTTAACTATTAGGCATTAACTAACTTTAACTTACTCTGCCCACCTTGTTTAAGGAAAGATAAAACCCACACCCACAAAACTATTTCACTGAACACAGGCTGTATCTATCAACAGTTAAGTAGCTTACAAGTTCCAAAAGCAGTGTTTAGTTTTACTTTTAAAATGAAGAAGCCATACATTTTAAAAGTAAATATAGGTGATTCAGATATAATTTAAACCTAATAAACCATGCATGAGCCAAATGTTAATAAACCAATGTGTTTGAATCTGTTCAAGTACTGACATTTCTGTATAAAGATTTAGTATATCAGCTATCATAAGATGTGAAAAGAAAATTTTCAACTCCCAAATGAAAATATATAGTTAAAATACATAGTGGTTAGTATTCCACACAGCATAAAATCTTATAAGTCAGAAGTTTACATGTCCCAGCTGACCATGTGTGAAAATGCAAAGCAGGTATTAAAACCAGTATTATATCCAATATTTAAAACCAGCTTGTAATTGAAGGAACATCTAAATCCTTAATTAAAAAACACAAATGAAGTGAAAGCTTTAAACTGGTACACTGTTCACACCTATATTTCAAGTTTGGAAATGCATATTTGCAAGCAGCAATACAAAAGTATTCATGAAGAATGCATAATCTCTGAAAATTATGAAAACATCCCTGCTACCAATACATTTCTAAATACAAAACTGACTAACATATTTGTTACTTCTGTGTAGCTAGAGAAGTTCGTTTTCAAAACAGATAAAATTCAGTCTTTAGGTGTGAATGGTATGAATGACAGTCTTTTTTTTTTTTTTTTTTTTTTTTTTTTTAATTCTTAGTTGTTTGGGATCCTTAAGCATGCAAAAGCTTTGAACAGGAGGGTCCACAAAGGAACCAGTGTGGTATTGTGGCATCCAGTTAGGCCAGAGCTGGGAATGCCTCTGGGTCATCTACATCAGGAGCAGAAGCACTTGACTGGGGAGGAAAACAAACAAGAACAAAAAATTAGACACAATTTTCAAATGGTGAAAATAGCCTGTTAAGTGTCTGTACTTAGTGTAGACACTGAATTCTTTAAAAAAAAAAAAAAAATTGTGTTAAGACACTACCCAAAGTAGACCAAAGCTTCTACTTTAAAAGCAAAATTATAAACCAGAATAAAACATGAGTTTCTTTCTGCAATGAAATACTGTAATTTTTCTGAAGTGCTATGGATCATACGCAGTGTTTGTACATGCTAGGTTACATGTTCTACCAGAGTTAGATTTCCTTCCTTCCAACCCCTACTTCTAGCCCAGGCCACTCTCACATTCATGATCTGGGCCCATCTCCAAGTACTGGAATTAATGGTTCTGTGCTATCACACCAAGCATACTTATGATTTCATATAATTCCCATGCAACACATGAGTTCTCACTTTGGTGCTAACTGTATGTGTTTCATATTTTGCAACATGATAGTATTATCAATATAAAAGCAGGTTTAACAATTAGTGGGCAATTATTTAAATAGCTCATTCAACGCTAGAAAAGAATCCAATTACTTACAGTTTTGGGGGAAAAAAACCAAGTTACTGAAAATCCTCATATATGTAACCTTCCTCTTTAGAAAAGTCAGGAAAAGTGTCACTGATGACAAAACCCACTGCACTGCTACCACACCACTAAATGCAGCCTCCTAAGAAGCAGTTGGGTGGTGGTTCTCAACCTGTGGGTCATAACCCCTTTGTGATTACAACTGTAATGACCTTTTCACTGGGGCTACATATCAGAGATCCACATTACAATTCACAACAATAGCAAACAAAAGCAGTCATGAATTAGCAAGAAAGATAATCTTATTTTTGGAGACTCACAACATAAAAGTATTAAAGGTTTGCAGCATTAGGAAGGTGAAAACCACTGTGGTAAAGCTACTTAAAAAAAAAAGCAAATCAAAACAAAAACTAAGCCAGGTTTGGTGGTGCAGATCTTTAAACCCAGAGCTTGTGTGGCAGAGGTCAGCCTGGTCTACAGAGTGAATTCCAGGACAGACTAGCTGTAAAATGACAGTTTCAGAAACAAAAAAGCCTCCAAAATAAGTAAAATTTCAGGATTCTCTGGTTTATTTCAAATTGGACACTGAGGTTCTTGATACTCGGTCATCAGGCAATTCTGAATTCAAAATCAACCCCTTGGGGATCTTTCAAAATTCTCATTGCAAACTAGTTTTAGAGTGGGCAAAGGGCTAGTCACAAACCTTGGAAGGATGAGGCCTGACTCCAGGTTTGGGGACAGTCTGATAGAGAGCACCCATGAACAAAAATAACATTGAATTCCATTTTTTATTCCTTTTCAAGAAGGCATTTCTCTGTACAGCCCTGGCTATCTAGAACTTATTTTGTAGACCAGGCTGATCTTGAACTTTCAGAGACCTATCTACCAAGTGCTGGGATTAAGAGCATGTGCCGCCACCACCTGGCATCAACCCATTCGTAAGTCATGGCATAGACTAGAGATTCAGGGGAACTTTTGCAATCCTAAATTTTTTCTATACCTGGATTTACTTAGCAGTGAGGATATCCCTAAAGTAAAAATAAGTACCAGAATGCAAAAAGTGTAACACAGCGCCCTGACAGAGAGTAAGAATTCAATAGTATAGTCAACCTATTTGCACCATTACTCTAATCATTTAAGGTGCTTTAAAAAAAAAAAAAATCAAAACCCTAAGGCCAGATGTGGTGGTGCACAGCAGAGGCAAGCAAATAGAGTTCAAGGACATCCTACTCTACATAGTGAAGTTCCAGGCCAGGTAGAGCTCCACAGTAAAACCCTGTCTCAAATGGAGTTTCTTGTGAAGTTAATTCTTTCTTTAGTTCTGTTTATGCTCCTTTCTCCAAAATATCTAGCCAGTATTTCTTACAAGTTTTAACTTACTTAAAACATAAAAGGCATCTTAAAATTACCTTATCAGTCCTGCTGCCACGGTTTGGACGACCACCACGCCCACGTCCACCACGTCCTCCTCTGCCACCACGTCCTGGGCGGCCTAGGTCTCCAAAATTGATCTCCAGTTGAGACGTTATATCATTTGCTGGCTTTCGGAAATGATGGTCCATAACTGAATCTTCAGCATGAGCCTAAAATGTTAAATAAAGGCCCCTGAGTAATTAATATAAAAGCCACAGTGCAAAATTTTTAACCATGCTTTCTTTTTGCCCTAAAAGACAATCATCAATCCTATACTTAGTGTGCATGAATATAACCATTATCTAGCTTAACAAGTAATAAATTCATTTGGAGCTCAGGCAGTAACCTTGAAGAATGAGTTCTCTTTAACAAATGTGATACAGGTCCTTGATTACTGGCATATAATACAAGTGACAAGTTCCCATTCTAGTTCTGAATTTTCAGCAGTATTTATAACATTTAAACAGTTCCTTCATATTGGGATTCCATGAGGAAACATGTAGTTTCTTGTGATTAATCTCAGTTTATTTTTAAATCTATATTTTTTCAAAACCAGGAACTCCTACCCAAGGCTGAATGTACACAACTTTAATTTTCATTGTTTACATACACAATTACATAGATTCAACCTATATACTAAATGTTTTCTGCACCATGTTTAACAAAACCAGGGTTGATCTGTGCAAATATTCTTCAATCCATGTGAAACTTTTTTTCAAGCATTTTAGACAAGAATTACTAATACTCAACTGTTCTGCCATCTAAAATTTCCCTAACTTCAAGTCCAAAAGTTTAAACTTATATTAGAGACTTTTTAAACTATAAGTTAATCTACCAAAGACTTTACTAATAATGTGTTGCAAAATTAAGATCTTTATACATAAGCTACGTGTCTCAGCATAGAAGGAATAAATAAAATATGGCAATTTCAGAATTTTGATTTTTTTTTAAAAAACACAGAAAAGATGGTAATTTGTTTTTGTTTTGTTCTCAGGAGTGACTGTTTTAGATTGAACAAAGCAGCTGCTGCAAACAGTCTATGTGATTTTGACCTTTAAAATTCTGGGTACTTTTCAGAGGATATATAAATGCTAGGACTCCCCAAGAGGCAGTGTGGGTTGATTAGCTGGAGTTTAAAGAAATTAGATATCCTGATTGCAAAAATCAAACTTGTCCCAAGGAACTCAACATCCTTAATTAGAAGAAGTCTAACATTATCCCCCTTTCCAATCTCTGAATATATTCAGGGATCTCTTTCCTTTTCTCTCCAATATAGTGTTAGGAAGATAAAAAGGTAGAAGAAAAAAAAAAAAAAGAACCCGCAAACTTTCCTTAACACTAATCAAAGTTATCTTTTTCTCATTCTTAATACACATAAAATCTATTTTTGAAGGATGTTTACAACTATCCTTTCTAGCTACCTGAAATATCACAGCTGACATTACCTCAAAACACAAATGAACATTTTCTTTACACTAGTTTCTGTATATTGATACCCAAATTAAATTCCATCCCTTAAGTTATGATATGGTTTAATGGCACTAGATCAACAAATATAAATTTTAAGGAAATCTAAAAGTCATGCATATGAAGCTAGAACAGCACCAAATAAATAAAATTCATTTTTACAGCTTGTGAGTTTAAATGTTTGGTATTTCAAACAATTGGTGCCTTTCATTAACTTTCTAGAACACAGAAGCACACATTTGAACCTGGATGGGTTTACTACAAACGAATTGATACTCAGAGCACTTTCCTAACTTTGGGTGAGTTCTAGAATGTGATGACACTAAACATATAAGCCTGCTCATATCTCTCTAGGGCACCTAGGATGTCAATCCTGCTCTGATCTCAGATCGGTCAATACAACAATTAAGTTTATATGTTTTATCATTCCCCAAAGCTCATTTCTTCCTTCTCAGGACCTCCTGATTATGTGTCATATAAGTAGCATCAGTGTTAAAATAAATCACATATCTAAACAAGTACTCACATCACAAAGATAAAATAAATGTATTGACCCAAGTGACTTGATAAATAAGAATGTCAGTTTCAATGTTTTAAATTGTGTATATAATTTTTAACATACAGCAGTCGCCAATATTTGCAGAAGATATTAAAATATAGGAGATGCCTGAAACCAGACAGTAACAAACCCTACACTATGCTTTATTCCTATATATGAGCTATATTAGGTTCCCAATGAACAAGTACACACAATGCACATATAGCTGTAAATCAATAATTCACACCTCAGCGAGACAGTATAGGAAAATGAATGCTAAGCCTTCTATACTATGCAGAATGAAATGCAATATAAAATTATTAAGTTCTGCAATTTTCGATTTAGTATTTTGGACCTTAGTTGATTAGAGATTAACTGAAAAAAAGCAGAAGGCAAAACTCACATATAAAAATGCTGTTGTTTTCTGTCAAATTCAGAGTAAAATATTTTAAATTGGGACACACATCTTTACTACATTGATGAATTACCTAATATCACAACTAGCTTTTTCATACACATTTTTAAATGGCAATTTCTACAATTTGGCAATTTTCATGGTTCAGTCAGGATTGCCATCTGTATCACTCTACTCATACAATGTAACAGATTATCTGCAAAAACTCTGGTAAGAAAAATTTATCCTAATGAAACAAGATGTACTTTTTAATACTTGACATTTCAAACAATTTCCATTTATATCTTTATGGAGTAAATCTTAAAAATCATACCTTCTCTAAAACTAACTCTACTTAGCTTCAATTCTATTTAACAAGGTTTCTCATATTGGCCTCAGTCATCAGTATGTATAATAAACTAAAATGTAAAGAAATTGAGTGCCAGGGGCTATTATCATTCAGTGGCAGAAAATATAATCCTCAATATCAAAAACATTCGATCCCCAGTAAGTGGATAAACAAAATCTCATTGAATCTTGTGCGTTATAGGCTTAACATTTAACTTTTCACCTTTGCATGAGTCTGAATTTCTGATACAGCCCAATTTATGACATGAATAAACTCACGTATCAAAAAGACCAGCAAAAACAGAAAAATAATTTGTAAGAAATGTACTTGGCCAGATTCATATTTACATAAGCCTTAGCCATCAACATGACTTTCTCAAAAATTTACATTAGTTCTCTTGTTTATTAGATAAGAAAAAATATCAACATTTAATATTTTTCTTTCTGAGCAAGTTCCTATATCAAATAAGACTACATGCTTAAGAACTGGAAAGGTGGCTCAGAAGTTAAGAGCACTGAGTGCTCTTCCAGAGGTTCCCAGTCAATTCCCTGCAACCATCTGTAATGGGATATGATGCCCTCTTCTGGTGTGTCTGAAGTCAGCTACAGTGTACTCATGTAAATCAAACAAATGAATCTTTTTTAAAAAAGCTTTAATGTTATTATCCACATTGGCCAGGCAGTGGAGTCCTTTAGTCCTAGCACTGCTGGTAAATCTGAAGGTCAAAGCCAGATTGGTCTACAAAGCAAGTTCCAAATCAGTCACAGGAAGAATTCCCTACCTCAAAAAAACCTCAAAAAAAAAAAGTTATCCATATGAAAATTAAAAGCAAAAAAAAAAAAAAATGTAATTCAAGTCACATCTGAACAAATATAAACAATACCTCTTCACTTTTTGATTTATGCAGAACAAATCCCTTTTTCCATTGTCCATCAGCACCTTCATTTGGTTTTCGGATATTAAATTCTACTTTTGCTCGGTCTTTATTTTGAATAGCTTTCCATTCATCCAAAGTCATCTCTTTTGGACCCTCTTCCTTAACCTCTTCAACTTCGTTCTCCCTGTGAAAAAAAAGATTTAAATGTTACACCTGATGGCAGATACTAAACTGTAGAAAACTGGTTAAGAGCACTCACTAACTTGGTACACATGACAGCTCACTAGTCCCTGTAGCTCCAGCTCCAGATGTAAAGCCCTCTTCTGAACTCCACAAACAGACAAGCAAATGGTACACATACACAGGTGTAGGCAAAACACCCATATACACAAGCCAAAATCTTAAAGAGTGTATTTCAAATTGCAATAACTATTTTTAGTAATCTGATAGAAAGTATCAAAAGTAGAATCACAGCTTTCTATATAACCCAGTAACCATGACCGACATGCAGCATTTACTGTGTATACAAATTAACATGCCTTCTTAAATATTTACCCTAAACTGCCCTTAACCCATTAATACACATTTCTTTGAAACTGTATTTAAACTTGTACCATCTTGTATAAATAATTTCATGTTCTATCTTCTACTAAAACAGTACAGGTGTTTTTATGTGCATGTGCACACATAAAGGCATGCCAAAGATTAATGTTGGTGTTTTCTTTGACCTCTAGAAAAATCTCCCAATCCTCACTAAGAGGGGTACAGATGTGCACCCATGCCTGAGTTTATGTGGGTACTACAGAAAGGTCTTGAAGCTCAAGCAGCAGGTGCTTTAGTGACTAAGCCAACACTACTCCATCCATTTTATTTCCTAAAGGAGACCATTATATTTAATGCTCTCCTACTTCATAGCACTCAAACGAAGTATAAAAACCCAATTTTCTACAAATCTGAAATTCTACATAAATCTCAACTCCATCCAACCTCTAACACATGAACAGGAGGCTCGGGTTTCACTAAGTAATGGGACTGTCCACAAAAACTGGTTTTTAGTATTTATACTGAAATAGTTATTTCTCAACTAAAGTAGTTAAAACCTAGAAATTACATTGTCTGTTCCCCTTTTTACATAAAGCTCAGGCCTAGGCATCCAATATCTTAGTCTAAGTCCAAATGTCACCAAACAAATCATTTGCTATTTTTGGGAGCTCTGCTTCCTTCCAAAGATAGCAAGTGATTTAGTTTAGCAACATTGCTAAAATATCTTTATGCAGTTCTTTATATCTGGACAGATTCTATCTTATAACTTCCTGAAGTAAATTTACATTCAATCTTGACAGGACGTTGAATAAAGTTTATCAGACTATTTTCCAAACAGAATTATAGCCCTGGAACTGTCCTAATTTACCAAATTGACAGTAATGCCTTCAAAAACTATTACAAGTTTTGCTTCTTAAATTTATCTTTCAAATATTCTTACATTTGGTTTCAACCTACTTTACTAAGAGTAGATTAACATAATGACCATCATCTTCATTAGAAGTAATTACCCCAACTACTCCTAGGCCCTGACCAGAGAAATCCTTTCTAATATTCCATGAATATATAATTTTCTCCTGAGAAACATTCTTGGAGAATCAATCGAAAGTGCCTCTAATTTGTTTAATAAAGAAAAAGGATATGCTTAGTACTGTGGGGTACCATTAATCCCCATTCCGCTTACTCCTCCAAAGTAACACATTTCATGTAAGTTTTTGTTATATTTTTCAAAACAGGGTTTCTGTGTAGCACTGGCTGTCCTGAACTCTCTCTCACCTCAAACCCAAGAGATCTACCTGCCTCTGCCTTCCAAGTGTACCACCAACCAACATAATAAAAACTCTCAAAGACAATTATTTCCATTTACTTCTGTATATTCCAGTGATATTCCTTAAGCCAACAATCTCACAAAATACAACACTTCTCTCTTAATTAAGAGTTGCTCACCAAAATAGCACTTCATATTTCTATTTCTTTTTCTCATGTAGCTCCAGAGGGTCTCAACCTTGCTATCTAGCCCAGGCTGGCCTTGGATTCCTGACCATCATGCACCCCTCCGAAGTGCTATGACTGTGGGCTTGTGTCATGCCTAGCCATCAAAGCTTAGAAACAACACTGCTTTCTGATCGATCCAATGTGGCCTAAGAATTGCTGTTCTGTATCAAATGACATAGACCCAACACAGTTCCAAGTAACAAAATAGAAAACCTCAAAATGAATCTGTCCATTTACAGTGAATTGATTTTTTTTACATAAGATTCCAATATACACACTGAAAAATGACAATCTCTTCAATAAATGATACTAGGAAACATAGGCTCTCTCCTGTGCTCTATGCAAAAATCACTCAACAGTTACAAATTTGAAATAAATGGACTGAAATGGAGAGTGGTGACACATGCCTTTAATCTCAGCTCTAGAAACAGGCAAGCAGATCTTGTAAACTGAAGCCAGCCTAAGCTACATATTGAGTTCTAAGCCAGCCATTTCAAAATAATGAGACCCTCTATCAAAAAACCAAACAGGACTTGAGAAATGATTCAGCAGTTAAGAGCCATTTTCTCCTGAGAACCCAGATTTAAACATTAAATGACCTCTTCTGGGTACTGCATGCATGTCTTGTATATACAAACATCCACATAAAGCATCTGTACATTGGTCTGGCCAATGACCCCAAAGGCAAAAAAACAAATGCAATGGAAATCTAACCAATGGAATTACATCAAACTAAAAAACAATGTGCACATATAGAAGAAAATACATCACAACCTATTTACCAACAAGTGACTAATATAATGTAAGAAATTCAAATAGCTCAACAAACGGGGGGGGGGTGAGTAAATGAGGGAGCTAGCCTTGTCTACAAAATGAGTTCTAGGGCAGCCAGAGCTGTTACACAGAAAAAAAACCCTGTTCCAAAAGGGGGGATGGCGGGGAATCTGCATCTTTTTTCAAAAAAAAAAAAAGATATACAAATAGCCATCAAGTATATGAAAAAAGGCTCAACATCAGTAATTATCAGTGTGGGGAGGGAGTAGGGCTGGGGATGTCCCACAGATGGCAGTGTATACACCTAGGTCAGATGAGATCCTAAGAGTCCTGGTAATTCGGACTAGACATTACTGGCACACCTGGAATCCCTGCACTTGAGAAGGATCATACACAAGCAAATAATACTTCATTACACAGTTCAAGGGAAGTCAGAGCTACAGGACAAACTGCAGTATAATTTCATTCTATTTATAATTGACTATTAACAGAGAAATAAAGGCTGATTCATTTATTAAATAAGTGAGGTTCAGAGAAAATACCCTCAAACCGTATCAGAAATGTACATCCATACACCACAATGGAAGCCAAAGACTCTCAAAAGAATATAAACCTAGAAACAGACCTGACAACATCACCATTTAAAATATATTATGTTGAACTTAACTTTTCCTGGGGAGACATAAACAAACATGTACTTACTCCAGATCAAGTACACACAAAAGAAAATTATTCTAGCTGCCTGGTAAACCAATTAAGTTTCATTAGTTGTTTATAGGAGTATGGGTAAAGGTTTATTTACAGTAATACAAGAAACTTATGAGAAGTAACACCAAGAGCTTTCTGCCCACACTTCAGCAATCATTAATGGCTACAAACATTCAGAAGGTAGGAGTCATTACAGCACCTGAGCAAGCTCCACTAGAACCAATGTTTAGCAGCAGCTACTCTAATTTCAAGGCACCAATGCTCATGTCATAACCTAGTAGATTGAGTTCCACAACATATCCAAAGAAAATAAAATCAGCGTGCCAAAATTATACCCATATCCTGTTGTTTACTGTAGCACTAGAATAGTCCAGGGAACACAACACCCTCTTCTGGCCTCTGTAGATACTACATGAATTCAGTGCACTTAACACACATGCAGGCAAATACTCATACACATGAAATTTTAAAAGAATGCTAATGAGCTATAACATTCTCACTGCTTTTCATAGTTTCAAATAATTTGCTGCTTAAAATTCACATTAATAGAAAAACTTAAATTGGACCTAATTTACCAATTCTTTTCAAGTTGTCTAGTCTTAGGATGTATTAACTGAAAATGTTCAGAATAGTTTGAACTATGAGATTACCATGACTAAACACTACAACAAATACCTCTCATACCAAAATGTGGTCCAGTTTTTAACAGTCCTGCGTATTGGGAGTAGAGGAGCTACCACTAAATCCTATCACTAAGTTCAAATACAACGTACTTTGTCCCTTTTCCCTTATCCATGAGTAGCAGTGCATTTTTTTTAATGATTAGCTCTAAAGGGCTTCACTTAAAACCCATTTGTTCCCTAACCTTCCTAAGGCGTACGAAAACAGTACAAAAAGTACAACTATCAAGCCAGTATGGCAGTTACACTTCTACATCCCCAGCACTTGGAAAGTGAGACAGGAGAAGCCTCAATGCCAGACCACCTGATCTACACAAGACAAGGTTTCAATCAAGAAAGCCTCTCCTTGTGCTAGTAAGATCAAGTAACTGCATTAAATTAGTTACCTTTCAGTAAAAACTCAGACAGTTCCATGTTGGAGTATTACCTCCTCACACAAAACCACTTACTTATTTTCAGTGTCTGCCACTGGGTGCTCTTCACCTTCAGGTGTTTCCTCAGTCACATTTGATTGATCCAAATCACTGCAATTATAAGATATTTGTTTCTGAATGTATTTGGGTGACTCTCTAAGGAAAGAAAGAAGAAAGGCATCTAGGTCCATTTACATGTAGCCAAAATTCCATCATAACAAAGTAAACTTTTACATTTTATATATTTACTGTTTTTATTTTATTTCTACTAGTTTTACTCTCCAGTAAACCTCCATGAGAAAACAAATTATTAAATTAGCTCACTTTTAGAATAAGGCTTTCTACATCAGACACAGCAATAGAGCGCTGTAATTACTAAGCAAGCTCAAGGCTAGCCTCAACTACAGCAAACCCATCTCAAAAAACCCAAAAGGAAAAACCAAGAGGGGAAAAGGGCTCATCAATTTTTGTATGAACAAGACTATACAGCAGCTACAATTAGAACTATTAGTCATAATATTCCCAGCATCCTCATCACAGGACTTTCTGAACTATATACACATCCATTATCAAAATAAACTTAATATACATAAGTATAAAAAGGCATTTATTTAATATAAACATCTTATAAGACACTTTAAGACAAAACATCTTTCCTTGCTTCAGAAACAAAATCTAAGTTAGAGATAATCCACTAATAAGCTAGCAGTTTCGTTTTCATTAAAAATATGTAACTTTAATAAAAAATCAGAATACCAACGTTAATTCATCTTTGACAGTTCCCCAGTTGTGAGATCCGCTACCTCCGCGTTTGTCCTCATGCTTCAGGCCACTGTAATGTGAAAAAGAACTAACAAAACTGAGTTAACATTATACTCTTTAGTTCTAGAAATTCAAATTTTGTTTTTGTTAAATAAGCACATTAAAATCTCATACATACAACAATCAATATAAGACTTACGATCTATCACTTCCACTATGCCTATCAAATTCACGCTTGCCACGAGAATCAAATCCATCACCTCGGCCCATTCCACGTCCACGGCCTCCTCGACCCCTTCCAAGACCACCTCGGCCTCGGATAGGCCGTTCGATAATCGGTCTACAAAGCAAATTAAAAAATTATGTATCTTTATGTTTCCAGAATCTGGAAAAATCCATTCTAAGCTCAAAAATATAGCATATGCTTACTGGCTCATAACCCAACAACTAAATATATGGTTGGTGTAGAAGATTCCAAGGTTATTTCTACTCACAGATGGGAAAATTAGAAACTGCTTTGCTATTCTTTAAAGCATTGCTGCTAGAACACATTTACTTATTGAATCGCTGCATGTCATACTGCTATTTACCTACCTATATACAAAAAATTACAATCACCACACGGAGTTTGCGTGTGACATGAAGGAGATACCACTGTCCTTTCTTTTAAACTCAGTATCTGGACAGAGCAAGGAAAAACTGGATGCTGACTTAATTAAAATATTACTATTAAGAAATCTAACTTAAACATGTTATCCGAAATGCAAATAACATTTTACATTTCCCTAAAATACAAAGTAATCACTCCAACTACTCTGGCAAGTATGCCCAACTCATAGCTTTACATTAAGATCTAACTATAAGGCAATAAAGCAAGAAAACCTTATTTAATGCTTACCTATCAACTGAAAATTCACCTCCTTCACCTTTTTCTTCAAGTGGCTTTTCAAATCTTCTTTCACGAGGTGGTCGCCTTTCTGGTCTCCTATCAATTATTTTCCCATCACCCTGAAGTTGTTGATCGGGTCTTCTTCCAACTCGCCTTATTCCTTATGACAAATAAACAGCATAAGCAAATCACTTTCACAATACAAAAAGTTTAGGCTGGACTACTAAAGCTGATGGGCATCATAGATGTACATTTAACAAAGCAGAACATTCTTATCCACCAGTGACTATTTCAAACTTCATCCACAAGTGCTCTATAACTGACACAGAAATCATTGGGAACCATCACTCCTTTACTTACCAAGTCAGTCTCTTACTACAAAATTTTAAACTTACAGATAGTTCAATCAAGGGATATATTTTGGCTTTTAAGATATCATTTAAGACTAATACCAGTAGCCATTGATAAATAGCCAAGCACTGGATATTCAATAAATATCAGAAGATTTTTATCAGAAGAATGAAATTCATCCTATTATTCCATGTAATCTGAACAGGGAGGCAATAGAGAACTCTTGATTCTATAAAATTGTAATTCTGAAAGGAAAACAAAAAGCACTTATGGGTTCTAGAAACAAATTTAAGACAGTTCTTTGAACTAGGCAGTCCCTATAATACCAATACTAGACTGAGCAAGACAGGTTTACAAACTTAAGGCCAATATGGATTACAAAGAAACCATGTCCCAACTCCATCCCAAAAAGGCAGAACTATTAAACAAGGGGGAAAGGAAAAAAAAAAAAAAAAAAAAAACCCACCTTCCTCAGACCAACTACATGCTAAGGAGGCTGCATCGGTATCATTTAGGCTGTTAATAAGTACCATACACAGCCCTGAGTTCAGTCACAGAACCCACTCTTCAAAAAAAAAAAAAAAAAAAAAAAATTAAAACTTATGACACTAAGTGATAGTTAAAGCACTAATTTTCCTGCATTTATTTTTTTTTTTTGATAACAGGAAACTCACCAAGAAGAACCAATATAAATTGAATTATTGGTAGTCTTATGGACAACTTGTTAAACACATGCCTAACAGTTCAGATATGCTCTAATAGGTGGACAGTCCAAAAAATGCTATCAGCTGAGAAACTGTTTATATAAAATCTTAAATAATGTAACTAATTCTAAAGAAAAAAAATGGAACACCATCAGGATATTTTCAGTTATCTTTAACTACATACAATAAAGGTGCAATTCCTTACTATTTAAAGCTCACCCTCTGTAAATTCTCAAGGCAAGACTCAAAAGTAGCCCTTCTATCAATGCATTTGCATAAATTTCATCAGAGGTATTGGGGTGGAGCTATAATAGAACCAGCTCAGTCCTAGTAATGATAACCAAGCTAAACACACCCAAGGAACAATGCTGTGCTTCCCCACCCAATATTCAGTATGAGGCCTATATAATCAGAAAAAAACTTACTAAACTCATCAAGAGGTTGGGAGTGTAGCTAAGTCAGAGCTACCTTTGCTTGGTTTGCAAAATGCTGGGTTCTGCCACTATCATCTCAGAATATAAATTCATCTACTGGAAAATGATACTTTTAAAAAAGCATGCAAGGTTCTTTTACTGTACTTACCAGATACTTGAGTTCTTAACTGCATTAATAGTTTTTTTTCCTTGCTAAAAAAAACTTGGTCTATACTTAATGACATTTTGCCAATTTTCAAGTTCTTCAAATAGACAAAAGCTAAAGTTTATGTAAGAACAACATTACATGCCAGCATTGTTATGGAGACATAAAACATACCTTAAGTTAAACAACTTTTTCCATTCTTAGAGGTAGGTACTTTGTTTACAAGTCTACCAACCACCACCCAATACACCAACACTGACTAGACCCCAATACACCAACACTGACTAGCATTTTTATTCGAAATTCCTCTTATGTATATATAACCTTGTTTAAAAGCAACTCTGGTTTAAGAGTGATCTAAGGGTTTGGAATTCAGAATGCAAAATTTTCCCCAGCGTGGACAAGGTTCTGAGTTCAATACCCAGCACAACACATGAAAGACTTGGCGATAACCCAAGAAAAAATGTTG
This sequence comes from Micromys minutus, assembly GCF_963924665.1. Classification (NCBI taxonomy): domain Eukaryota; kingdom Metazoa; phylum Chordata; class Mammalia; order Rodentia; family Muridae; genus Micromys; species Micromys minutus. The sequence goes on from NC_137953.1 coordinate 16,726,612, forward strand.
ACTACTAATGTGAAAAGGTTTTCTGAAGGAAATAAGTAAATGAAAAACTTAATCCTGCCTACGAGTAAAAATGTCCTACATTGATGCCTTACAATGCTAGTTTACAGGCAAGAGCATAAATTGGCTTCGTGGTGAAAACTGAATAATTTAAAATCGTGCTTCATGCTTTAAACATTTTTATTGGGTTCATCTACCTGAAGTGTTTTATTTACTCAACTTATTCATGTATGTTTGTGAATTAGTAGTTATCAGGAAGTAAATTTTAGCAGTTTAAAATACACTAACCAGGCTTGGAGAGTTCAAATCCCAGCAACCACATGATGGCTCACAACCATCTGTAATGAGATTTTCTGATGAGTCGGAAAACAGCTACGGTGTACATAAATAAATAAATAAATAAATAAATCTTTAAAAGATATACTAAGCAGTGTCCCTAACACAGGAATTAAATGTATTATTCAACTATGTAATGTAAAAAAGTTAAAGCTTACTCAGCTCAGTACTTCTGCCCAAGTGATGTTTTCTAACACTCCAGACTAAACTTCCAAATCTATTATTAACAGGAAAATTCTTTCCTTTTTATAAATCTACTAGTTAGTTACTGGACGTTTTACTCTAAACCTTTACTAAAAAGGCACCAACCCCCCCCCCCCCAAAAAGCCTAAAACCTAACACAAGCTAATGAGAAACAATTCCTTTCAGGAGCACGTGGCAGCAAGAGGCACTTTAACATAATAGCAATGTTTAAGATTCACAGGTTATTCTATACTTACTCCCTATTGATTTTCCACTTTCCTGGCCCAATTGCTTTTTCCTTTTCACCCAAAATAAACCAGTGGTGGAGAAGAATGCTAAAATCAAAACAGCTATGAAACTTCTAGTGCCCTGAAAGAAACTATGAACAGCCAATGAAGACCCGACCACGCTTTACGCACGTGCGGAGGAAAAGCTGCAGACTGAGCTTTGCTACCGGGACGTGACAGGCTGGGGCACTCTTTTCGCCCACGAGGCCCAGAGCAGGCAAGGCCCTATGACCTGGGGGACTCCAGGGAGTTGGAAGAAGGGATCGAGACTTGAGATCAGTCCTGCTAATGCCCAGACTGTACTCAGAACTCACTCTAAAATGAGTGGGGCCATATTCCTCTCCGCTCCAACACTTTAATTCACGCCAGCAAGTTACAGTTAAGCCCTAACACAGGAGCGCGCAAGGGCACAAGACGCACACGTGGGACACAAGCAGCAACTCCCTCCACTCTCAACGGTGCCCCAAACACAGACGCAGCCCAAGTGGAAACTCCCGAGCCCAGGCCTTCCCTTGAGGGTCCGCGCCATTGCGGGACAAGATGGCAGGGCAGGCAGCGGCAGGCAGAGGCAGCCAGGAGCTCGCCGGGCAGGAAGGAAGCAGTGCCCGCGCTGCTCCCGGGCGCGTTGAGCCAGGAGGCAAGCGCCCGGCAGGAATCGGCGGGAACGCCCGGGCCGCCCTTCTCCGAGCACGCTCAGTCCGCCCGAGGCGGGAAGGCTCCCGCCGAGCCTGCGAGCAGCTTGGACCTGAGACCAGCCACGCTCCCGGCACCGAGAAGGGCTCCGCGGCCCCTCGAGCTGCACGAGCGAGCGGTGGCGCACGCCCCCGTCCTGCCCGCCAGCCCGGGTTCCCCACCGCCTCGCCCGGCTTTACCTTCTTTCTTAAGCGCCACCGGCGGCTGCGTCTCCTCCTTTTTGTCAACCACGCCGACGCTGGGGGGCAGCGGGTTCTTGCGGTCTTTCTGGGACTCTTTACGCAACTGTTTGCCTGCCGCGTTGGAGTTGGTCTGGGCCGCGGCCTGAGCTGCGCTCTTGGCCCCAGGGCCCCCAACGCCGCCCCCGCCGGCTTCTTTTTTCTTGTTCTCTGCTGCCTTCAGTACCTCGAAAGGGTCCGATTCGTCGTCAAATAGCTGGTCGAATCGGTTGGTGACCACGCAGCCGAAGCCTTCCTGTAGGTGCCCAGGCATGATGGTGGCTCGGCGGCGCGTTCCTCCACGGATTGCAGCGGACCGCGCCGAGCCAAAAGCGCCTGCTTCAGCTCTTCCCACAAGATGGCCGGGCCGAGAGAGGGGGGCCGCCTTCTCTTCCGGCGCCAGGCACACATCCGGGAGCGGCCTACGCCGCACAGCACCATGGGGCTTGTAGGCCACAGCGGACTATCCTACGGTGTCTGTCTACTCCTGAACCACAACTCCCAGCGTGCACTGCGCAGCAACTCTTCGCGCGCGCCTGAGAGGCGGGATCTCATGGAAAGAGTGCAGCGTGCTCGCTGAAGGTGGAGAAGCGAGTACGGGGCGGAGTTCTGCCACCTGCTCTTGTCACCACTAAACTCTCGGTCTTTAGATACCTCTGAAAACAGAGAAACGTGAGGGCGTCTTCTCCTCGCGAAAGTGTTCCCTGTCTTTGGTTTCACTCACTCCTTTACCAGCCGAGGACTTTCTCCACCTTTCTGGGAGGGTCAAGGTGACTCCCAGACCTAGTAACTGGAGGCTCAAAAACTTCCGGGGGGTGCGGGGGGAGGGTTGCCACTCTAGCCTCCAGTAGGTTGCGACCACAGGGCTGGACATCCCTGACTGTTGGGTTTCTAGCGATGTCCTCCACCCTTCGTAACAAATCAGGACAATTCGGTTTAATGTGGAACGGGATTCCAGGGTTGCCCTTACCGATCGTGAATCTGCGTGGCAGACCGAATCCAAAAGAGAAGTTGAACTATCTGGGTTGCGCGCCTTTTCCGGTCATTGCCACCATGCTTTAAGGGCTGTTAAGCCCTGAATGCAGTACTGGACTGCCTGGCAATCCTCTAAAACAGTGTTTCTGGAAATGCTTTCTAGAATCAACGCGATTAATTGATCTGTCGGTATCTGGCCAGCCAAAGCTTAAGAGTTAGTAAAATATTAAAGTGTTAAGTAAAATGTGCCCTAGTGCCAGAGGTGTTGGCACATGTCTTTAGTCTGAGCACTTAGGAGGCAGAGGCAGGCGAATCTCTGAGTTCGAGGCTAACCAGGTGTACATAGCAAGTTCCAGGACAGCAGGGATTACATAAGAAAAAACCCTGTCTCAAGCCCCCCAAAATGTGCTCAAGAGAAAATTTTTCATAGTACATTGAATATTATGTGTGAAGGAAGGAAACTTAATGTAGTTGTGCATGCTAATATTGTCATTAGCTGGGAGCCTTAAATCTCATTAAGACAGCCCAGTGCCAATACACATTACAGTTTTCAATCTTTTCCATTGACACTGGATGTAATAGAAAACGTATAGGAAGTAGCAGGTGCTAGGGATGTTTCATTGTCAATGGATTTAAATAAATAGCCATCCCCTTTTCACAGTGATGAAATCCTGTCAGAAGTGATAAGACTTACCAAGGTCACACTTACGTGGTGAAGTGCCAGGTGGTAATCTAGCTGCACTATGAGACTGTTGACACCAATTCTGTAAACGAATCTCGGTCCTGATAGAAGTTAAGTGTTGAAATTGCAATAACTAATCAGGCTTAAACAACATGGTTAGAGATAACGATTTCTGAGCAGATTTAAGTCAATGCCTTGAGAAAACTAGAAATGGAGTTATATTGCAGGCATTAGCAGCACGCCTCTTGCTTTTATGTTCTGACCTCCTTAATGCCAAAATCACTTATTTCTGCATTGCTTCATTTCCCTCACATCCACACTTTCACACTCCCTGTGAGACAGCCTGTGTCTCTTACCCAGTGCCCAACCAGCAGCTCTTACCCATACTCTTTCTACTCTTTGAAAATAGTTCAAAAACACTGTGCAAAATTACACTTAACCAAGCCCGTGCTCTTCACCAAGTAGAGTAACTACCTTTTTTTGACCACTATCACAATAACCTATTAAGAGCTAAGACAATATTTTACTATATGCCTAATGCATTTTACACATGAGATCTCATTTAATCCTCACTGGCTCTGGGACTAAGTCTTGTTTTAAAATAAACTGACCATTGGGGATGTCTCTCAGTGGTAGCACATGTGAGGTACATTGTTCAGTCCCCAAAGGAAGGGTGGAGGAGGAGAAAAGTGAAGAAAATAGAGGACAATGAGGTAAAGTGACTCTCCCATTCCTTAGTTCAGGAGATGGAGAGGGCCTCTGCTAGTCATTTTTTATTGACAGATCATTAATTTCCTCAAACAGATCTTTGCATGTGCCAAGCTTGTTTGTCCTAAGAATATAGGTTATACAGAGAATTGGCTACGTAGATATGTATAAGACTAACAAACTTTTTCTCAGAAATTTACCTATTGTGTAAATGTTAGGAATAAACAGTTGAGAGAACAGTGAGAATCTTTAAGGAACTTATAACTCTAGATTTTTGGTTAATGCAGAAAAAGTTTAAAGCCCATTTTTAAAGTATACAAATAAAAGCAAGACTGGTAAATCTTTACATCTTAAAATCTACTATTGAGTTGTTTTTATTATTCAACTATTAACACTAACTTTGCCTTTATCCTAATAAATTAAAGTGGTCTTTAGAACAAGTACATAGGTCAGTGATAGACCATTTGTTTAACATATAGAAGATGCTGTGTTTGACTCCAACACCACACATGCATGAAGTATACACACATGTAAACCTTAAAATATAAAATTCCAGGGCTAGTAAGATTGCTCAGAAGATAAAAGGGGCCATCAAGCCTGACACTTTGGATCTGTCTCCTGGATCGACAGGATGAAAGGCAAAAAGGGACTCCTACAGTTGTTCTCTGATCTCACACTCAGCTGGGACACTCATGCTGTGACACTCAGACACACACACACATAAGTAACAGATGAAAGTGTTTTTTTTTTAAATGTCTAAAGAATGTCTGCTACTCTCAGTAAGAACATTATAGGATAATTCTCACAGTACGAGCAAAGAAGACTCTCCAACACGCTTACTCAAATCCAGGCTCCACGGCATGATGTGACCCACAGTACTTCCTCTTAAATCTACCCATGCACCGTCACAGTTTCTGTATAGCAAAGCAAGCGTCTCTCACTCGACTAAATATACAGTGCATGTGTCTGATACTGGCCTGATAGGAAAACTCAAAGGCACTTGCTGTTTTGACGCTAGTACTCAGTTGTCAGCCACGTTGTTTTCAGCCATTTCTTCGAGCGTACATGTGGGCATGCGCCTGCACGCACGCACACGTGGAGACGGGTGGATGCTGGCAGTTTTCCTCATTCGATTCTTCACCTTACTTGTTGACATAAGAGCCCACCCTGAACCTGGAGCTCACTGATTGGCTAGATGGGCTGGCTAGCAAAGCCCAGAGGTTCTCCCTAGTGTTCCTTTTCAGTGCTGGAGTAACAGATGCCCTCAACTTTCTCCTGGGTGCTGGTGACTGAACTCAGGCCCTCGTGCCGTTGTGCAGCAAGTACTTTACTGACAGCCATCTCCCTATCTCTGTTCACACAAGTTAATAAATCTCAGCCCCCTATTGCTGTAACTTTAAGAACTGGCAACAGTCCTTTTAGCAGTCACAATGTTCAATTAACAGACACTGCTAAGTGTGTTATGCCCCTCATTTTCCTTACTTCTCAGAATAACTGGAAATAGTACTTACTACCTCCAACATTTTTTTTTTTTTAGTTTTGGTTTGTTTTTCTTTTCTTTTACTATTATTCATTTTATATGTACAGGTCTTTTGCCCTACATGTATGTCTGTACATCACGGTGTTCCTGTGTCTGTGAAGGCCAGAAGACAGCATTAGATTCCCAGGTATTGGAGTTACTGAAGTTTGTGATCCTCCATGTGGTTGCTATGAACTGAACATATACACAGCCCTCCTCTGGAAAAGCAGCACACGCTCCTAATTATAGAGCCATCTCTCCAACCCCTCTATCTGTTACATTGAATGACAGCAAGTTTAAGAACTCTGACAGATTTATAGTGACTGAAAGCCCAAACAGTAAATTTGCATGGGCACCACGAAGGCTAGAAGAGGGCAGTGGAAGCCTTAGAACTGGAATTACAGATAGTTGTGAGCTAACGTGTGTGCTAGGAACTAAATCCTGTTCTTTTGGAAGACAAGAAATGCTCTTAACTGCAGAGCCATCTCTTCAAAACTGAACAGTCTGGTTTTACAGCTGGGTAGTAACTCAATATTTATAATTGTGAGGACCATGGTGGAGGAAAGAAGTCTATATATACATTGTTACCACATGTACCAAAATAAAGCTATAATTCTGTTCTATCAGAACACACTGGGGAGACAGGCATCACATAAAAGTAGGAGACTGATATGTTTTTAGTGTTTACCTAATGTATAATTCATTTTTAAAAATGAACACATTAAAGATGATTGCTATGAAAGGGGCTAATCTTCTGTGTGTGAGGATGGAATGCTTTCAGCATATTATTGTAGGCTTGGGTTCTTACTAAAATTAGAGCCTATCAGAGCTAAAACCAGAAATATTGTACTATTTTGCTACCTTAAATTGACTTCAAAGGGTGAGCCTTTTGCTTTTAAATTTTAGTTATTTTTATTCTCTATTATGCTTTAAAAAAAAAAAAAACTAAAAACCAGTGTTGACAAAACCCACAAAGCCTGTGTTAGAGTCACACCTCACTCAGTCCCAGCACTGGGGAGGTTAAGGCAGGGGTGCTGCCATGAGTTCAAGGCTAGCCTGGGCTGCAGAGTGATACTGTGTCTCAAAAGAACAAGATAAAAAAAAAGCAAAAAACTTACTAAGATACAAACTTACTAAGATACAATTCATTCACCGTGTTATTCATTTATCTAAAGAGTGCTACTGTGTAGTTTTTGTTTTGTTTTGTTTTGTTTTGATAGTGAATTTTTACTGTATTCCCACAGCTGAGACTCATTGTCCTCAAGGCAAGGAAAGCCCAGACAGTCCCTAAGCTGCTTTCTCTGCGGGTGTCCACTCTCTGTGTATAAATAGAACCATACAGTGTGTATGTAGCCTGGCTGCCTTCTCTCACCTATGTAAGGTTTTCAAGGTTTACACTTGTAGCATGAATCAATCCTTTACTGACTGAATTTCATTGCACGAATAGGCTGCATCTTATTTCTCTTTGTCAAGTTGACAGAAGTTAAGGTATTTTCACTTTTTGTCATGCACAAGCAATACTTTATGGATGTCGATTTACAGATTTTTGGGTGACTATATGTATTCTCTGGGCTACTTCATTGTCTATAACAAAGTAGCATTTCTGGGTTACACAGTAACACTGTGCTTAACAGTTTTGAGGAACTGTTCATCTATTTTCCCAAAAGGCCACTCCATTTAAATACCCGCCAACCAAGAAGAAAGCCACAGACCTTCATTCTTAGCCATGGCTTGGTCTGGTTTTGGTCATAACCATCCTGCTGGGTATGACATGAGGTCTGTGTGTCTTGGATTTGCATTTCCTTAAGAGAGAGGGGAACCGGGCTGGAGAGATGTCTCAGTGGTTAAGAGCACTGACTGCTCTTCCAGAGGTCCTGAGTTCAGTTCCCAGCAACCACATGGTGGCTCACAACCATCTGTAATGGGATCCGATGCCTCTTCTGGTGTGTCTGAGACAGCTACAGTGTACTTATAATAAATAAATCTTTAGAGAGAGAGAGAGAGAGAGAGAGAGAGAGAGAGAGAGAGAGAGGAACTGAGTACCTTTGCTCCTGCTTATTAGCCCCTCTTATATATTCTTTAGGAGATGTCTACTAAGATTATTTGCCTTTTAATAATTTCTATATTTATCTTTTGTTGTAATGCTGTAGGGCTTCTTCATATGCTTTAAATGGTTCTCTCATCAGATATGTTTTCTGAAAATATTTTCTCCTAGTCTGTGGCTGACTTTTCACTTTTTTTTTTTTCTCTTATTATTTTCACATAAAGTCTTCAAGGGACAACAAGATGTCTCCGTGGTTAAAAACGCTTGCTGACAAGATCTGTAACTTGAGTTTGATTCCCAGGTCCACAAGGTAGGGGACAACTGACTCTGACAAGTTATCTTGTGACCTACACACACTTGCTAGAGAATATGCATGTGCTTCCACCCACCCCACAAATAAATAAATAAATAAATAAATAAATAAATAAATAAATAAATGTGATAAAACTGGATTTTAAAATTCCCAAGAGTGGTCACAAAATTCCATTTCCTTAGATGTGCCTTCTATATTAAAGCTGGATATCTGTGTTTAGAGTTCTAGTCTTACATTTGAAAATATGAAGTACTCCCCAAATCTGCCTACCAACCTTGCAGTAAACATGGTTACAGTTTTTCCATTTTTTTTTTTCCAATCATAGTTCATGTGCTATTGAAGCTAATGTTGACGTTTGGCTTTCTTGGTGTTCTTTGAGGCATAAAAGGCTCTTTATGATGAAGCACTATTATTTTGTTTTGTTGTTATGCTTCTGTTGTCTCAACAAGGCTTTGCCCCACCCAAGTCTATACAAGTTTTCTTTATGTGCCTTCTGCTATATATTGCCTGTAAGACCACTGAAGAGGCAGAGAGGCACAAGGAGCCTGTCTTAAAACACCAGGGTTGTAAACATAACACAGTGGGAGCATGCTTGCCTTTAAAAAAAATTATTAGTTTTAGGTCGTGGGACTCTAAGGATTAAATTCCAGTTATGCAGTTTATATGGCAAGAACTTTTATCCATTGACTAATTTCCCCTGCCCAAGGTTTTTGGTGTAAATGCATCCAACAATGTTCTCATTGTGGTTATTGAAAGCATTTTGAAAGTAGGTAATAGATTTCATACTTCCTGCTTTTATGTACTTGTAGTCATTCAACAACTGTATGGTTTAATAGTTATTTAATTCAATAGCTGCTGAACATATTCCAGAGTATTTTTCTGATTCAACAGATTCTGTGAGGAACAAAGGCCTCTATTTTGTTTGTATTTTATTGTTATTTTTGAAAATAGTTTTTATACAATATATGTGATTATAATTCTCCTTTCCTCAGTTCCTCCTAGCTCCTCCTTGTCTCCTGGCATACCCAAACTCACACCCTTTTTTGATCTCTCTCAATAGGAAACAAATAAGCATAGAATAATAGTAGAAGATAAAACAAACCAACAAACAGGACAAAAGAAAAAAACACAGGAAATGCATATATACCATTCTCAAACAGAAATTCTAAAAGAAACATCACAAAATAAGAAATCATAATATATAAGCAAAAGACCAGTAGGATAAAAATAAATAAAAAGAACAATGCCCAAATAAACATATGAGACCAAAACCAACCAACCAAACAAACAAACAGAAATTAGTAGATTCATTTTGTTTTGACCTACTCCTGGGCATAGGACCTGGACTTATGCCTGGTTGGTATCCTAAGTGAGACTCCATTGGAGAAATAGAATTTTTTAATGGCAAGCAGTTATCAATTGGGGACAGCTTCTGAGTTAGAGATGTCAGTTGGAGATAGCATCTGAGGTAGGGGTGTGGACTTGTGTCCATTTTTACTCTAAGCACTGAGGCCCATTAGGCCCTGATTTGTGCAGGCCCTGTGCACAGTTTCTGAGTTCATGTATGTATTGATCCTGCTCTGTCTAGGAAGGCCTTGTTCCCTTAGCATCTTCTATCTCCTCTGGCTCTTACAGTCTTTCTGCCACCTCTTCCACAGCGTTGCTTGAGCTCTGGGGGAAGAGACTTGATGGAGTCAATCCCATTTCAGACCAGGTGTTCCAAGGTCTCTCACTCTCTACACATTGTCCACTGTAGGTCTTGATTTCCATCTACAGTGGGAAGAAGCTTTTCTGATGATGGATGAGCAAGACACTGATCTATGGATATAGCAGATTTCTGTTAGGAGTCATTTTGTTGCTACATTCCATTTGCAGATGAGTAGTATTTGGTTTTCCTCTAGGTTCCTGGTCTATCTAGTCTCAGATTCTTGGCCACTGAAGCAGTTTCACTGTATGGTGGTATGAGAGTCTCCCTCCCCCAGCAGCTGTCAATCATCAGTAGCTCCTTAGTAATGGGTGGGGCCTGGAATCACCTGCCCCATCTATGCTGGAAATTTGGCCAGATTGGCAATATGTAGGAGCCAGAGCTCCTATGAGTTTCTGAGTGTTGTAGCTATGTCACTATGTTAAGTATAGAAATTTCCATGTTGGGCTGCTCCTTCCCCCTCCTTCAGCGTTACTCCAGTTACAGTCTTTCTACTCCCTTTATAAGCCTTGATGCCAGGCCTTATTTTCCAATCTCAGAACATGCGTAACTATCATAACTCTCATACTCTGAGTGTTTGCTATGTGTTAGGCATTATATTAGTCACTTTACATATAATTAATCAACAGTCATAACAATTAATGAAGAAAGCTTGTTGTCTATACAAAACATGTAAAATACAAAAAAAAAAAAGAAAAGAAAATATGTCTAGTTAGACATAGAAAGGATAAATAATAAGTTGTTGCACGACCTTGGGCAAGTGATCTGCAAGGCTGCAATTCAAACAAAGTCCTTTGGTTGCTAGCACCCCTAAAATTATTCTGTGTCACTCGTGTGTCTCTAATTGATTGGCACGTGATGAAATTAATGAATGCAAACCTTTCTAGCGTCTATGGGAGCCCTGGGAGAGGCGTGCACAGACACATGCACTCATCTACATACGGAGGCCAGAAGACAAAATTATTCTTCTGCCACACACCTTCTTAAAAAAATAGGTGCATAGAGCTTAAGACATTCAACAATTAGGGTGTCCAGACAAGATTGGTCTTTTGAATATGCTCAGTTATTCTCACAAACATACCTTAAAGTATCATGCTAAAATAAGATTCAAACAGACATCTCACCAAGCAGGGGACAATTCTTTGGACAGACATCCCACTGCAGGGTTCCACTGGGTGTTCTTCTCTGGTGAGGATGCTTCAGAAGCTTGCAGGCTTCAAGCTACATCTGTCATGCATGATGTGGCCGGCTGGGAGGATGGCACTGATGGAAGTTCAGGAGGTCACTGAGAGAGCAAGTCAGTGGCTAGAGCTGACAGACACACCTGTGTAGGCCCAGGAACAGTGCTAAAAGTTCAGTGGTCATTAAAACCAGCGCCAAGCACAGACTCTTGCCAATAGGTATCAATACAGAAGATGGGCAAAACTGAGTCTCCAGAACATAGCAATGAGATCCTAGAGACCATTTCCAAAGTTCCAATTTTTGTATCATTCCATTGGCCAGTAGGTTTGCACTACCAGGGCTACAGCTTGGGGCATCCCTAGAACGTTTACACCATTTTAGACTTAGCTCATTAGCATCTCAAGGCCTGATTTGGGCTAGGCTATTTCAGAGCTGCCTGGTTACCTGTCAGGGACTTGTTTCTGAGTACTAGCTCCTATCAGAGCTACCTGGTGGCAAACTTCTCCCTCACTAGTATTGCATTATTCCAAGTAACACAAAATGGTTCTAAGCTACACAAAAGGGTTTTTAAGTCATGTTCCTTAAAATAGGACTTCCCAGTGCACTGAAACTTGCCAGGTAGGCTAAATTGGCTAGCCACTGAGCACCAGATATCTGCATGTCTCCACCTCCCCAGGGCTCGAATTACAAATCAGCCATCACTCTTAGCTTCTTTTTGTAGGTTCTGGGTATCAGATTCAGGCCCTTCTAATTTCAAGGCAAGCACATTACCTACTGAGCTGTCTCCTCAGCCCTTCCTCTGTCTTTGAAAGCAGTCAAGCTAAAAGCAGCATTTGTAACAGGCATGTATTTCATGTCTTATATGGAAAATGTTGTGTATCTCCTTGAAAATAGTTAAAATACTTTGAAAGTTTCTGGTATATGACACTGGAAGCATTGTGAGTGAGTAGATTGTTCTGGGATGTGTCATAGCATGGTATAGATGTGAGATTGTTCTAAAATAAAGACTTCTACTAAAGGATCACCCTATTGCATGCCCTTGTGGCCTAGGGTGTAGACCTAAATGTCTCTAAGCCTTCATTTTCTTGTTTGTCAAATAGGAATGTAATCCTTAGGACTGAGAGTATTCAACAAAGTAACACATTACAGCGATTTACCAAACAGAGTTAGGAGGGACTAGAGAGAAGGCTTAGGGCTTAAGAGCACTTGCTGCTTTTCCAAGGGACCTAGCTTTGATTCTCAGCACCTGCAGGGTGGCTCATCTGCAACTCAGGTGGTTGTTTTGTTTTGTCTTCCGGCCTTTGCAATCACAATAGATCCACGTGGTACACAGACATACTGTGATAGGGAAAGACAGTGCAGAGGTTCCTTCATCTTATATTCTTGTGGAGGCTATTCCAGGCTGAACAAGAATTTGATCTGCCTAATGGAGAATCCTATGGAAAATTACCCACCTCTGTTCTAGGAACCCAAGGTCAAGACGCCCCTGATAACTTATTTTAGTATCTGTTAAGCTGCTTACTTGTGCAAACCTCCCTCTGCAGTAGCTGAGCAAGATTCCAGGATGTGGTTTTTACCTTTAGGAACCCCTTTGTTTAAATGCTTGGGGATTCACTTGGGTCCCTGAATACCTGAGTGTAATCCCAGCTGCCTGGAATAAAGACTTTATATAATGTATAGGAGTACACTGTAGCTGTCTTCAGACACACCAGAAGAGGGCAGTGGATCTCATTACAGATGGTTGTGAGCCACCATGTGGTTGCTGGGATTTGAACTTAGAACCTCTTAACTGCTGAGCCATCTCTCCAGCCTCCTGGAATAAAGACTTTCAATTGACTATAAACTCTGTCTGAGTGGTCGTTCATGGCAAACTCCCAATGTCTGTCCCAGTAAGGTCCCCAGAGAGTGAACCCTGACATGGAGGGACTAAAGGACCCTCAGGCATAGGGAATAGCGTGCCAAGTAGAGAGAACTCTTAGGAGATACATACCCTGAGATGTTCCAGGGCTCCAGAAAAAAAATTATCACTGACCTCACTGCCAAGTGTTCTAGAGGTACCCTGATGCTGTCACTCAAAAGGAAAAAGAGTTAAGTCAAAAGTCATCTTTTCTGAACACCTAGGGAGGTAAGTTTGGTCTGTAAGTATAGCGAACTCTTAGGAGAAGAGGACGTGGGAGGTACATTAAAAGAGCATAAGTTGACAACACCACACAAGGTATTGTTTACAGATGGGAGCAATTTCATCCAAGATCAGATCAGGTATACAGGGGCAGTGGTACACAGTAGTGACCCAAGATAAGACTGTCTGTGCACAATCTTGAAGCAAGTGAACCGCAGCTCAAATGGCAGAGCTTCGGGCCGTGACTCAAGCACTCTGCTAGGGGAACAACAAGGCTATTACTATATACACTGAGAGTTGTCAACATGGCCCATGTCCATGGGTTATATACAGGGAGAGAAGATTGCTAATTTCAGCTAGAAAAGATATCTTAGCCCTATTGGAAGCTATCTGATTACCCAAGAGAGTGGCCATTGTCCATTGCTAAGAACATGAAAAAGGAATTCCCTAGAACCAAAGGCAATAGAGCAACCTAGGAAATGTGTCTGGAACGAGTGGGACCTCTCCAAGTCTTAGTAGCCCTGCTCAAGCCCAGTCTACAGCTGCTTCGGGCAAGACTGACTGGGCAAAACAAGAGCTGGCCAAACAGGATAGACAAGGATGGTGAATGATGCTGGGCGGCCCGCCCATCCTTCCTGCAAGCCTGGTAAGGCAACTGGTTGTGGATCTCCACCAAGTCACCTACCCATCTAAGGGCCTCAGAAAGTGTTGAATTCCTCATACCCAGCTATTATGTTTCAAATCAGGGAAGACTGATTAAAAACCCCCACCCCACCCTCTCTAGATTCACCCCCCTGTACCTGTACTCAGATAAACCCTAAAGAAGGAAGGAAGAGATCCTGGCTCAAGAAAATGGGCCTAGAAGACATTGGGTATTGCACTTTACTGAAATCCGGCCTAGTGCTTTGGCTACAAATATTTTTGGGTGATTGTAGACACCTTCTCAGATGGGTGGAAGCCTGTCCCACCCCAACAGAGGTTGCTCCAATAATTACTAAGGAACTTCTTCAGGAAATAATTTCTAGGTTTAGATTGACCTTAGCTATGAAGTCCAACAATAGCCTGGCCTTCACAGCCAAAGTGCCTCAAAATATGACAATTGGTAATCATATTGTGCACATAGGCTACAGAGGTCAGACAGAAAGGAAGAATAGAACTCTTAAGGAGACTCTGGCCAAATTGGGACTGCAATCTTGCAAAAAATCAGGCCAACCTTCTTTGCCTTGCTCGGGGCCCAATGTACTTCTTACTGGGAGGGGTTTTGTTCTTTTGAAATTATGCGTGGGAGACCACATCCCATCCTCCCCAAACTCCAAGATGACCCAAGGCAGCAATGTCTGATCACTCCCTTTTCAAGTTCTTGCAGGTTTGCAGGAAGCTTGCCAGGTCATTGATCTGACTGTGAAGGGAATTCAACCATCTTTCACCTCTGAACCCACCCACCATGTCCAGCCAGGATATTTGGTTTGAATAAAAACTATCCCTGCCTGGACCCTGGAACCTGTCTGGAAGGGATCCAACAAGTCATTCTCATCAGCCCAGCTGCTATCAAAGTAGCTGATATAATTAATCCCTTGGGGGAAAAGGCCAGAAGAATGATGACAGGTGAACTTGACTGTGGACTTCTTAAAGATAAGACTTAAGAAAGCTTACTGACCCAGGTTAGTCAGCTGACAATGGTGGGCCATCTTGACAAGGATAAGGTACCTCCATCACATCTTCAAATTATTGGCTTGCTTGTACTAACAATTTGACTAAATGTGCCTACTGTGACTCACTGAAAAGTCACACCCCCACTCTATGTCTACTGATCTATGTTATTCCCCAAGTATATGCCTATAGTGAAGAAGAAAGGACACTTCATATTGCCCTCCACTCAGTGTTAAGATCAAATTGGCACCAATTCTGTTCCTGATCCTAGTAAAGGCAGGATTAGCTAGTAAAACTGTCATAGGCACCTCAGCCTTGATTCCTGGGAACCAAGACTTAGGGAAACTCAGTTCCTAGATAGACTTAGACTTAGGCTATTTGGGGAATTCTATTTCCATGCTGGTGAGCCAAGTTAACTCACTCGCAGAGGTGGTTCTACAGAACTGAAAGAAGCTGGACCTCCTTCTTATGAAACGAGGGCTTTGGATGCCAAAATAAAAATAAGTAAATAAAAAACTTAAAATGTCCTAATATATAGAGGAAACCTACTCAGGTATTAGTTATTACTGTGAATAGTGCTGCCGGACCTTTATGACCGTCTAGGGAACCAAGACCTCCTCCATTCCCAGTATACACATTTCTAGAGCATGCCATCGTTGGATGCTTTCTATTATGTCTGCAACAGTAAGTTGTTCCAGAGAATATGGGCAGGTTCAGTAACTCAAACACAGGGTTTGGGGAGGAAAGGAAGAGTTAATCCCTGAAAGCAAATAACCTGAATTAAAAACCTGAATTAAAGACATGTGATGTGTTGTTTGTTACCTGTCACCTTGTGAGTACCTAATCTATTATCGTAATGAGTCATCACAAAAACCACATGGGAATTTTGACTCCCACTATCATTTTGTTTGTTTGTTTGTTTTGTTTTGCTTTCTTGACTTTTTGTTTTGTTTTTTTTTAGACAGATAGCCCTGAAAGGCTCATTCGGTAGCCCAGGT
Source organism: Micromys minutus (assembly GCF_963924665.1). NCBI lineage: Eukaryota > Metazoa > Chordata > Mammalia > Rodentia > Muridae > Micromys > Micromys minutus. Next base: position 16,742,221 of record NC_137953.1, read on the forward strand.
TGCTCTCAACCTCACAACAATGCTTCTGCCTCAGTCTCCCAAGTATTACAGGCACATGTCATTATATCTAGTCCTTTCCCTGTTTGTATAACTAAATAAACTGAGGACTTTGGAGGCTTACAGTAAGTAGTGAAGCTGGGGATTATTCCGAGATTCAAACTCCCAATATCCTTTCACTGACATCTTAGAGAAGAAATCCCTAGGGTTCAGGAATCTAATCTAGAAAAATTCAATGTTTTCCTCAGTGTGAATTGGTAGGAAGGATTCAAAATGTAACTGCTCTCAATAGAGAGCACTTGGAGACGAGACTACAAGTTCAGAGAGAGTAAGGAAGCCTAAAAACAACAACAAAAACAAAACAAAACAAAACAAAACAAAAAAACTCAAAGTGTTAAGGAAAAACTATCTCCCCCCCCCCCCCTTTCTCTCTCTCTGTCTCTCTCTTCTCAACTAAATACATGCTAGAGTTAACTGGGAAGAAGAACCTCAGTTGAGGCTATTTTGTAGGGCATTTTCTCAGTTAATGGTTGATCCCACAGTGGGTGGAGCTATCCCTGAGCTGGTGGTCCTGGGTGGGATAAGAAGCAGGCTTGAGTAAGTCAGCAAACAGCACACCTCCATGACTTCCTGTCTCCGGGCTCCTGGCTTAAATCCCTGCACTGGCTTCCCTCAAGAAGCTGTGACTCAGGATATGGAGGCCAAACAAACCTTTTCTCCTCAGGTTGTTTTTGAGGAAGGTGTTTATCACAGCAATAGAAGACAAATTAGGAAATTTATAGGAAGGAGGAAAGAAAACACTGCTTTTCTGAATAATTCAGAAAGGCAGGGCCATTTATGATCCTACATGTCTATGACCTGTAAGATTCTGTTCTAGGGGTGGGGATTCTGGGAAGGGACAGTACAGTATCGAATTAAGGAGCTAGTTATTCCATCTATCTTTTCAACATGGCTTCTGTTGAGTCCACCTTCTTAGGGGTAGTCCCTTAGCCAAAGTGACTGAACCAGCATAACTGGATTGTTGGGTCTCCACCCAAGCCAAAGAGTCTACTCTCTTGACCAGGAGATTTTCAACTCTCACAGGGTACCCCAAGAAGATATTCAATGAGTTTGTTTCTTCCTCTCTCTCTCTCTCTCTCTCTCTCTCTCTCTCTCTCTCTCTCTCTGTGTGTGTGTGTGTGTGTGTGTGTGTGTGTGTGCGCGTGTGTATGAGTATATATGTGTGTGTGAGTGTATATATATATGTGTGTCCATGATATGTGTGCATGTCCCTATACACATAGGTAGAGGACTGAGGAGGATGTTAGTTGTCCCAGTCCATCACTTTCTGCCAATGAATCTGGAGAAGCCATTCAATAACAGTGATCCTGTCTTAGCCTACACTGGGGCTATAGGTGTGCACACAGACAGATCCAGCTTCTTATCTGGGTACTGGGATTTGAACTCAGGTTTTCATGCTTGTGTAGCAAATGCTCTTAATCAATGACCTTCCTTTTCTGCTTGCTTGCCTAACTCCCTTCTATTCCTTCCTTCTGTTTTTCTTGAGATCACTGTCTTACTATGCAATGAAGTCTGGTCTCAAACTCATGGCCATCCTGCCTGTGAGTCCCCACAGTGCTAGGATTCCACATGTGTGCATTCTTGCACATACTTCTTTTACACATTACAGAAAACTGTAAATTCCTTGAAAAAGGAAAGGATGTTAGTTCCTGACATATAGAGCTAGGTGTTTTGTATTGTGAGCTACTAAACAGTTACAAACACTGTAAAAGTCAGAAGGAATAGCCCCCTAAGATAAACTCCTTGTTAGGGGTTTGATCATAGGATCCTTTCCATAGACTTGTTGCTCTTACCATTTTTCTAGTCAAGGGCAGCTATAACAATTTTGTGGGCATTATTACTACATAAGAAACTTATGCCTAAATTTAGTGACTTCCCCCAGTAGAATGAAAAGTGCATCTTAATGAAGGCAAGCTGACATTTACTAGCAGTAATCATCATTTCTCATCTAGGATGGTCATGAAGTAGTTCAGCAGAAAATCTGAGGCTAATTACTTATATTCAACCCTATTGATCCAAGACAAGTGGATCTGCCTGCCTCTCTCCTCTGAGTGCTAAGATTTAAGACTTGCACCACCACACAGTTCTTTTGTCTTTCTTAAGCTCAGTTGATGGCATTGAAGACTGTACACTTATGACAGAGTCTCAGACCTCAGTAGCCCACCCCCCCAGACCTTATCACATCTGACTCTGTGGTGGCAGTACCAATGAGGCTGTTAAATTTATCACGGAGACAACACCACCTGCCAAAATGAAAACAGACCTAATCCATCAAAGTCCACATAGTTCCAGGGAAAGTCTCTAACTGTACTAACTGTGTTTTGGCTCTGGCTCACTGTTCTATTTAACTGAAGTATGTCAGTACACAGGACATGATTTTTGTGTTTAAGAGCACTCTCTGAAGAAAGCTCAATGCTACAGTGGGATGCAGACCACCTAAGGTAGTCACTGGTGGGCTAATCAAGACTTTCTATTGGCTTAAATTCATGTCTAAGCAGTCTTCTCTGGTGAATACCCCACAACACTATGGGAAAGTCTGGGACACCTAATTCTGGGACTTCTCCACTGGCCTATCATTCCTACTAGTCCTGTGGTTGTGTAACCTAGAATTGTAATGGTGGGGAACGCCCCTTACTTTCTAGTCACATTTGGTCATTTCGAAACTCAGAGAATGCTCCAAGTGACTGAATATTGACCCTTGTTTTTATCTTGATCTTGGACCTGGCCATGTGTTCCAAATTCTCCACTCCAAAGTACATTCCTTCAGCCTGGCTAAGCTAAAAAGCTCCATTTGGGATGGGAGGCCTCATACCAAATTCCCTTGTCCGGTTCTCAGGAGAAATGTGGCCTCGAAATACATTGGCTAAAAGGCCATTGCTTGCCCAAATTCAGAGATCATGATCTTAAATAACTAAACTAATGTAGGTAATTCCACAAGATGGAATGGTAGTGTGGTCCCTTCTCCATATGACTCACAGTTCACACTAATCTTTCTTAAGGTTCTGGTTTACAACCACACCCAGAGCTGGAATGCCCGTCTTTATCCCAAACTTGAATCTTTACAATGATTCCTAAGAGATAGAACTTTTTTTTTCTTTATACCTCTTTTGCCTTATCTTTTTGGCCTATTAGTGTATCCGATTCTCCATGTCTAGAAAATCCTGTTTGTATATTTATCAGCTAAGAGCATTACAGATTGTCTGCTCCCGTATGCAGACACATACAGACTGGCTATGGATCTGTAGATCACTGGGTTCAGTCTTACAGAGATTCAAGTATCTTTGGAGTATGGATACTATTGGAAAACAGAAGGCTGGCTCTGGAGTTGGCCTTTGGTCTGTCCACTCCAGACCCAAGCATTGCTTGTTTAAAAGTTTCCCCCAAAGTTTTTCTTAGGTCAGGCTGACCACCTGACTCTGTGACAGGGAGAAGAGCAAAATAGAACAGCCAGAAAAAGACACTTTGTGCTTGAAAACAAGGAAGAAGTACCCACAGCAGTTACAAATGGCAGGGGTTAACCCTCTTAATCCCCATCTCCCAACCCCCATCCCTTGGTTTTGTTTACTGTCTGTAAAACTTCTGTGAAACTTTTAGCTTTCTGTCTCTTGGGATGTGTGAATTCATTGAGTGTGATTTTAAAAGTATATTTAGATAGACTAAGTTCTCTATAACATAACATGTACATAATTTGGATTCAACTTTTCTTTAGAGAAAGGTATGTGCTTCATAGGGTACCATCTTGGCTAAAATGATGTGGCAACCATGTAGCCTGTCATCATTTTGGCTGATGATGTAGCAACTGTGTAGCTGATGGACCTCATCAGGATAGAAACATGTCATGTAACTATATCACGATCTTGGTTAAGATGTTCACAGAGCATCTCTCTGCTGACCATTGTATCCCCACATGTTTTTTTTTTAATTGGGTCATATAAAAGCTGTATTTTTTTAAATTTTGTAATTATATTTATGTAAGAAAACTTAAGTGTACATTTAACCCAGTTTAGTGGCGAGTTCTTTAGCCTTTGCCTTTTCTAGCTTGGCAATTCGAGCCATGGACTTAGGACCCAGAGCACTGCCTCCCCAGTGGCGGCGAATCTTGTCGCATCTGTCATTATAATTGGTCCTAATAGCTTCTACCAGCTTAGCCAGAGCACCCTTGTCTTCTGAGTTAACCTGTGTAAAGGCAACGGTGGTTCATGTCTTCCTGTGGACCAGTCGCCCCAGCCTGGCCTTTCCCTTGATGATGCAGTAGGGCACCCCCATCTTTCGACAAAGGGCAGGCAGGAAAACCACCAGCTCAATGGGGTCTACATCATGGGCAATCACCACCAGCTGAGCCTTCTTGTTCTTCACCAAGGTGGTGACTGTATTGACTCCTGCTCGGAGGACAGGTGGTCTTAGTTGGGACGTCCCCTTTGCCAGCAGCTTTCTTCTCAGCACGGGCCAGTAGCCTTTGCTTCTTCTCTTGCTTTGTCTCTGACCTGTACTTGTGGACAAGCTTAAGCAGCTAGGTAGCTGTTTGCCTGTCCAGGGCCTGGGTGAACTGGTTAATGGCAGGAGGTACTTTGAGCCGCTTATAGAGGATGGCTCTTTACCGCTGCAGCCTGACATAGCATGGCCATTTGACAAAAGCGTGTTAGATCTCTTTTGGGCTGGATGTCCTGCCCAATGCCGAAGTTCTTGGGCCTTTTCTCAAACAAAGGATTGACCACCTTTTTGGCCTCTTGCTTCTTGACGACGGCGGGGGCCAGGGCCACCTTCTTCCCCTTAGCCTTCCCTTTGGGCAACCTGCTCGGCTGGAGGAGAGAGAAAGAAGAAGGAATTGTGGGTGATAAGTAAGCGTCTGCAGAGATCGCGAGAGTTGGCCAAAAACTGTATTTTTTTTTAATTTTTTTAATTTTTTGCTATCTTTGCTAAGCTAAGATATTTGGCAAAACTTAGTCATAAAAAGGTGATGTTTTTGCTGTCTTGGTTAAGCTTTAGTTACTTGGAGAAACTGAGTCATATAAGAAAACTGGCATTTTGTAAAAGTACACTATAATAGAATCATAAAAATGAGGTTCTCAGTCTCTCTGTGAACTGTATCTACAGTTTAAAATTTATTTTCATTTTAAAGCATGTTTACTTCAAGAACATAATTTTAAGGCTCAATCTTAACATGGATAAAAGTGCAAAATTCTACCTTATAAAAGGTACCAACTTATAAAGTGTTAAAGATAATCAAGATATACAAGTTAATGGTCAACCATGCTAAGTACAAACACAATTTACTTACAGAGACAAGCTTAGAGGGCTAGATCAATTTATACCTCCCATTATATAACTTTTTGTGTATATTGTCAAGGTTAAGTCCAGAGCAAGTAACTGAAAACTAAGCAAACTTAGTTGTCTAGTGTAGAATATTTAAAATCAGGCTTAAAAATTTGGTTATTAAAAAAATGAATGCTTGAGTAAAATGGATTTAATTTATAATGCACTCTCATGTCAGAAACTCCTCAGCTTAAGTCATTCTTTTGGATAGAGCTCCATCCTACCAGAGTAAGTTACATGCTTACATGTCCTCATTACAGGACAAGGAAAAATTGGAAATAAGACCTCACACAGGTCTGCTGCTTCTGTCTCTGGCTGTGTAGAACTGAATAGCTCTAGCTGTGTGGGGCCAACCAGCTCCAGCCATGTAGATTAAACCAGAAAGAAGCCTCCTCCTATCCAATTATTCCTCATGTCTCTCTCATATGACAGGGAGATGGATTCTCCGGCCGCGTGGAAGATCTCAGAGTCTCCACTCACATCCTAAATGTCTCAGACAATGGCGTGGCAAATGGCAATTACTCTGCCCTCAATGTCTCCTGAACTGACATACTAGGATGCTGTGGACTGGGAATCTTGTATATAAGTGACTGATGTGAGACCTGCTTGCTAGTTCAGTTAGCCATGTTCTTTACCCTGGGGTTCAGTTCTTCCCCTTAGCAAGGGCTACTTCCAGGATCCACACTCTAGCCACCCATCTTCCCTGATTCAGGGAGAATGCCAGATACTCTGTCAGCAAACTCATAGATTTGGAAAGTTATTCAGGATAGCCAAGCAGAGACTTTGACAGTGGTTTTATAACTGTAGAGTCAGCAAATGATTCTATTAAGTGATGTCCCAAGCCTTTAGATTACCCAGGAGGAGATGACTTGGATAAAGAGTCTCTCCAACCTGGGCTTACCTGTGGCACTTTGGGAATATAGTCTAGTTCTGCCCAGATAGAGAGCTCCAAGGCCAGCCCTTATGCTCTTGCCTTGAATACAAGAAGCACACAGGCTTTGACAGTGATGTTTGCCTAAGTGATATCAGAAAAGTTGTCTAAAAAGTTTTAAAAATTTCAAAATTAATTTAAATTAATTATCTTGCTTAACAAGTAATCTATTTAAAAATAGAAGGCTGTTAAGTAATATGCTGCTGTCAGTATGTGGGGGCTTAGAGCTTTATCCTTGGAGAAAAAATAGAGTTGGCTTTTTAGCCTTGCTGCAAAGTCCACGTTACATGTAATTTATGTTACAGACTTGACATGGCTGACTGCTGCTGTCTTTCATATGTTGGTTGAGTATATGGAATAAAAAGGTTGCAGAGAACTTTTTCAAAGGTTCTGTTACTAGGGTTGATTTTAGAAAGCTTTGTAAAATGAGTCATTTACTCTCAACAAAGAACTCTTTGTCTCTGAATTTTTAAACTGGAAGATGGAAATCAATTCTTTTGAAGAAATATAACTTAAAATTAAATTGTCTCTTCATGCAGCCTGATACTACAAAATCTTGGACTACAGGCATAATAATTTGATGTTTAAAAAAAATATGTATTAGGTTGTCCTAGCTGCCTGAGGATGCTCAGTCTATTCCTGGCTTCCTTTAGATGAAGATATAGAACTCTCAGCTCCTCCTGCACCATGCCTGCCTGATGCTGCCATGTTCTCACCTTGATGATAATGGACTGAACCTCTGAACCTGTAAGCCAGCCCCAATTAAATCTTGTCATTTATAAGACTTGTCTTGGTCATAGTATCTGTTCACAGCAATAAAACCCTAAGACGAAGTTGATACCAGGGACTGGGGTGTTACTGGGATAGACCCCGCCATGCTTTAGTTTGGAAGAATGTGGATTTGGGGACTTTGGATTTGGAATGCAGTGGAATGCTTTACATGGGGCTTAATAGGCCATCCTAGCAGGAATATGGAAAATTTTGTTGCTGGCAGTAATTTGAACTGTGCTGACCTGGCCCAAGAGGTTTCAGTGAAGAAGAATTTCAGAATGTGGCCTAGAAACTGTCTTGGTGGTATTTTGGTGAAGAATATGGCTGCCTTTTGCCATTGTCTGAAGAGTCTATCTGAGTCTAAGGTAAATAGATTTATATTGGGGCTGGAGAGATGGCTCAGTGGTTAAGAGCACTGGCTGCTCTTCCAGAGGTCCCGAGTTCAAATCCCAGCAACCACATGGTGGCTCACAACCATCTGTAATGGGATCTGATGCCCTCTTCTGGAGTGTCTGACGACAGCTACAGTGTACTTATATATAATAAATAAATAATTTGTTAAAAAATAGATTTATATTAATTGCATTGACAAAGGAAGTCTCAAAACAGCATGGTGTAAATTCTGTTGTGTGGTTACTATAGTTCACTTTTATGAAGAGCATCTTAATGAAAAGGAGCAATCTGAGAAAGGAAAAATATAAAATATATGGTTTGAATATTAAAGGAACACCAGGAAGTGAAATGCAGCTGAATCTAGTATTCAAGGATAGTGAATTAAGAGAGTAATGACCTTGGGGCAAGATCCGAACCAGCTAAATTAGCCCCAGGCAACTTAGTGCAAACCTTTAATCCCAGGAGGCAAAGACAGGAAAATCTCTGAGTTCAAGGCCAGTCTAGAACAGAGCAAGTTTTAGGTAAAGAAAAGCTTAAATACACACCACACACACACACACACACACACACACACACAAAAGCTGTGTTCCAAAGACAGCCACAGTTGTACCTCACGCTGCAGCTGTACTTGATAATATCTGAGTCACCCAGGTGGTACTGGTTTTGTAGGTGTCATGAAGAACAGCTGAGGCTTGGCACTGTGAGAGGCCATGAAAGGCCATTGGTGAAAGTGCAGCCTCAGGTGTAGTTGACAGTCCAGGACCAAAGGGAGTCATACAAAGGATTTGAGGTTTGGCATCATGAAGGGAGCCTTTGAGAGGCTATTGGTGAAGTCAAGTTGCAACAGAAGACTCCAGTGTATTGGAGATGCCAGTACCATAGGATGATCACCAAGAACAGCATCCACAGTGTAGTAGATCAAGTTGAGTTTAAAGTGATACAAAGGGCAGAATTGGAGAAGTGAAGTCAGCCCTTTGGAGGAGCCCAGAAGATCATGTGTGGATCCCAGACATTGAAACAAGAAGCTGTAACACTGAGGCTGCCTTGGATACCCAAAGATGTTAAAGATGCCAGAGCCATGGGCTGCTGAGGGAAGCTGCTAACAGGGATTGGGACCAGCTCAGAAGAAAGAAGTTTGTGGCAGTCATCAAAGATGAAAAGGAATTGAAGATCCGAAGACCCTTTGACATCAGCCATGGAGATGCAGAGTTTAGAATTTACCCAGCGGAGTGCCTGTTTTAATTTGGGAGTACAGTTAAATGATTGGATGGATCTCAGAAAAGACTTTGAACTTTGGACTATTAACATTGTTGATAGTGCTATAGACTATGGGGACTTTGGAGTAAATGTACTTTTTTATTATGCTATGTTTAGGTATGGCTCCCATAGACTCACAGGTTTGAACAAGCTGATGGGGGCCAGGGATGGAATGTGATGGTTTGCATATGCTTGGCCCAGGGAGTGGCACTATTAGAAGGTGTGGCCTTGTTGGAGGAAGTGTGTCACTGTGGTGGTAGGCTTGGAGACAGTCCTCCTATCTCCCTGAAGATGCCCAGTCTGTTCCTGGCTTCCTTCCAATGAAGATGAACAACTCTCAGCTTCTCTTGCACCATGCCTGCCTGGATGCTGCCATGTGTTGTAAGACCCCGAGGAGTCTTAGCTCAGGAGCACAACCCACAGAACACAATTAGACGATAGACCGCTGCAATAACAAGAGGTTTTTATTCCACATACATGGGGTTGCTCATCCTCAAAGAGAGAGTCAACCACAAACTCAAAAAGCACACATCTTTTTTACTTTTTTTTTTGTGAGGGGGTGAACTACTATTTTACCATTGGTCAGCAGTATAATTTTCAGAAAGAGGAAAGGAAGGGAGGAGGAAAGGGAGGAGAAACTTTGGCAGTAAGGTTGTTGACAATTTGCATTCTCCTTGGAATTCAGTACAGGGAGGGGTAGGGGAGATTTTCCTAAAGCAGTCATTTTTGTTTTGTCTTAACTCAGCTTGGTCAGTATAGCTTGACCTGTCCACTAAAACTTTGTTTTTGCATTTTCAGAACCTTGTTTATATATTTTAAAACTTTGAGGGGTTTTGTCCTTGTTTTCTTTCTCAGAATTGGGTGATTGGGGCATGAATTAACTATGACATGCATCAGGACCCTATCTAGGGCTTTTAAGAAGGCCAGGTGGCTATCAGTCAGTATATTTTGTGGTTTGTTTGTTTGTTTGTTTGTTTTTTCTGAGAATTACTATGGGCCATTGTTTTTATTTGTCAGGCACAGGCGGGATCTCATAGCCTTGGGATGACTGGAAAGTCTCTGAGTCTGACTTTTACCATTTCTGTGTCTTTAGGGTCTCACATTCTAAGAATGGGTGTTTTGGAAAAGTTTCAATGCCCCTTAAAAACTTTGTTTTTTTACTTCACCATGCTCTCACCTTGATGATAATGGACCTGTAATCCAGCCCCAAATAAATCTTGTCATTTATAAGACTTGCCTTGGTCATAGTGTCTGTTCACAGCAATAAAATCTAACTAAGACAGTCATGATTTCAAATACTAGATACAGCCATTAAAGTAATAGTCCAAAGTTTGAAAAAATTTACCTAAGCAAAATTGTTTCTAACCAAAAATTGTATTTTACTTGAGTTACTCTGGTTTTGCTCATTAAATAAGAGCTGGAATTGTTAACATTTGAAACAAATACACAAAGTTTAACATATGTAGAAGCAAGGGATATTACTTAGATTCTTTCTGTTCAGAGTCATTCCTTAGATGCTGACTTCAACTGACATCTTTTATCAAGACTTTCAGCTTCTTGTCTCTTATACAGTACTCTGAGGTAAACAAAAGCCTAAGTCCAGTAACCTTGCCCTTCTACAGAATTCTGGTGCATGGTTCAGCCAATTCTACAATTGGCACTTGATTCATGTTGATATAAAAGTTTTCTTCATGTAACCTCGTCTCTTAATGCTCCCTACAAACTTGCACAGCTATTTTCTCCTGGCTTATGCTCCGAATCTGTACCAACTTAAGTTTCGTCACGGTCCTCTGGAGACCCTCTTCAGAAGCTCTCTAACTGCTGCTCCTAGCATCACCCTTCTTTCTGTCTTCCTTGAAGCAGTTACCAAGAGATCAACTACTCCTAACCCTAAATGCAGTTCAGGGGACTACGAGGCAGGGGCCATCCGACTGTACCCTTTCCTTGCCACTCTAGACATTGTTTGCGGACTCAGAAGGAGAGCAACAGGACTGAAGGTTTCTTTGCTTCAACTAGCCTTTCTGCCTCACCAGCTCAGTTCATCTTATTGTCCTTCAGTACCAGCTCAACTCATTCACTGCTGTGGTATTCAAAGATTTGTGCCCTCCTCCTTGAACAATACCACTTCCATGCCAACAAGTTCTAACTGGTTTGAGCTGTTGCCTACAGATATAAGCTAGATAAGAATTCAACCTCTTTGCATGTATGGGCTTCTAGTTTCCTAGTCCTCTGGGTGCTTCGATGGATCACCTTTTTCTTCCTTATTATCTTCATAATTATGTTTCTGCCCAGTCCCTTAAATATTTTACTTACAGAACTTCACCCTATACTCAAACAAAACACTCCACACAAGCTCTCCCAGTAGCTTTCACCCTATCACATCTCCCTTCGTTTGTTCCTGGTGCATTTGCAAACAGATCTTGCAGATGCTGTGGAGAAGAAACTCTAAAAGCTAAAGGGGGCTTTCATTCCTTTCACCGCAGGCCAGAAACAGTTCTTTACATTAGTCCTCCATTTTCTCCTGTTCCCTTCCTTTGATGCTCTGTAGCTCAATCCGCTAGCTCATTTCCAAGCAGCGGCTCAGGCAATAGAACCAGTCCCTGTTGCTCCCAATCTATACGCTCACTCCCCCTCACAGGCCCACTTCATATACCCCAACTTCGCTCCGCCCCCTTCTCTAACCTTCCCAGGGAAAGGCCAAATCATGTGCTTACAGACCTTGAATAATTATTTTCCAAGACTCCTCAGGAACACATGATGACAACTGCCTGCTCCCTCACGGTAACAAAGACTCAACCAAACCAAACCAAACAAACAAACAAAAACCACCCCTGCCCTGCATTTTTTTATATCCTGTCACGTCACAGTTAGGAATGATAGTTTCCCGGCTAAAGAACTACACTTTACAGCTTCCTTTGTGGACTGAGGAAGTCATTTTCACCTCATAAGTGCTACATTCCATCTTCTTCTGTGGGTGCCTGTCCCAGAAGGAGAAGCCACACATATCCACACACTCCACACACGGGTGACGAAATGCTCCCTTCACAGTGAAACATTCCCGCTTAAGGTCAGATGAAGCCTCTCTTTCTTTCCACCTTCCATCTCTCTCTAGGTGCTTAAATTACCAAACAGTGGTGATGCTGGCAGACATTTATGTGTTGGACATAATCAGATTTTATTTCTGCAGAGAAGTGTGGGAAGGTTCCAGTGCTGTGGGAATATGTATGTATTCTATACCTTGTGGACTTAGTTTAGGTTTTAGCACCTAATGGGCACAGGCCATGTTGTGTCTAACCGCCAAATGACTTCTAAACAGACCAAAAACCATCAGCCAACTTCCAGCTGAGAACTCTTCCAAACACAACCCTTAAACACACAGCTTCTGTCAAATGAAAATGTGTGCTTACCTAAGATGTTCACGATGGTGTGCCTTGCCCTTTGTGGTTTTTTCACTGACCATTTTTATTTGTTTGTTCTCAAGGAGCCTTAAGGTAAGAGAACTCCTTCTGATGCAGAGAGAGGCACAGGTACCTACAAAACCAGTTTTCCATTTACAGGGATTCGGCCTTGTCCTGGGAGAGCTGCATACCTGCAGATCTGGCGTCTCATCTCTTTTGCGGCCCTCACAGCTGCTGACCCTTTGTCCTTATCTCCTGCTGACCTGACCACATTCCTGGGATAGTTTACTTCCGGTGTGTACCCTCTTCCTCAGGCAAGGACTTTTTCCCTGGGGAGAGCAAAGCCTTAAGGGCTGAGGAAATCCGGCCCTGAACTCTGCATCTTCCCTGACAAGGACAAGCATTATAGGACAAAGTATGGCAGGGGAAGCAGGTATCTGACCCCCTGATGACTAGTTTTCTCATGTATGAAATGCTCAGGTATTAAAATGCTTACTGCTAGTAACTGCCAGTGAGTAGTGGGGATAAAGAATGAAGCATTCTAACTGGGGGAGCTGCAGAGCCCATTTCTCCTTTCAGAAACCATGGCATCCTCAAATGGATAGAGAAGTTTTAGAAGGCTGGTGAAGCAGGCAAGAGATGGCAGGGCCTTGGAATTATAAGCCATTGTACCGGGACCTAATGAGAAAGTTGGCTGAACAGCTTTTGTTTTTATTTTTTTAGAATAGTTTTTATTGATTCTCAAACCATTTCATACATACACACACACATCATACATACATACATCATACATACACATCATACACGCATACATACATACATGCATGCATACATACACATCATACATGCATACATACATACATACATACATACATACATACATACATGCACATATACACATATATAGTCCATCTTGAATATGGCTACACTTTTTTCAGGTGTGAAAATACCAGAAGGGAGGAAAAGAACAATTTACCAGACTATCCTTACTTTGTCCGGATTGTCTGATGCTTTAGACACAGCTGTTGCCTTTATCCACCCCCCATTGCCATCCAAACCCTTCTAATAGAAGCATATCATGGCTGTAAAGGATTGTCTCCAGGATCCTTCCTGTGGGGTATGAGGTCAGTGTTAGACTTTCTAGTCCAGCTCAGCCACACACAGTATGCCAATGAGCTCATCTTGCTCTGCTCAGAACAAGAGGGTATCGATGCTACTTCATTCACAGGATAACAAATTCACTCATAAACGAATGGGGACACCCTTCACACATACTGTTAGAGGGTGAAGATGGATAGGCAACAAAATGAAATCCTTCCCTTTGTTTTCTGACAATAACCCAGGTGGTGTGGCAGACATTAAGTAGTACAAACGAGAAAAATAAAGAAAGCCAGGCTTTATTGAGGACTGAGATTCAGGGAGCAATGTATCAGTTGACGTACCGAGCTCTTAAAAGCCTCCATAATTAGTGGAACCTCTGTGTAGAGTCTGAAATGAGAGTGAAGAGTCTCCTGGGCTGAGAGACCCGTGAAATAACGAGGGAAGTTTAATGCAGCACTTGTGGTACACTGGATGCTGTGTCCATGTTGTTTATATAACCCAGAAGGTAGCCTGTGTTATTGCAGAAAACACTACGTGTGTTAAAAGTAAGTTTGGGGGGCAAGGAAAGAGGTGATCATTTCAGCTTATATGTCTGGACATGGCAGACTTACTTTTGATTAAGACGGTAGGCTGACAGGGGTACTCTTGGTTTTTATTCCAAGGAAGGCGGTGACCATTTCCATTCCCCATGGGCTAGGGTCCTCACAGGCTTTAATTGGCTGCCCCAAGGAGAAAAGGGCAAGTGTGCCAAGCCATCAGTTTTTAAGAATGGAGAGCAGTGGGCCTTTGGGGATACAAAAGTTTTACTAGGTGGGGAAGATGAAAACATTTTCCAGTATCACAAAGTTGGAAAGACTAAAAGATTTTAATTCCTTGTCCTAAACATGAATTTTATAGTCCTTGATAAGCAAAGACTCATAGATGACGTTTCCTATATGGGTCCATGGGAATAACTGAAAAAGAGGTGGCTCAGATGGTTTGGTACTTTGGTATTTTGTTGCAATTTATAGGTAAAAGTACCTCTGTGGGAGAGATATGTTTCAATCCAGCACAAAAGATGCTGGAGTGGGGGGAGACTGTTCTCCAGCAGTTCTCAGCTTCAAGTTCCCAACTCTGAAGTTGCCATGTGCATTGAACTATTTCCCATCATCAACCATAATAACGCTGAGAAGGACATTAATCATGATGTTTATAGATTTGTAAATGCATTTCTTCCAAAGGCCTCGGGTGTTTAATGGACATGACCTAATTTCCCCCTCACAAGTCTAGCCTCATTTAATAGATGAGAAAACCGAGGCAGAAAGAAGCTGAGTAACTTCTTCATGGTCAGTACCTAGGGAACTGATCCAGATGCCAAGCCTCTGCTCTGTCTCTCGAGACTGAAGGTGACGTGCGTGTATCCCATGGCATGGGATGCTTCTGTGTCTACCCCTCACCTATTGCATAGACAGTGATCAGGACATGGCTATTTTATGTTCCTGAGGAAGGAATTTATTTAATATTGCTAAAATATTAACTATATAGCATGTTTCTTTGAGAAACACATTCTGCTTATATGTCAAGATGGCATAAATAAATATAAACTTGGGTTGGCAAGGGAGGCATAGTTTGGAAAATCTTTTTCTCAGTAAAAGCCAGTCAACAGGAGCCCCTACCAAAGGAGGGCATCTGAGTTGATCATCTTTTCTTATGCTTGGCATCGGACATACTTGAGTGTTGTTTACTCTTGACAATAAACTGTTACAGGGAGAATCTTCAACAATACTCTATAAATTAGAAAATAAGTTATTCAAAATTTAGGGTATTCATCTAAGGCTGCAGAACTAATAAATGGCAAAGCTGAGATTTAACCCCCCCTTGCCCGCCCCCTATCGTTGTGTTTACTGAATCTCCAGGTCTTCCAAGAAGCCAGACAACCCAGATCACACATCCCATCCCATCCTGTGATCTGATGATCCGGGATGAGGGGTAAGTCATCGTCCTGCAGAAAATATTAGCAAAATTTAATAATAAAATCATCATGCAAAATGTGAATATTTAATTGTTGCTATTATCAACCTTCCTAGTAAAAATGTTTAATAGGTTTAAAAGTTATACAACTAAAATTTGGAATTTTGTCTTGATTTTAATGATCTAATTTATCACTTTGTTCAGTAGCCTTCGTAATGATCAGCTTTCTGTACTGACATTTTAGAGAATCCTTTTTTCTATTTCTTATTTTGTGTGTATGGATATTTGACATAGATAGGTCTGTGCATGATGTTCGTGCTGGTACCCCTGGTGGGGCTCAGATTCCCTGGAAGTGGAATTATAGACAGTTGGGAGCTGCCACTTAGGCACTGGGAATTGAACCCAAGTCCTCCTGAAGGAATAGCAAACGCTTTTAACACTGAACCATCTCTTCAGCCCCCGGGAGCATAGAGTTGCCTCCGAGACCTGAGGAAGTTCTGAAATTTACACACTATGGCATTACATCCTTCTCAGGAGGAGCCATGTACTGAACTGCTTTGAACACTACATATACTTGGACTATTTCCATCATTCAAACTGATCACATGATGTAGAAACAAGACACTTATGTCACTGGGCATGGCGGAACACACCTTAAGTTCCAGCACACAGAAGGCAGATGCAGGTGGATCCATGTGAATTCAGGCCAGCCTGATCTACAGAGCAAATTCTAGACCATTCAAAGTTACTTGGTTAAGAGTCTGTCCCAGGAAGACAACAGCAAAAAGGTGAATTGTATGTATATAATCTAATAACTCAAGCAACTGCGTGTGTGTGTGCACAGGAACACATACACCACAGTGCTATGGGAAAAGATACACCCCAAATAGTAGACAAATAGAATGGAATCATAAAAATAAAAACGCTCAGCTACTGGATATGATGGTAAACACCTGTAATTTCAGCATTCAGGTAACCAAAGCAGGAAGATTATACATTTGAGTTAATTCTGGGCTACACAGTGAGATTCTGTTTCAAAACAAGCAAGCAAGCAAATAAACAAACAAAATATAACAAAAGTTTTTAACTATCTCACATGAATGCAGGTTAGAGAAAAATAAATAAATATGAAATAAAAACATGTCAACCAGGCATGGTGGTACCTCCCTAGTTCCATCACTGTAGAGGCAGTGACGGGGAAATCTTACGTCAGATTTTCCTATGTACTGAGTTTGAAGCCAGCCTGGGCTATATCACAGCAGCTTCTCCAACCAGAGAAATCAAATTAGAATAGCAGGAAGATAGCACGCATCTCCAAACAGGTGAGCATCTGCAGAAATAATTCCCAGATAAAAAAAGGAAGTCCCAAGATATATATAGGTGTAGCTAAGATCTTGGAGGCTCTGCTCTGTCCTCCAAATTCCTTAGGACTTTTGCATTTCTCTGTCGCAAAATAGGAAAGTTTCTGCTTTAAATCATTTTCTCTGTATCTTCTTAGCGACTGGGCGGGCAGTGCCTTACTCTTTTATGCTGCAGTTGTCTCGGTGTTCAATAAAAGTTGTTTTAACAAGTTAATGACTAGACATACCAAGCTACTTAGCTATGTGGAATTAAGATCAAATCAATTCCTGCCTAGAGTTGGTGTGCTTAGAGCAACCCTGTGAGAGATGGATACTTCTTCACCGGGAACCACTGCCCAGGTACCAGTGTAAGTCACTGCCTAGTCTGCTGTAGGATAGTCTCCTTAGCTGTAGAGGACCCAGCTTTGAAAAACTGTCAGGCTCTACTCTTCTCCCTCGCCTGCTTCAACTCTAAATTTTCCCATGCCTCCTTCCTGTTCTTGTTCTATCCGTCTGCCCATAAAACCTACCTTCAAAAGGGCCATAAAGGTCATTTATTACAGCTTCCCATTCAATAACTGGATACATTGTAGTCAGGGAAGCATTAAGCTACAGGCTTAGTTTAGAACTGACTGGACTGAGAGTACTCTTGAGAAAAGCATTTATCATGAATCAAATCATAAAGCATAAGTATGCTCAGTAAGTAAGTTAGTACGTATGGAAATGACCCTGAACCTATAAAGACAGACTGAAAATATAGGTATCCTCAAAAGGTGAGTGTGCCAGAATTTGCTGATAGTATTAGAGTTGGACAAGAATGATAAAGCCCTAACTTCACACAGTCTTGACACTCTATCTCTAAGACTCTGTAGGTGCTGTGAAATTTTATTTACTTTTTCAATCAAAAAATAGTTTATTTGTCCATATATGGGTGTTTGGCTGTATGTAGGTGTGTGCAGTCTGTGTGTGCAGTACCTATGGAAGCCAGAGGAGGATGGGATCCCATAGAAAGGGAGTTAACATGCTAAAGAGCTGTACTACGGGTGCTAGGAATTGAATCCAGGCCCCCCTGAAAGAGCAACGGGTGCTATTAACTGCTGAGCCCTATTTTAACCCCGCTTTAAAAAATTAGCAGGGTTAGTGGTGGTGCATGCCTTTAATCTCAGCACTTGGAAAAAAGCAGAGGCAGGAGGATCTCTGTGCGTTTTGGCCAGCTTAGTCCATAGAATGAGTTCCAGGACAGCCAGGGCTATCCAGTGAAAATAAAGAAACAAACAAAAACAGCCCATCAAAAAAGAAAAGAACCAAAAGAGTCAGGTGTTGATAGTGTACTCCTCTAATCCCAACACTCAGTAGACAAGGTCAGACAGATCTCCAAGCTGGAAACAAGTCTGGTCTACAGAGTGCATTCTACAACAGTCAGGGCTATACAGAGGAACCCAACCTCTTTAAATAAATAAATAAACAAACATTACACTACATCTAGTTGGGTGTGTATGTGTAATGGCATTCATGTGGAGGTCGGGGACAACCCATTGAAGTCCATTCTCTCCTCTTACCATGTGGATCCTAGGAACTTAATTCAGGTTATCAGACTTGGCAGCAAATACTGAACCTTTTCTCTAACCCCTGAAAGCTTATTCTTCCATGATTGATAATGCATTCAATCATCTGATGCATCCAGTACACTGAAGTTATGTTTCTCAGTGAGAACAAGTAAAGGCTGTCTAGAGTGTGTGTAAGGCGGTGTGTGTGTGTGTGTGTGTGTGTGTGTGTGTTGACTTTGTAAGTTTAGTCCATTTGTGTCTGATCTTTTCTTGGTGTATTGATCATTCAGGATATGAGATGCCAATGTGGGGAAAATTTGATGATTATATGCAAGTGATGTCTCTCTGGCATAATTTTGAGATTCTCAGTCATCTTGCCTTGCTTTTTTACGACTGCCTCCTAATAACATTTAACACCAAGTTCTTTTAGCTCCTGCTAGAAAGAGAGCAAACTTGGGATCTGTAAGGTTACTCTTTGGGTCTCTCTCTGTCAAATAAGGAAAAGTATTTACAAATGTTAGGCATGGAAATCAGTCTTTGATTTATTTTTTATTGTCAGTATTTCACATTATTTTGTTTCTTGTGTGTGGTAGTCAAAGGACAACTTGTGGGAGTTGGCTCCATGACATGGGCTCTGAGGGATCAACGTTAGGACTTCAGGCTTGGTGGCAGGAAGGCCACCTGAGCCCTTCTCATTCTTTTGTTTTTTGATGTTAATTAGACCCAGAGACCTGTGACCCTTAGGTGCTGGCTCTACCTGGAGCGACATAATGGAGCCACCCTTTTAGTCCCAACTGACACCTTTAGAAACACTGAAACTGGCCTCTTTCCTCGTGTCACCGCCAGGATGAAGCCCATCCTGCTGCAGGGCCATGAGCCGTCCATCACGCAAATCAAGTACAACCGCGAAGGAGACCTCCTCTTCACTGTGGCCAAAGACCCTATCGTCAATGTGTGGTACTCTGTCAATGGCGAGAGGCTGGGTACTTACATGGGCCACACTGGAGCTGTGTGGTGTGTGGATGCTGACTGGGACACCAAGCATGTCCTTACTGGCTCAGCTGACAACAGCTGTCATCTTTGGGACTGTGAAACAGGGAAGCAGCTGGCTCTACTCAAGACCAGCTCAGCCGTCCGGACCTGTGGCTTTGACTTTGGGGGCAACATCATCATGTTCTCCACGGACAAGCAGATGGGGTATCAGTGTTTTGTGAGCTTCTTCGATCTTCGAGATCCAAGTCAGATTGACAGCAACTAGCCCTACATGAAGATCCCCTGTAATGATTCCAAGATCACCAGTGCCGTTTGGGGTCGCCTGGGGGAGTGCATCATCGCAGGCCACGAGAGCGGAGAACTCAACCAGTATAGCGCCAAGTCTGGAGAGGTGTTGGTGAATGTTAAGGAGCACTCCCGGCAGATCAATGACATCCAGTTGTCTAGAGACATGACCATGTTTGTCACTGCCTCCAAGCACAACACAGCTAAGCTCTTCAATTCTACAAGTCTTGAACATCAGAAGACTTTCCGAACAGAACGTCCCATCAACTCGGCTGCTCTCTCTCCCAATTATGACCACGTGGTGCTGGGAGGTGGTCAGGAAGCCATGGATGTAACCACAACCTCCACCAGGATTGGCAAGTTTGAGGCCAGGTTCTTCCATTTGGCTTTTGAGGAAGAGTTTGGGAGAGTCAAGGGCCGCTTTGGACCTATCAACAGCGTTGCCTTCCATCCTCATGGCAAGAGCTACAGCAGCGGTGGTGAAGACGGCTATGTCCGCATCCACTACTTCGACCCACAGTACTTTGAGTTCGAGTTTGAGGCCTAAGGAGCTGGATCTCCATCCACAACGGGGAAGCTGCTCACAGAAGGTTTTAGACTCTGAGAAATAAATTAGTTTGTTAAAAAAAAAAAAAAGAAAAAGAAACACTGAAACTTGTCTCTATTCCTTAATCTACCCTCATTCTGTTCTTTGGATGATGGTGAGAAAACTTGAACTCTGGTGTAATTAAGCCAGTATTCAAAACCTAAAATGTCAAGTAAAACTGAAATGAAATAACTATAGGGCAGCAAGCACTAACAGAGTTTTGCTTTTCTTCCATAATCACGACAAAGCAAGAAAAGGGTAGACTCTTTGACCATCGCCCCATCAAAAAACTGGCAGGAGGCAAGATCCCGGTAAACCAGGATCTCCAGGGAGCCTCGGCTGTAAACCAGCAGCAATTACCTTTTTTTTTTTTACCGGACTGGAGGCTGACTGCCTCCCGAGCCTCATGCTAGGTGTGGAAGAACTGGTATTATTATCGCTATTTAAGTGCAGTCTGTCAGATTCTGCACTAAGAAAGAAAATAACCAGTGGGACTTGTCAGTCAAGAGCCCAACTACGAGGTTTCCCAGGTCACGCGCACTCATAGCAGTGAGTAAGGCAACAGCAGCAGCAGCATTGTGGCAAGAGAGACTAGTTGGAGGCTACCCTCAAGTACGGGAGGTGAGGGGTGTTCCTGTTTCAAAACTCAAAACGCAAAGCAAAACAAGTCTATGGTCTTAAAGCTTAAGGCACACCAGCGTGAGCACGCTGTTTTGTACGTGTGCATGCATATTCCAGGGTGCATGTATGGAGGACAAGACAGCAACCTGCAGGAGTTTTTCTGCCCGTGGAGCCCGGGCACTGACTGCAGGTCTTTAAGGAAGGCATTCTGGCAAGTCAGTCTCTTCTATTTGAATTTTCTTAGCAGCCGAGATGCTAAAGAGTTTGAGATCTGTGAGGCTCTCTCAGGGCTGTGAAGCATTTGTGGCTGTGGCTCCTAGAGTGATGGTATTTGGCACTAGCTTACTGTCACTCCCAGCCCATCTTCCCCAGCTCTGTGTCTCAGCATGCTGTCTGGATTACTCTGTGAGAACGCTCCTCACCCAGGCTGAAAGATCAGTGTTCGTGTCCTTCATCTGTCTCTTCTGATAACCCACTGATTTTACCTGGGAGAGTTCTCATGGCCGAGTCTCCAGTTCTATTGCCAAAACCATACATAAATCATTTCACCAGACCTCCAAGCCGGGGGAAAAAAATAATCAAAACAAAAATTCAAAGAGGCATTAATAATTTTACCTTGGAGCAAGAACCTGAGACTTAATTTTTTTTTTTAAATCTATACATTTACGTATTCGGTTATACTCCTAACTAGTATGAACACCTTTGTGATTCCAAACACATTTTAAAGGGCTTTAGGAGCGGGGTGTGTTCGGAGAGGAGTGTTTGATGTGATGGAACGAGGGTGGGGCTGAAGCATTTGGGAATAAATACATTTTCACACGCGACATAATCCAGAACCAAACTCTTTCCCCACGGGGCTGAAGTGGCAGGACTGGCTTCTATAAATAGACAGGCGAGCTCGGTCTGGATTCTTGTGCAATATCATCTGACAGACTGGCCGGATAAAACGTGCTGGGAGCGAACTGAGCAGGGGCGAGGAGAAGAAAGAGAGGAAAGTGCCTAGCGAGTCAGAAGACCTCTCCGCGGGAGGCGCTTGCCGCTGGGCTGCCTTGCCCAGGTTTCACCGTGTGGGCTTGCAGAAGAGCCAGCAGGCCTCTTTGGACCTCTCCCTTTCGCGCGCGTCACAGGTGCTATTTACAGAGATGCCCCAGGGGTTCAGCTCCGCGGGGCGCTTTTTGATGTGCTTTGCGAAGGCCAGACGATTTCTAAGACAGTCAACAGCTGCCACCAGTTTTTAAAGGGAAGTGCTAAAACGGCAAGAGAATCACACAGACTCCGGGAAGTAAAGGGCTTTTCATCAAACCTTGCTCTGGCTCCTGGCTGGGAGCTATCTCAATGGCTTCTTAGCAGCTGTGGTGCTTTGTATATACTCGGCCCAGGGAGTGCAGGATTAGAAGATGTGGCCTTGTTGGAGTGAGTGTGTCACTGTGGACATGCCCGTAAGACCCTCACCCTAGCTATGTGGAAGTCAGTATTGTGCTAGCAGCCTTCAGATGAAGATGTAGAGCTCTCAGCTCTTCCTGCCCCATGCCTGTCTGGAAGCCGCCGTACTCTTGCCTTGATAATGGGCTGAACCTCTGAACCTGTAAGCCAGACCTAATTAAATGTTGCTCTTATAAGAGTTGTCTTGGTCATGGTGTCTGTTCACAGCAATAAAACCCTAAGACACCAGACTTTCACGAGCCCAGTGACCAAAGGTTGAGAGGCCTTGAGTGACATCCTTTGGGCTGTGCCTCAGTCATTGCTTGGTTCCTCTTCTCTGCAATTAGAGCTTGTGGGGACTCTGCGATTAGGCCACAAGCTTGTGTTTGCTTCCGTGGTCAAATGAGTTGCTGAGGTATGGAGAAATTTCTAGAAGCCTTATGCAAACATGTGTTCATTAATGAGTACCTGCTTCATCAAAAGCACGCGGATTCTATTTAGAATGAGTAAGGAACTAAGAAAACAAGACCCGATAAATATCTATTGGGCGACTAGTGTACGTGGTGTTTAAAAGCAAGCACTTTTAACCTCGGTGGGGTTCAAGCTAAGCGCAGCTTAATGACCTTTGTCAAGTTCAAGCTAAGTAAGAACATTTAGTTTCTAGTCTAATCACGGAATATGCAATCCATTTAACTTCTCTGAATCTTTTTCCTTTCTCATCCATAAAACGAGATAATTATACATGCCTTGTCCTCAAAGTTGTCAGTAGGATCAAATGAGATAATGTCATAAAAGCCCTTTATAAATTAGAACATACTATATAAATGCAAACTATTATTATGCTTAATTCTAGTGACTACTGAATAATAAGCTGGTAGAACCAATAATCCTATTGTCCCCGACCAGTTCCACCCACTCTACCTTCTAGGCACCTCCACCTACTTCTGTCTATGATTTAGAGAAAGATGGGGAAGAGAACTCCACAGATGTTTTCCTAGTTAAGTTTCCCATCACAGATCATTGAAGACATAGCTAAAAGAAAAGAATGTGTAGTTGGGGTGCCTACTCTTTTTGTCACCTCCTAATCTTTTTCTTAATTTTATTATTATTTTTTTATTATTTTCCTTTATCCCAGTGTTCTGCATCCGAATTTATTGTTGTACCACACTATGGAAATACATTAGCAGGTTCTTTCAGTTCTAAAATTCTACAATTGTTTATGTTTATTGCTGGGCTTTGAACACATGTGGGCCAAGCACTCCACCGCTGCCCAGACAATTCTGCCTCCCCTCCTGCTCCCAAAAATGTCCTCAGCCTTGTGGTGATGTATATGATCTGTGCTGAGAAGGGACCGGAGACAAAAGGCAAAGTCACAAACACGGTGCTCTCAGAGAGCAGCTTCTGGGCTTCTCTGAGACCCTCCTTTTATCTCTGCTCTGGCTGGTCCAGAGATCCTCTAAGAAAGAAGTGAAAGCTAGTTTGGGAGGCTGAAGGAAATTTGAACTTACCTTATAATAAATTATAATAAATATAAAATAAATAAATAATATATATACTGCAGAGCTAATTATATATATATATATATATATATATATATATATATATATATATTATATATACACACACACATACAGCAATTCTGGTCCAAGTTCATTAGTTTAAGTCTCAGTCTCTTCACCTTTAAAATGGAACTTTATCTATTTTATAGGCTGTTGTAAGACATAAAAGAAACTTCTCTGGCATCATTATTTATAATGCAACAGATGTTGCTTCTAATTAAGGGCAGAACAGGTAATGGAGATTAATCCAGATTGAACGCCAGAGATAAAATCACAGTCACCCAAAGTCTAGAATTAGAACAGTTACCTGTCTTTCCTCACCCAGAGCAAGTTCTGCTATAGCTCACAGCAATTTTCCCTAAGACTTTATACTGAGTTAGTGTTTGTTTTATCTATCACATTTATTTATTTTGTATATTTGTGTGTTGTGGACATACATATGCCACAGTAAATACATGGAGGTCAAAGGAAAACTTGGAGAAGTTGGTTCTTTCCAGTCCCAGTACCAGGGATTGAACGCAGGTTGCTAGGCTTGGTCGCAAGCACCTCTATCTGCTAAGCCATCTCAATAGTCCTTGAGTTAGTTCATAAATACCACAGTTCTCAGATGACTTAGCATTGCATCCTTTAAAATAGCTTAGATGTCCATCACACAACTCCCAATATGTTTAGGGAACTCTTAACAGGAACCCGGAATTTAGAGTGGCTTTCTGCATCCGAGTCCAAAGCACAATTAACCAGTTCCCTCAGTGCATACCAGGTTGATTTCACCCTGCTGATAGAGACAGGAATAACACAGGCCAGCAGCAGGTGTTCCTACTGGCTGGAGATTTGAAGAGGATTAGCCAGGACAAGTCAGCTCACCACTCAGTGTAATTGCTTTTGGTGGTTTTGGGCTGCCTAGCTGAGTTCCTGTAGCACACTTGCCTCCCCACTCACATCTGCTTAACTTCACACATTCTCAACCTTTCCTGCTGATTCCCAAATCTCTATCCCCAATCTAGGGGTTTCTCCTAAGTCTAAGTTATTATCTGTGGTCTTCTGAGGTCATTTGGAGGTCCCACTGGGACCCCAAACTCACCAGCTACCAGGCTGATGTCCTCACCCATATATCCACACACTGGCTTCTACCCTGTGTTTGGTGCCTTCCACCCAGAGATCTCTATCTTAGTAAATAAAGCATCCTCCACCCATTCGTTTTAACAGCAGGTGGTTTTTGACATCTTCCTCCCACAGCTGCCCTCTCAGCAAGCCCAAGCCTTTCTACCTGCTAAGCGTCTCTGGAATCCACCTGCTCTCCACCCCTGCTTCTATTAGCTCAACTTCAGGCTGTGGTTATCTTTTGCCCGAATTATTGCAAGAGCCTCCGGACTGGTTGTCTTTTACTCAGCCCCAGCACCAATCTATGGTCCACAACACAAATGGTTCTGATGTAAAGTCTAACCAGGTCATTGTTCCCTGTAAAAAGAAATGTTTCGTTTCCAAGAGTTCAGAGAAGAAAATGCAAAGTCTCCTAAGCCTCCTGGGTTCTCAGCATCACCTTTCATTATTCCCCCCCGCCCCCCTTTTTTTTCACCGATGTTCTGATTCAACCTTGGGTACATGTTAAGGTCACTTGGAAAGTATTCAGACAGTCCTCAAGGCTGGGCTCTGTTGAAGATAAGTAAAACCCTCTGCACATGTCGCTGGCTTTACTGAAATACTTTCTCACGGTTTCTCTTCCTGTTACTTAGATGTCACACTGTCCTTCATCCCTCGACTGGGGCATTATGTTGTCCTCACTCTCCCAATCTTGGTGCTTTGTCCAGAAACGAATTTAAACATCCTCAAGTGAAAAAAAATTCCCCACAATTGGGTTTTGAAATGTGTCTGGTTGTGAGCCTAGCCTTTAACGGCTGAGCCATCTCTCCAGCCCTTGAAATGTGTCTGAAGAGAGCGAAGGACAGGGTCTCACCATTTAATGTGGATGAATCATAGAACCAGAGCCAGAGTACGTGGGCAGCTTCTTGGCTTGTGCCTCTCTTCCTCCAGGGCACCAGAATCTGAGAATAAAATTTAGAACATGGCTATGCTGTGCCTGTATGGGGAGGAAAGAATTAATTGCCTTCAAATGAATGGTAGCCATCAAAGAGGGTAGGGAGTCAGAGTGTCCTTCACTTTTTTGTCTACAGGACTTAGACTCAGCAACACTCTACTGTGGATTTGTGGATTCGGTGGTGACAATGACAGATCAGACCCAGGAGAATAATAAGCTGAAGTCAGCATGCAAAGGCCCAAGAAAAAAATGTCAGAGAGTGAAAACTGCTGATGACCAAGAGTGAGGACTTCAGATTGGGCTTTTCTGGAAGGCTCCTTGTTTATGTGGACTAGGAAAGGCGGGGTCAGCCATGCCACAATCTGAAAGAAGAGAATTCCCTACTCAAATAACCGCTGCTACAAAGGCCTACACAGAGGGATCCCAGGGGGAAGACACCCAAGGCAAAAACAGTGCAAACACTGAACAGCAGGAAGATGCAGAGAGGAAGGCAGACTAAGGACTCAGGTGAGCAAAGACTGGATCACGTGAAACTCATGGTCCACAATTTATTATTTGACTTTTGGTATGAAGGCAGCAGGGTTTAACTGGCAGGGAAGGGATCTGGTTTATGCATAGTCTGTTCATTTATAAATGGTATCTTAATTCTGTTATTGTGATGAACTAGAGAAGGAAAATGGGGCCTCTTGAAGAAATAAACAAGTGGTTGCTTGGCCTGACTTAATTTGGATTGATCGAATCTTATGTTAAATGTGTTTTCCAAGAGTCCACTCCCAAAGTTTCAGAGTCTGAAGAGTTGGCTCCCATGGCTGGTGTTGAGGAAATCCAAAAGAAGTAAGGAGTAAACCACTAATTATGGAGGAGAGAGTGTGTGTGTGTGTTTATCCTTTCCCCTAAAAACCAGGAAACTAAAGAAATATACTCATTGGAATCCCTCTCTGATGACATGGTAAATTCTGCTCCTTTCCCCAAGGCACCTGCAGTCCCTTTCGTAGTGTTCTTCCAAAGGAGTAACAAGTTAACCCCTTTCTAGTTTCCTGAAGTGATTATCCAAAACTTTGGGTCCTGTCCGATTTTTCTATCCTGGTTGTTGGCTTTGTTTTCCTTCTCTGCCTCTCCACGGAGCCCTGGAGATAGCAATTGTTTGCCTAGCTCTACAATTCTACCAGCCTTTGGATTGTCCCTCTGTGACTTCTGTCCTCTACCTCACTCATTTCTACCACATTTCGCCTGGACAATATTCTGAGTGACAGAGGAGGGATTTAACTACAGTAGCCCATAGCTATTCCTCTGCTTCCCAGGCAACTACTACCCAGCTCCCCAAACCCGGGGCAATGACAGAATGTGCCTGGTCCAGCCTGGCTTCTATAAATAACCCATCATAAAGTTACCAAAGGAAATTTTGATGACTCAGAGCACAGAGCCAGGCTTTCCTGTCTCTTGCTTCAGTGCCGGTTGCCATGACATTGTGTTGAAAGTCACATATACGAGTGGTTTGCATTGAGTGAGAACATGTTATGGACCTGGCTCCATACAAGGATCCCAGTAACCCCAGAGGTTTATAATCTTTTTACAGTACAGGGTTTGTCATCATTTTTATTGTCTAGGCTCTGTGGAGTTGAGTTTCCCATTTGATGAAAGTAATAGAGATGAGCTTCTAGCTGAGTTGGCCTGGCTCCAAAGCCTCTAGGGACTTAACTACAGCTTGCTTATCCTGGATTTAGCTGTCACATCTCTCCTTCTATGAGTTCATTGCCTGATATAATTCTTTCAAGATCATAATTGCAAAAGATTATCCACTGTGAACTTAATGGTAGCTACTACTGACTGTCAACATGACAGAATCTGGAATCACCTCGCAGCCAGGACTCTGGGTATGCCTTTCAGGGATTATCTAGATTAGATAATTGAAGTGGGGAGAGCCACTTTAACTCCAGGTGACATCATGGCATCAGCTAGGGGCCTGGACTGAAGGACAAAGAGAAAGTAACCTGAGCACAAGTTCTCGTCACACGTTCCTTCTTGACTCAAGATGCAATTTGACTCCTCAAGCTTCTGCTGATGACTTCCGCACTATGGCAGTCCTATGTACCTTCAAACAGTGAGCCAAAATAGTCCATTCTCCTTTAAGTCACTTTGATCAGAGGATTTTATAACAGCATTAGGGACAGTAACTAATATGAACTTGATTATCCATGCTGAGATAGTCTTCTTCTGAGAATATGTGGCAGAAGGAGGGTCTAGTTGATGACAGACCCAAAGTGCTGGGTTTCAATTCAAGCAATCTTATTTCCTCTTCTCAATGAATAGACGTCTAAATATCACATGTGGAATTGTTAATTTTGGAGTTGTATGGACTGCTCCCAATATTTAACTATTATATTTAACTATTTAACTTAAAAAATGCACTTGTTTTCCCATCAGGAAATAAGAAAGACGTTAAGGTTACAGGGGGGAAATGGAGGCATTTCGTGGCCCCCGCAGACAGAGAACATCTGTGGAAGCTGCGTCAGAGGGGATCCAGTGCGCCTGTCAGAGCGTTAGGATTTGAGCTTCAGCCTTTAGAACTCAGGATCTTGAAACACATAAGTGATTCCTGTCCTTTGGACTGTAAGCTTTATGTAGGAATCTTGGAAACAGTTGACACAAGACTGAATTAATTGGAACAGGACTGAATTAAAACCGGCTTTTGGGGATTATGGACCACTCCAAAGTGTGTGGGTTGCTAGAAACCCTCCTAGCTTTGCTTTCATTGAATTTGAGGATCCCCAAGGTGCTGGGGGCTTTTTGTTTGTTTTCTCTCTCTCTCTCTCTCTCTCTGTGTGTGTGTGTGTG
Organism: Micromys minutus; assembly: GCF_963924665.1. Classification (NCBI taxonomy): domain Eukaryota; kingdom Metazoa; phylum Chordata; class Mammalia; order Rodentia; family Muridae; genus Micromys; species Micromys minutus. The sequence continues at coordinate 16,770,615 of NC_137953.1, forward strand.
TGTGTGTACATTTGTGGAGGTCAGAGGACAACCCATGTGGGATGCTGGAATACAACTCAGGTTGGCAGAGTTGGCAGCAAGTACCTTTACCTGCTAAGCCATCTTGCTAACCCTTTAATGTCATATTTAAACTGTTTTAATAATATTCACAATTTAAAATTTTGAAGTTTTAAAAATATACATAGATCTTGTCTATTGTGTTTTATAAAAATAGAGAGAGAGAAGGAATATGTTTGGTGAATGTGTAATCAGGTGTGGGGGAAGGGGTGCCTCTGCAGGCCCATACTGACACAGCTCTTCCTCCTGAGGGACCAGCCACATGATGGTATAGTATAGAGTTTATTCAGGGCACGGGGAGGGAAGCTGAAGGGGTAGAGACAGAGAAAGGCAGAGAGAGAGAGAGAGAAAGAGAGAGAGGGGGGGGAACACAGAGAGAGAAACAGAGAAAGAGAAACAGAGAATAGGAAAGTAGAGGCTGCCCATGAGCCCTTAGAGGGGGGGGGAGGGGAATGGGAAGAGAGGGGAGGCAGGAGCAAGAGCTTTGCTGAGATCTGAGAATGGGGGGTAGGGGAAGTGAGAAGTCCTGGCCTACCTCCCTCTTGGGGTGATTACCTTAGGAGGAGGCCTCCACCTCGGCACAGATCTCCAAGAAGGAGAAGCTTTTCCCAAAGTTGGAGCAGGTCACTTTCTAGAGATAGGAGACGAGAAAGGTTAGTGTTTAGTGAGAGAAATCACAAAGAGTCTCTAGATCCTTCTCAAGTTCTCATAAATCAAATGAAAGGAAACAGAAGACCAGTTAGCCAAAGAAGTGGTGTACAGAAAACAATTTCATTTGACAGGAGTATGTACAAGATATTAAAGTTTCGTTTGAGACTTCATAAGCTTGGTGCAATTTTAAGATGTTTTAGCTGTTCGGATTTGTCTCTCAGAACATGACAAAAGAGTGTAATTCTCTATGGTTTCAAATGGATCCTATAGGCATGTGATATCAAGAATTGTTACTTTACAATGTTCCCTTAAGCAAGATTGAATTTGCTTTGAACTTCAGTTTTTCATAGACTGTTCAAGCCCAGTTGATGTGTGATGTCCTAAAGACATAGAAACAACTAGCGGAGATTAACTAAAGCTCCCATTTCTCCAGAAGCTGAAACACAGTGTGGTACCTTGGGTGAATTAATAAGCAGTCTTTCAAAGCTGCTGTGAACACAAGCCAACAGCTAAAAGGTAGGAACGGCGCTCTGAAGATTTTCAAAGCGGTTCCTTCCTGGTTGTTAATCTGTTGTAACATCTTTATTTGGAAATGTAAAAACTAAGATAACCGCTGTCTTATTAGTTTAAGAGTACATTGTAGAGTTGAACTTTTGAGTTGCTGTGCAAGACTTGTTTTTATGTTGGTGAGAATCCTTGGGATTCGAGTTTTGGTTGCAGATTGTTGTTTAACTTGAAAGCCTGTTTTTCCTTGCACACAAATCTGTGAGCTTGGTGTCAAGTCCTGGTATAACATTCCTATTGGAAGCCATACTTACATTTTCTTGTGAAGTGCTTTCAAATGAATAACACACTGGCATAACTGTGTAGTAGTCAGTTGAGCAAACCCACCGCTGCCATTGTTCTTACCCCTGGGAAAGCAGCTACTACCCAGTTCGCCCAGTAAGTAAGTTGGTAAGAAACACAACTGAGATGAGGTTGTTTTCTCCCCTTTGCTTGTCACCTGTGAGAGTTAGTTAGTTTTTAGGAGTTGAAGCCAGTTCAGTATGGTGGCAGTGAGGACTAACTTTCTAAAGTAAGCACCGGTATGGTGTATTGTCACTCTTTAAGTTGCCCATAGAAAAAGTGGCTTTGATCTTCAGCATTGAAAGCATTCAACGGAAGTTTTTAAATGGATTTCATTTTATGACTTGAGGGGTTTGCATAGGGTTCCAAATTGACCCACCATGAGGTAAGATCCACAGTATGGTTAAATGTAATGCTGCACAGTTGAATACGTTTACCCCTTCCCTTAGGAATCTGGAGGAGTTGTGGTCTCAGGGTTTTTGTTTTGTTTTCCTGCGTGTGATTAGATCAAATTACAATGCAACAGTCTCATGGCTTTAAGTTCTCTTAAATGTGCTCTTTTGAGATAGTTTTCTGGATTCTACTGTACTGACTTTGATTTTTAAAGATGCCATTGTACTAAATTCAATCTGTAAGCTTATAAATGCCCCCCCCCCCCATTATTTGGTATCTTCAAACAATAAATCTCATCAAGAAAGGGGGAAAAATGAAAATCAAAGAACCATGGAATGGGGAAAGTTCCTTTAGATTGCTTTAAGCGAGCTGATAAGTTACTTGTGTGGAAGCTCAGATCTGACCGTAGTTACATACTCCTGTAGGTTGCAGATCCTTCTTCCTCCCCACCCCACTCCACCCCCAAGACAGGGTGATCTTTGTGATCTACAGAGATCACTCCACAAATCAGGCTGATCTCAAACTGATAGAGATCCACCTGCCTCTGCCTCCCAAGTGCTGGGATTAAAACCACCACTTCCTGGTTTCTTCTTATTGTGAATTCCTAATTGGTTAAAGGTTGACCTCTGTGTCTGCAGAGGTCACACGTGTGCTGAACAAGAGATAGAACTTAGGGATGCTAGCTAGTTTCAGTGACAGATTGGATTACATTAGATAAGGCATCTCCCACATTTTAAAATATTGCTCTGTCTGTCTTAAGAGTTTATTGCTGTGAACAGACACAATGATTAAGGCAACTCCTATAAAGGACAATATTTAATGGGGGGAGTCTTACATTTCAAAGGTTTAGTCCATTACTGTCATGGCAGGAAACATGATAAAGAGCAGGCAAGCATGGTGATGAAGGAGCTGATAATTCTACATTTTGATCCAAAACCGCAGAAGGAGATTGTGTCTCATAATAGGACAAACAAAAAGCAAGGGCAGGCCTATTGCAGCAATCCCCAGTACCTGGTACCAAGTTCTGTCTTAGTTAGGGTTTTATTGCTATGAAAAGACACCACGACCATGGCAACTGTGGTAGTTTGAATAGATATAGCCCCATAGATACATGTGTTTGAATGCTTAACTCATAGGGAGTTTTGCTATTAGAAGATAGGTGTGGCCAGTGGGCGGAGCCTTGTTGGGGGAGGTGTGGCCTTGTTGGGGGAGGTGTGGTCTTGTTGGGGGAGGTGTGGCCTTGTAGGAGGAAGTGTGTTGTTGTGGAGGTGAGGCTTTGAGGTCTTCTATGTTCAAGCTATGCCCAGTGTGGCACACAGTATTTTCTTATTGCCTGCAGATCAAGATGTAGAACTCTCAGCTCCTTCTCCAGCATCATGTCTGCCTGTGTGCTGTCATGCTCCTTACCATGAAGATAATGGACTAAACCTCTGAAACTGTAAGTCAACCCCAATTAAATATTTTCTGTTATAAGAGTTGCCATGGTCATGGTGTCCCTTCACAGCAATAAAACCCTATAAAAGCAACTCTTATAAAATTATAAAAACATGTAATTAGGGCTGGCCAATAGTTTCAGAGGTTTAGTCCATTATCATTGTTGGCATTAGGATAGCCCCCTCCCCCAGCAATGGCTCCACCCACAGGTGACAGGAACCTAGCACATCAATTGCCATGGAAACAGCCAAAGCATTCCCAGAAGACATCAGTTCTAAATCCCATCTCCATCTGGGAGCAAGTGACGTCACTACCCCTACAAAAGACGGAAACCCTTCCTCCTCTCTCTCTTTCCTCTTCCTCTCTTCGCCCGGCCTTGACCCCTGCCCTATCCCGCTCTATTAAACCTCTCCACGTGGAACCGTGTTTGGTGTGGTCTGTCTGGGCCTAGGCGAGAAATCTAATTTACAACAATCATGGCAAGAAGCATGCGGTACTAGAGAAGGAGCTGAGAGTTCTACATCCTGTTCTCCAGGAAAAAAGAAGTGAACTGGCTTGACCCCACCCCACAGTAATGCACCTCCTCCAACAAAGCCACACCCACTCCAACAAAACCACACCTCCTCTAACAAAGCCACACCCACTCTAACAGTGCCACACCTCCTCCAACAAAGCCACACCTATTTCAACAAGACCACACCTCCTCTAACAAAGCCACACCCACTCTAACAGTGCCACACCTCCTCCAACAAAGCCACACCTACTCTAACAGTGCCACACCTCCTCCAACAGTGCCACACCTCCTCCAACAAAGCCACACCTCCTCTAACAAAGCCACACCTACTCTAACAGTGCCACACCTCCTCCAACAAAGCCACACCTATTTCAACAAGACCATACCTCTGAATAGCGCTGCTCACTATGGGCCTATTTTTATTTAAACAGCCACATTCCACCTCTTGGTCCCCATAGGTTCATAGACATACCAGAATGTAATATTTGCATTTATTCCAACTTCATACATCCCGATCACAGTCTCAATCCCGTTTAAAATTAGTTCAAAGTATCTTCTGAGATTCATGCAATCTCATAACTCTAATTTCCCATTTAAAAAAATCAAGAAGCAGATCACATACTTTCGACATGTACTGGCATAGGAGATACAGTGCCATTCCACATCGGAGGAAAGGGAGCACAGTGAGGAACCATTCCAAAATAAGACCAAAACCAGCTGGGCAAACTCTGCATCTCCATGTCTGATGTCAAAGTGCTCTTCAGATCTCCACCTCCTTTCAGCTTTGTTGACTATAACATACTTTTCCTTCTCAGGCTGGTTCTACTCCGTTAGGACCTTTCCTCGGCACATATCCTATCACTCCTCCATCTTCAGCATCTTGGGGTCTCCAAAGCAATTTAAGCTTCCCCTTCACGGCTTCACACACTGGCCTGTCTAGGCCTCCATGCAGACACCCTGACACGGGCCTCAGCAGCATTCCCTAGTTGAGGAGGAGGATTCCAGAAGCCCTGTCTTCTATCTCTGACTCTAAAGCCAGAGCCACGGGGCTGAAGCTGCCAAGTTCTGCTGCCTGCCTGGGCTGGAACACGCTTCCCCTTGTTCAATGACATCTTCACCAGCTTTCTGTTTTCAATGGTTGCTTTCTCTGCCTAAAGTTGGCTCCTCTGAAACTTGATCTGTGGATTTGGCTGGCTTCGAACTCGGAGATCTCCCTGCTTCTGCCTCCAGAGTGCTGGGTTTAGAGGAATGCGCCATCACACTTGGCTCTAAGCTTTTCTTTAATTCCCTTTCACAAATTGGAAGCTTACCTGGGTGGGACCTTGTCTCAAGGTCACCACTCCCCTTATTCCATTCAACCGCAGGGTTTTCTGTCATCAATTTCCACTTCCCTGTGCCCCCTTCCTCCTAAAATGGTACATTTTTAATTTTTTCTTGCTCAGCTACTTTTCATCATAAAACTGAATAAACACATCTACTAATAACCAAGCAGCACAGCCAATACGAGGTTATATGGAAATTTCCACTGCTAAAGCTGCTGATCGAGAATTCTCCAGTTAAACCACAGGCAGATCATTTGGACAATGGCAAAAAGCACTCAAGTTCAATGTTTAAAGTTTTCAGCAGAAAAAATTAAATTAAGTTAAAAGGGGGAGAGGGGCTGGAGAGGTGGCTCAGAAGAGCACTGAGTGCTCTTCCAGAGGTCCTGAGTTCAATTCCCAGCAACCACATGGTGGCTCACAACCATCTGTAGTGGGATTTGATGCCCTCTTCTGGTGTGTCTGAAGACAGCCACAGTGTACTCATACACAAAATAAGTAAATAAATTTTAAAAAGAAAAAAAAAAATACTGAAGTTTTACATTAGATATCCCACTGGTATCATCTTTGTATAATTGTCTTAGGGTTTACTGCTGTGAACCCTAAGCAACTCTTATAAGGAGAACATTGAACTGGAGCTGGCTTATAGGTTAAGAGGCTTAGTTCATTATCATCAAGGCAGGAACATGGCAGCATCCAGGCAGGCATGGTGCAGGAGGAGCTGAGAGTTCTACATCTCCATCTGAAGGCTACTAGCAGAATAGTGATTTGCAAGCAGCTAGGATGAGGGTCTTAAAGCCTACACCCACAGCACCATACCTACTCCAAATAAGTCACACCCACTCCAACAGGGCCACACCTTCTAATAGCGCCACTCCTCGGCCCCCATAGGTTTGTTCAAATGTATCAGTTGGGGGGGGGGCATATCTAAACATACCATAAAACAAAATACATTTAGTCCAAGTTCAAAAGTCATAGACTATAGCAGTCTTGACAATGTTAAGCATTCAAAATTCAGTCTTTTCTGAGATTTATCCAGTCACTTAACAGTAATCCCCAAAGCAAAACAGGTAACCAGCTGGGCAAACTCCAAACTCTTTATCTCCATGTCTGACATCAATGCAGTCTTCAGATATTCCACTTCTTTTTCATCTTTGTTGACTAAAACAAACTTCTTTCTCCTGGGCTGATTCCACTCTGTTAGCAGCTTTCCTCAGCAGATAGCCCATGGCTCTGGCATCTCGAACATCCTGGGGTCTCCAAGGCAGTTCAATGTTACAGCTTCTTGTTTCAATGTCTGGGATCCACACGTGATCTTCTGGGCTCCTCCAAAGGGCTGGCGTCACTTCTCCAGCTCTGCCCTCTGTAGCACTCTAAGCTCAGGTTGATCCACTACACTGCTATTCTTGGTGACCATCACCCGGTACTGGCATCTCCAATATGCTGGGGTCTTCCACTGCAACTAGGCTTCACCAATAACCTCTCATAAGCCTCAAACCCTATGCATGACCCCCTCAGTCCTTGCCATCAACTGCAACTGAGGTTGTATCTTCACCAATGGCCTTCCACGGCCTCTCACATGTTGGCTTTACCCAGAAAATGTGTGAATGTGTGTGTGTGTGCGTGTGGGTATGTGTGTGTTCTTTTTCATGGATCAGCTATAAGTGAAATTTATTAGACCTCCTTTGTTTTAAAAATCATGCAAATTGCAGATAGGCTCCCCACTGCTTAAGTACATTTAATGTGATGTTTAATAGCAACGGCTGAGAGAAGTCCTGGACCCCTGCAATTTAATTAACTATCCTGACCTGAGCAGTCACCTGCCTCCACTGCCTCCTCAGGGAGATGAGATGGAGAAAGTGTTGGCTCTTCCTTCCCTCCTTCTCCTTCTTTCTTTCATTTGTCCTTCTTCATTTCTTCCTTCCTTCCAGAAATACTTTTTAATCTTCTGCAATGTATAACTTCTAAAAATATACACTGCAATGAGAGAAAAAAAAAAGTCATTTTCTTGATTTATAACTATCTAGTTAGGTGGAACAGATTACCTGTCTCTTTACTTCTGTGTTTATCTCTGTGTCCCTTTCTGTCTCCATGTGCATGTGTATCCAGTGGAATCTTCAGATTTCACTCTAAATGAGTTGGGAAGACACTGGAAGTGTTCTGTAGACATGTACAAACATGATCTAAACTATGCTGGGAAAATATACTTTTTAGGTTGTTTTCATCTATGGGCTCAATGTGTGTTTAAGGATTGACATCCCAGACACACGAGAAGATTGGTATGAATGTGTGAGGCAGTGATTGGGCAGAGCCTCTCACAGTGTCTGGTGACTTGTCTTGTTTTTCCACTTGGGAAGCTGCTACTCTATCACTAAGGCTTTGTCCTGACAATGATATAACATCTGTCCAAAGGCTGATGCAATGGGGAAGGAAACCTAAGCTTTCTTTAGCATATGCCCAATCTGAACAAACTTAGTCCAAATACAAAATAAAATGAAGTAGTATGTTTTGCGGATGAAAATATAGAAGCTTGACACTAAAACAGATCTTTTACCTTCACCCAGTCTTTTCATGGTGCCTAGAGGTAATTATAAGTCAAGGATAAGGTAATACAAATGTGAATTTTAACCTCAGATGTTTATAGCAGGCCTTATTCTTCCATTTTGATGTGCTGTGATATTTAGGATCAGATTAACTAACGAGTTACCCAAGTACTCTAGCATTTGATGCTCTAAGACCAACATCCAGCTCAATTGCCAACTCTCTGTGTGACTGAGCAAAGCACTGATCACTCTGCCTTGCATTTACCACCTGTACATTAGGGATGATAGTGGTAACCATTTCTCTGTGTTTCTGTGAACTGGAATGGGGTAAAACATTGTCTTAGTTTGGGCTTTATTCCCATGAAGAGACACTGGAACCATAACAGCTCTTATAAAGGAAAACATTTCTTGGGGCTGGCCTACAGTTTTAGAGGTTTAGTCCATTAGCATTGTGGTGAGAAGCATAACATGCCGGCAGATATGGTTTTGGAGGAACTGGAAGTTATATATCTTGACTCAAAGGCAGCCAGGAGGAGAGCATCCTCCACACTGACTGGAGCTTGAGCATAGGACTTCAAAGCCCACCCTCACATTGATGCACTTCCTCCAACAAGGCCACACCTTCTCCAACAAGGCTATACTTCCTAATAGTGCCAATTCTCATGGGCCAAGAGTATTCAAACCACCACACCCCCTAATAGTGCCACTTTCCATGGGCTGAGTATATTCAAATCAGCACATTCTACTACCTGGCCTCCACAGACTTGTTCAAACATATGAGGGCCATACATAGCTATAACATAACCCAAAATATATTTAGTCCAACTTCAGAAATCCCCATAGTCTGTCACAGTCTCAACAATGTTAAAAGTCCAAAGTTCCAAGTCTTTTCTGTGATTCATGCAATTTCTTAACTATAGTCTCTGATAAAATCAAAATCAAAAGAGCAGATCACATTCTTCCAACATCACAGGATATACATTACCATTTCAAAATGGAGGGAAGAGAGCACAGTGAGGTAATACTGGACCAAAGCAAGACCGAAAACCATCTCCATGTTTAATGTCAAAAATGCTTTTAAGATCTCCAACTCTTTTCAGCTTTTTTTAAAAGAAACTGCAACACAATTCTTTCTCTTAGACTGTTTTTATTCCCAGTTAGCGGCTTTCCTCAGCATATATTCTACAGCTCTGGCAACTCGAACATTTAGGGTCTCCAAGGCAACTTCAACTTTACTGATTCTTGTTTCAGTGTCTGAGATCCACACATAATTTTCTGGCCTCCTCCAAAAGGCGTGGATCACTTCTCCAGCTCTGCTCTCTGGGACACTCTAGGCTCTAGCTGACTCCATGCTGCTGCTGTTCTTGGTGATCATTTCATGGCTCTGGCATCCCAAATATGCTGGGATCTTCCATAGCAACTTGAATGCACTTTTACCAATAACCTCTCATAGGCTCTCTTCATGGTGCCATACCTCAACTTCTTTGGTCCTGGGCCTTCAACTGGCACTGAGTCTGGACCTTCAGCCATAGTCTTTCCTGGCCTCTCACAGTGCCAAGCCTCAGCTACTCTCCATGACTTCTTCATGCCTTCAAAATCAGTACCACCTGGGTAATTACCCTTATGCATTACCAAGTCTGGCTGCCAGCATAAAGTCTATCTCTAGAACGAATCTTCCTGGTGCTCTCAGAAAACACTTCCCAGATTTCACCTCAGTGATGCTGGTCTCTTCACTATTGACCATCACTATTCTCTTAGCTCCAGCTAACCAACATCAACTTTCCCAGTAGCCCCTTCTATTCCTGACTCTAATGCTAGAACTCCATGACTGAAGCTGCAAAGTACTACTGCTTGCTGGGGCTGGAACGCAGCCCTCTTGTTTAAATTAATTACATTATCACCAGCTTTCTGTGTTTGATGATTTCCTTCACTACCTAAGCTTGGCTGTCCTAGAACTTGCTCTGTAAAATGACTTTGAACACAGAGAGCTGCATACCTCTGTCTTCTGGGTTCTGGGATTAAAGGCATGTACCACCATGCCTAAACCTAAGCTTTTCTTTACCAGGAACTTGTTCTGTTTTAGTCTGGCCTGGAAATCTGAGATTTGCTTGCCTAAGCTTTTCTTCAGTTCCTTTTCAGAAGATATTAATAAGTTTGGTCATTATCCCTCAAGATCCAAATCAAAGTGTATGCCATCCCACATCAATATCCAAATAAAAAGCCTGTATCTTCCAGCCTTATGATCAGGATCACAGGTGTACTCTCCATTTTTACATTGTATTTCATTCCAGATTCAAGTTGACAACTGAGAATAGCCATCACAATCCATCCCCTGTCAATCTGACACACAATCACATCTCCTTATGTGCAAATGAAAACAATAACCAGGTCATAATAATGCCTACCATGATAAAACTCTTCCTTGTTCATCTATAAACACATGAACAAGAATCTTAGCTAGGTGGGAGTCTTAAGCATTAAGAAAGGGTTACTAGGACAATTGATGCTGGTAGGCTGGAGCTAAGATGTAAAAACTTCCACTGCTTTACTAACCCAAAGTCCCAAAGTTTACATTCCTCTTAACAAAATGATAGTCAGGCCTATCACAGAAATTCCCCAATCCATTGTACTTTGAGTATTATTGCTGTGAAGGGACACCATGACCAAGACAATGCTTATAAAGGAAAAAATTTAAATGGGCCTGACTTACAGTTTCAAAGGTTTAGTCCATTATTATGGCCAGAAATATGGAACTGTGTATGTAGACATAGTGTAAGGAAGTAATAAATCTATATCTTGATCCAAAGGCAGTCAGGAGGAGACTGGAATTCCACACTGAGTGGAACTTAAGCCTAGAAGATCTCAAAGCCCTCCCCCATATTGACACACTTCCTCTAAGAAGTTCATACCTCCTAACATTTCACATACTTCCTATGGGCCAACCGTATTCAAACCACCACAGAAAGTACATTCCTTATCAAAAACAAATATGTTATTTGCATAGTTGTGTAAACTAGAAGAGCTTTGAAGAATGGAACAGAAATGAGATGCTTGTAGGAGAAAGCAAGGGGTGAGTAATGCTACTGTGCAGAAGAAGACGCAGGTCAAGTGAAAACTATGAACACCTTGGAAAGGAGAAGAAACCTTTCATGTTCAGATCGAGGAGACATAGACAGAAAGGAACTTGAAGAGATGTAAAGATATGATCTGCCTGCTCCTCTGTCTTTCCAGAGGCTCCTTCTAACAAAGCAGTGCCTTCAGATACCCGGCATAGCCCAGGTCTGTGGTTCTCTGAAGGAAGGTTGTTTCCATGTTTGCTGACTGTACCCCACACTGTGCCTACCCAATGAAACTTGGTAGAAAGGTGAGGAATAGACTCACCAGTATTAAGAGGGCTTTTGGGGTTTATTCATCCACCCCCCCCCCCCCCCAGTGAACAGACCTTTCTCAGAGATATTAAGACTTGCTTACTGTTGCGTAGTTAACAACATCACAGCTGCCATACCTAATCTTCTTTATTTCCTAAATTAGCAATGGTTTGACCTTCTCTATCTGATTCTACCAATAAGTGGATTAAGAGGTAAAGATCCGATAATCAAAAAGTGCCATAAGAGACTTTTCTTAGTGGTTGGTTGTCCAAGATCAGAAACATAATGTGAAACACTCTTTCTGTATGTTTTGCCTATGTTTATCTCCCTGTGTGCCTGTTGCCTGGAGACTAAAAGGGGGCATCAAATCCCCTGGAACTGAAGTTACAGATGGTTGTGAATTTCCATGCAGATGCTGGGAATTGGACCCAGATCCTTTGGTGGTGCAGCCAGTGTTCTAAACTGCTGAGTCTTCTCTCTAAAACTTTTTTTTTTTCATTTCTTCTTCTTCTTCTTCTTCTTCTTCTTCTTCTTCTTCTTCTTCTTCTTCTTCTTCTTCTTCTTCTTCTTCTTCTTCTTCTTCTCTCTCTCTCTCTCTCTCTCTCTCTCTCTCTCTCTCTCTCTCTCTCTCTCTCTCTCACACACACACACACACACATTCTGGTCTTTCTATTTTTCCTAGCAGTCCTGGAACTTAAGGAAGTTCTACTGTCACAGCCTCCCAAGAGTTGGGATCTCAGGCATATGTCACCTTGCCATACCACACATATTTTACTTTAGTGCTCACTGCATTATGGTGTCTGGCGCTCCAGGTTTTTTTTTGTTTGTTTGTTTGGTTGGTTGGTTGGTTTGTTTTTTGTTTTTGTTTATTTGTTTTTGTCTTGATTATTTTTTTAAAAGTCCTCTTGAATTCAGCTTTTCAAAAAATTGGCATAAAACGAGGACCAAATATCTCTGATTTCCTTATCCTTCATTTAATCATTCAATAAAAGTACTGAGCACTTCCTATGTCACAGACACCAAGGCCATAGGAATCCATAATAGATAGACTTCATGTCCTTAGCCTAATGAAACTTCTAGTCTACAGGGAAAAGCCTGAGATTGTAATTAAACAAGTAGGAAAGCAAGAGAATTTCAGACAAGGCTGCATGCTGAGATGAAAATGCCATCCAGTGTAATAAGAATGAACCAAGAGAAGCAGACATCCATCAATTTCGGGTTGTCTGAGGAGGTGTTACTTGGGATGAGCCTAAACAACCAGAAAGACCTGGCCACTAACAATTCAAGAAAAGCATTTCCAAAGAGTGTAATGGTTGTTAAAAATATGCTGAGTCAGGTTTTTAAAAACTGTTTCTATTTTGTGTATGTGTGTGTCTGTCTAGTGTATTCCACATGTGTGGAAGTGCCTGCCGAATCTAGAGGAAGATGTGGGATCCCCTAGAACAGAAGTTATAAATGGTTATGAGCCAACCACGTGAATGCAAACATATCAGCTTAGATCCTCTTTAAGAGTCCAGCTCTGAAATACACATTATTTATCTTGTTTAAAATCCAAAATTCCAGGTTCAGTTCTAAATACCGAGAATAAATGAGATAAAAAAAAAAAAAACAAAAAACAAAAACCGTTTAACTTAAGGCATTCACAGAGGGTTCAAACGATCTACTGAGGCTCATCTTCAGCAGTATGGAGCCAAACAGAGTTGGACAACATGAGGATTTCAAAGAATATAGCAAGAGAAACATAGGAGTGTACACAAGACAGAAACAAAAAATTCACAGAAGTGTTTGCATTAAGTTATCTGTGATAAAAAGTAGCACTAATTCTTTCCTAATTTTGAAGGTGAGGCCCTTTCTGAAGATAGTGCCAGTTTATGTAAAGAATTTACAGGTGGATCGAATTGTCGTCACTGGCCCATCAATTAAACTGTCAATTTTCAGACAACAGGGATGGGAGTTGCTCCACAAGAAACTTTTCAAACAGGTCCACTTTAACTGTATCTCCCCTCCACCACACTACCTCTGGTGGGTGACAGGCTAACAGAAAGGTTAAAATATTAATAAAAAGCTATTAAAAATAAGATTTCAAAAATTAGAGTTATACTGATGACCAAAGTTTGACTTCCCAAAATAAAGAAAGAAGCCATGGCTTGACTCCTGAAAGTTGTCCTCTAGCCTACATACAAGTACCGTGGTACATGAGTACACACACACACACACACACACACACACACACACACACATTAATGATAATAATTAATCCATAATTTTAAAATAGGAAATAATCTAAATGTTCGCCAACTAATGAAGTATATACCTATAAGACAGAATACTGTTTGGCGGCAGGAACCTAATACGGATGCTCCTCAGAGGCTCTGCCAGAGCCATACTGATACAGAGGAGGATGCTTGCAGCTAACCATCAGACTGAACACGAGGACCCCAATGAAGGAGCTAGAGAAAGGACTGAGGTAGCTGAAAGGATCTAAAACCCCATGGGAAGAACAAAATGATCAACCAACCAAACCCTTCACAGCTCCCAGGAACTAAAACACTAACCAATGATTAGTGATGTGAACCATGGTTCACACGGAGAGAACCATGCATGGCTCCAGGTGCATATGCAGCAGAGGATAGCATTCTCTGGCATCAATGGGAGGAGAGGCCTTTGGTCCAGCAAAGACTCATTCTCTCAGTGTAGGGGAACACCAAGGTACTGAGGTGGGAGAGAGTAGTTTGGAGAGGGAGTACCTGTAAATAATACCTTAATAAAACTACTAAAAAGCAGGGCTAGAGAAACGGTTCAGAGACTAGGAACATTTACAGTGTACTACCTAGCATACACACAGTAGCTCACAAACATCTGTAACTCTAGTTCTAGAGGACCCATTGTCGTATTCTATGCAAGTACCAGGCACACATGTAGGGCACAGATACAAGCAGCTAAAATATCCATATGTGTAACTTGTATTTCATAGACTGATGGTTCAGCAATTAAGAGTACTGGCTGCTCTTCCAGAGGGCCTGAGTTCGATTCCCAGCACCCACATGTCTCATAAATGTCTGGAGCTCTAGTTCCAAGAGATCTGATGCATTCTTCTAGCCTCTGTGATACACAGACATCATCAATGCAGGCAAAACACTCACAAATAATAATAAAAAATGGAACCCTTTTAAATATTTTTTAAAAACTGCTAAAAATCTATGTGTAAACACATGCAAGTAGAAGAAATTCAAATAATACAAATGGATGCTTCAGAGCTGAGCATTGCAAATGGTGGTTTTATTTTGTTGGAAAGAGAAAGAAAGTGTCTTACAAACATCTGGTAAGAAATGCACTATGGAGTTAATGAAATGAACTCCATTAATTCCACTAGGAATTCTAGTCACAAAATAAAATTGTATAATTCGTGCCCACTTGAGACTGGTTTGATCTTCTCAAGGATCATCTAGATGTGGTATGTGTGTGTCATTTTTAGTTGCCAAAATTCTTATTAGGTGGAAGGTTCTATATTTGACTCAGCACTGGGGGTAGGTGGTAGAAGAATCCCTATGCCGATGAAACCAGAAATGTATTGTGCAGTGGAGGGGCTCACAGGTACCTGCCACATGGTTTCTGACAGCGATCCTAGAAAGAAGGGGCTTTGTACTCAAGGGAGATGAGTTTTGGCTCCTGTGATGGTTTGTATATGCTTGGCCCAGGAAGTGGCACTATTAGGAAGTATGGCTTTGTTGGAGTAGGTGTGCCACTGTGGGTGTGGGCCTAAGACCCTTACCCTAGCTGCCTGGACGTCAGTATTCCACGAGTAGCCTTCAGATGAAGCTGTAGAACTCTCAGCTCTGCCTGCCTTATGCCTGCCTAGATGCTGCCATGCTCCCACCTTGATGATAATAGACTGAACCTCTGAAGCTATAAGCCAGCCCAATTACATGTTGTCCTTTATAAGACTTGTCTTGGTCATGGCATTTGTGCACAGCAGTACAACCCTAACTAAGACAGCTTGTGTTTTAGGTTTGGTGTTCGTTTTCTTCCCTAGATTCCACACTACTTATAGTTGGCTATTTGTATCCTGTCCCATCTGTATCCTGTTCCATATTCAACTAACCATGCATCAAAACAGTAGTAAGGGACTAGAGAGATGGGTCAGCTGGCAAAGGTGATTGCTATCAATACTGATAACCTGATTACAGTTCCAGGGACCCACTTGGTGGAAGGGAGAACTGACTGCCTCATGTTGTCCTCTGACCTCCATACACATGTGCTTGTTCATGAGCGCATGCATGTGCGCACAACACACACACACACACACACACACACACAGAGAGAGAGAGAGACACACACACACACACACACAAACTGTAATAAAACATTTTAAATAATTAAATTTTTATTTATTTTAAACGTTATTATACAAAATATTGCAAACACACACAAAACACCACCACATCCTGACACACACACACCAAAATTAATTCCGGCAAATCTGAAGACTATATAACTCAATTAACTTCTATACAGTTAGAGTAACCATTAGGATCAGAAGCTGTGGAGCTTCACTTTTGATTTTCCACTTTCACTATCAAATATATATTTATGCACTCATTTATCCCCCAAGATGAAAAATGCATGCTGGAGTTATAACCAGAAAATCATTAGCATTATATCTCCTCGTTCATGACTCATGCCCATTACCAGACTTTAGTTCATCCTTGTACCCTAATATTTACCCTTTGTTGTTCTCCTGTCTACATATTATACTGTACATTTGCTTACATATATGTATATTATTGGGTAAAGTCCACATATGATGAAGAATATGCAGTTTTTTCTAAGATTGTGTAACCTCACTTAATATTATATATTCTAAGGGCACCCATTTTCCTACACATTTTGTGATTACATTTTTATTTAGAACCGAATAGCATTCATATTATGTGTGTGTGTGTGTGTAATGCAAACATATATGTACACCAAATCTATATATACCAAATCTCCACTATTCAATTGTTCATTTTCCCGATGATGGGCATCTAGGTGCTGTAGTGAATAAAGCAGCAATAAATGCAGTTAGGCCTATGACGATAGTATCTTTATTAAATATGAATAGTAATACAGCATAACAACTATTGGCATGGCCTTTCGGTATTACAAATGATCTGGAGATGGTTTAAAGTATATGAAAGCATACATATAGTATCTACACAAGAGATGTGAGCATTCCTGGATGATTTTGGTAACTGAGTGTCTTGAAGGTATTCCCATGGATCTCTCTCTCTCTCTCTCTCTCTCTCTCTCTCTCTCTCTCTCTCCCTCTCTCTCTCTCTCTCTCTCTCTGTCTGTCTTTCTCTGTCTGTCTCTCTCTGTCTGTCTGTCTCTGTCTGTCTGTCTCTCTCTCTCTTTCTCTGTCTGTCTCTGTCTGTCTGTCTGTCTCTCTCTCTCTCTGTCTCTGTCTGTCTCTGTCTGTCTGTCTGTCTCTCTCTCTCTGTCTTTGTCTGTCTCTTTCTGTCTGTCTCTGTCTGTCTGTCTGTCTGTCTGTCTGTCTGTCTATCTCTCTCTCTCTTTCAGACAATCCAATCTTTCTTGCCCAAATCCACAGAGGAGCCATGCTAGAGTCATTCCCTGGAGGGGATCACCCTTCTCATCTGGCCCCTCTCCAGGCAGCCAGTCGGCCAGTTGTCATCTTTATCTTGCAGACCAGCTCTGACAGCTGGCCCTGTTTGGAGAGTGCATCTCCTATGTGCCCTCAAACAAAATTAATTTGAAATGGTTAGTCTACTATGAATTGTTTTTAAATCTGAGAAGCACGTGTTCAAAGAGGGAGGGGGCCTCCACAGGCAGCCCTTGGGCTTGCTTGGCATTTGTTTTCCTTCCCAACACTGATGATCTGAAGCCTGAAGAGGGATTGTCACAAGGAAAAACCCAGGGAGATTCTGAGACTAGAATCCATGCGTCGTTGACATGGAAAAAGCTCCTTTTGGACTGTCTCCAGGAAAATTAGACTAATATTGAAGCTCCAAGAAAACAAACTGCTTTAAACATGACAAACATACATTGCTGGCTTGATCCAAGCAATGGGTCCCATAGCTAAGGGGATGACTTCAGATCCAGAAAGCCTAGGTAAAAAATGTTTAGTTCTCCTCAGATATGACTAGAGCTGAAAGTGCAGCCTGTAACCTGGAACATCTGAGTTCTTCAAGTCTGCAGTGGGGACAGGGTGGGACTTACTGAGAAGGTGGCTAAGAAAATACAAGCTATCTGTGAGAGTCAAAATAAGAAGAGAAACTCAGCTATGTGGTAGTAATGTGCACCTTTAATCCCAGCACTCAGGAGGCAGGGAAAGGGGAAATCTGAGTTTGAGGCCAGCTTGGTCTACAGATGAGTTGCAGGATAGCCATGTCTATGTAGGGAAGCATTGTCTCAAAAAGTAAAAACAGAAACAAAACAAAACAAAAATGGAAGAAGAAGAGGAAGAAAAAGAAGAAGATGACTAGAAGGAGAAGGAGGTGGAGAAACTATATATTAAAGAGATAATAGAAGGCTGGAGAGATGGTTCAGAATTTAAAAACACTGACTGCTCTTCCAGAGGTTCAGAGTTCAATTCCCAGCAACCAGATGGTGGCTCACAGCCATCTGTATTAGAATCTGATGCCCTCTTCTGATGTGTCTGAAGACAGCGACTGTCTACTCACTTTATTGAAATAAATTAATTAGTTAAAAAGAGAGATAATAGAGAAAGAGCTTCAAGAATCTATAGAGGAATGAAAAACACTGAAGAAGGTCACACACAGGTCACGATGTATAGAGGTAAGCTGAGCTGAGCACCTCAGCGACAGTTTCTCCTGGAGGGCCTTAGATGACAGAAGCCATTTCCAGGTGAATGCTGAGTAATCTTATACTCAGGACAGGCCCAGAGTTCTCATAAGCCTCAAACCCATTGATTCCTTCCATGTCAGAGTCAGTGGTAGAGAGAAATTTTGTGTCATTATTTGACTCAGAGTAGCAGCCACACACCATTTTGGAAGAGAATCTTATTCTTAGAAGCTGAGCTACACCAGTGGGTTGAAAGTAGGGAACAGTCACAAGTCGGAGATCCTCAGTTTTTTCATCTACAGCACCAGGGTGTAGGAAAGCCCAGATAGGCAGCTATGGAGAACAGGAGGGATGGATGCTGACCAGCCCTGGGGTCCAGGCCATGGTAGGCTTAGCTCAGGCAGGCAAGTGCATAGGGAAAAATAGGCCAGGTGCTATCAGTTGACAATAATCCTGGACTTGAGCCTGAGGCTGGCACATAGACTAAAACCTGGATCCACCCATCTGTCACTCACTATGATACAGCCTGGAACTCCAGGGATGTACTTTATAGCCAGTATCTTCATTTCTCCAGCAGACTGACTGATGCTTAAGAAGTCTTGAAAGCAGGGAGATGGGCACTTATATGTACAAATCACAGTGTTGATATCACTCCCACACTCTAAATGCACCCAGGAAACATCCTTTAGCTAAGACGTTAGTCACCAAAGGAAGTATAGTCTGAGAAGTTTTAGGAGGATGGGAGAACTTTTGCAACACACAGAATTCAGAGGCCCTGGTACCCCAAAGCAGGAAAACTATCAAGGTGAAGACAGCTCTGATGACCCCAGCCACTTGGTCAATGCACACTCAGCAACAGCATAAACAGCAGGAAAAATAAGAGTCCACAAGTCAAAAGGCCCCCTCCATTCATAAACTGGAAGATCCAAAGAGAAACTGTTTCAACATTTATTTCATCTTTATTTTTTTTTGTGATGGTTATTTTAAGTGCATGTTTAGCAATATTATTACTTTATCATATTTTTTTTTAAATTACATCTTGGGGTCAGGAAGATGGCTCAGTGGGTAAAAATGCTTTCTTCTCAAGCCTATTAATTTGATTTCAATGACAAGAACTCACATAAAAGCTGAGGTGACATGTACGTTTAGCCCAGCACTCTTACTTAGAGACAAGAGGTAGGACAGAAGAATCACTCAGAAGCTTAGTAGGCTAGTTAGCCTGAAATACATTATGCAAAGAGGGGAAAACCATAAAGGTCCTGTCTCAATAAGGCAGAACAAGAATCCTAACTCCCAAAAGTGTCCTCTGACTTTCATCCATACATAGACATGATATGATATGTGTGCCTGTATATGCACATGATGTGTGTGCGTGTGTGTACATGTGTGAGTGTATGTGTGCATGTGTGTGTAATACTGGATCCACTGGAGCTAGAGTTACAGCCAGTTGTAAGCCACCTGACATAGAAATAGGAACTAGGAACCAAATTCTGAAAGAGTATCAAAGTCCTAATTGCTCAGTCATCTCTCAAGCCCTTATTACTTATTTCTAAATTATAATTAAAAAATTTTAAACTGTATTATTGTGCATGTATGTGTGTGTGAATGTATGATGGATATTCATGGGGTCATCTGCCACAGTACAGGTATGGAAGTCAGAGGACAACCTAACAGAAAATCAGCCAACAAAATTATAGGTATTATTGAATGTCTTTCATTAGAAACATTAAATGTAAATTACTTCAACTCACCAATAAAGAGATACAGACTATCTGGTTGAATTAAAAACTAGATACAACTATCTGTTGTCTTAATGAAACATCCATCACCTGGTAAAGATTCCATAACTGAACACCAAAGATGGAAAACAGCCTGTCAAATTGTAATGAGAATGACATCCTTAGGCTCATATATCTGAATGATTGGTGTCCAGTTGGTGGAATTGTTTGGGAAGGATTGTGAGGTGTGGCCTTATTGGAGGAAGTGTAGGCTTTAAAGTTTCTAAAAGGCCTCACCATTCCCAGTTAGTTCTATTTCTCTGCCTTTTTGCTGATAAAGATGCAAATGGTGGCACACACCTCT